>NC_080546.1:51121408-51438408 GCF_028640845.1 Ahaetulla prasina | reverse complement strand
GGGTTTTCACCCCCACCCGTCACATCCCTCCCTCCCCTTAAAAACCCCTTATTAAAAAATCTATTTAAAAAACCCCATAAGTTCTTCTTGCTCGTGTGCCACCTCTCTGGGTCCCAAGACCCTTCGTTGAGGTAGGCCCTCGATAGCTTAGAGGGCCATTCTTGCGAGGCGGGGGAACCTCGCAATCGTAGTAGTTCGGCGAGCGTATATCTCATGGAGCGGTAGTCCAGATAGTCGCGGTAAAAGTGTCCATCCTAGGCCGTTCAGAGATGTATCCGTCGTAAACAAAGATCACCAAAGGCCCATAAAAGATGGCCAACCATATGGGTCCAAGTCCGTAGGAGTCCGTGGGACCACAAGAGTGAAAAGGTCTCCCACACACTCCCGGCTGCGCACCGTCACGGGACAAAGACCCGTGCAGTACGCTAATTGAAATAACGACGTCCATGCCCTCATGCCATCCATGTCTCCTCCTAAAGGCCAGCCGATTCTTAATCCTATTCCTAAACTTTCTAACGTAGCTTTCAACAAATAATTCCGAGCAAATAGTTATATTGTAGGTCAAGCTACCTATTGATTGACACGTCAACTGCTGTTTTCTGGTATGTCTTTACTCTTAGTACATTTCACATGGAACAACTTCTTTGAATTTCATTTAGTTGAAACTTTTGAGTTTCAGGCTGCTAATCAATCTCAAGTTTTAAGATGATTCCCTGATTTATACTATTAGACATATACTTTGAATGTCCACCTATCAGAGAAAGAAAGGGAGAGATATTATATTATGTTAAACTTCATAGACTGGGATATGAAATAACATGATGTGACATGTAAACATGTAGGTCAGGGTCAGTGATGAAATCCAATTTTTTTTACTACGGGTTCTGTCGGCGTGGTTTGGTGGGCATGGTGTGGCTTGGTGGATGTGGCTTGGTGGGCGTGGCAGGGGAAGGATACTGCAAAATCCCCATTCCCACCCCACTCTGGGGCCAGCCAGAGATGGTACTTGCCGGTTCTCTGAACTGCTCAAAATTTCTGCTACCGGTTCCCAGAACCTGCCAGAACCTGCTGGATTTCACCCCTGGTCAGGGTTGAACTGTAAAATTCTTGGTAATCTCTGAGCTTGGTTATTTGCTTGCAGACACTTCATTATCTGACTAAGTAACATGATTACGGTAGCACTGATGTTGCCTAATTGGATAATGAAACATGTTCATGCAAACAACCAAGCTCAGATAGCATCAAAAGCTCTTTATATCCCTTTCTGCAACATTGTTGATCATTAGAGCTTGTATAGCTCCTAAAGCTAATGCACTTTATACAGTCCTCCAAATGAATTCCATGAATTCACTTCCTGGTAGAGGCTTTGAACCCCATGGAAAAAGATTGGGCTCTTTGTGTCTGATACTTACTAATACAATTGACTAATATATTGATCAGTGTAACTTTTAGTAACCATGTTAATGGCGTTCCAAATCAGCTTTTCCTTTTATGTACCATCGAGTGTGTTAGATTTGAATTCTTATGATCTAGTATCAGAAATCCTGAATGACCCCTGATGTAGTGATTAAAAGTTATTTTAGTCTGTGTGCAGAAACCAGAAAAACGGTCAAGGGTTGTTGGAGGATCAAACTCTTCTGTTGGTGAATGGCCTTGGCAAGTCAGTTTACACACAATGCTCCCTGTTCAGATCCATCAGTGTGGTGGTTCAATCATCAGTGACCAATGGATTTTGACAGCTGCCCATTGCTTTCAAAAGTGAGTAAATTATGTTCATAGCAGAAACAGAGAAATCATGTAACAGGATAGCTTTTGCTACTGTTGATTAACAAGTTCTGATTAGAGACATCACTATATATGAACCCTAGAACTCCTGGTCAAAGCCCTGAGGATTAGTCCAGAACTGATATATACAAGTATTGTCTATATGATTTAAACTATATGATTTAAACAATTACATTAAATAATTCTGTGGTGTACTATATCGTGAAATGTATTGTTCACATGTTTTATATCATAGCTCTCATGCAATTAGCTTGACTGATTGGGCGTCATATAAAATGAAAGTTCAAAATATCTGTGAGGTTCTCATAGATTCAAAATGATGGCAACTGCAGTCATCATTTGGACGGCATTAGAATAAAAAATGTGGATAAAATAATACTTTGATCCAGGAGTGTCAAACTCAATTTCATCAGCATTGTGGTTATCCTCCAAAGACGCAGTGGGGGGCGTGTCTGGGTGGTCACAGCTGACTGGGTGTGGCCCAGTCAGGGGACATGGCCAGCATGACATCATTTGCATGGGGGGTGCATGTGGGGGCTGGGTGGAGTTGGGGAGGAATCCAGGGGTCTCTGGTGGGTTGGGTGGTGGGCAGGAGGCTCATCCAGGGGGATGAGGTGACATGAGGCAGAGGGTGGGGTTTCTGCAACCAGAATCTGTTGGCCGGTGCACGCTCACTGCCCTTTGTACACAGGGGACAATAGGTTACAGCTGCAGCCTGTCGGCCGCTCAGCTGGCACACTCTGCCGCTCCAGAGCCTGCTGCCACCACCGGGCTGGCTGTCTAAGCAACAAGTGCAGTGGCAGCATCAGGCAGAGACAGGGGAGAGGCACATGATGTGGACTGCTGGATGTACTTACTCTATCCCATTGTCTGTTTTTGCTTGCAGTTGGAGAGCAGGTTGCTGCTGGTCATCTTCTCCTCAGTGGATCTTGCCCTTGCCCATGGAATATGTTCCCCTTCTGCACTTGATGCACCTCAGCCTCACTGCAAGCTTCTGCTGCCATCTGGCAAACCCTTCCAGCCCAAGGGGTTGAAGCAGCCATTTAGAAAGGCCAAGCAGAGGTGGTAGAGCACACCCAGACCCAGCGGGCAACAGATAGACACTCCGAATGGGGTAAGCCGTATAGCCATCGGTGCCATGGTCACCCAGGCCCAGCAGAGATGGGGGGAGGCACATGATCCCGGCTGGGCCTGGGTGGCCAGGGATGGGGTGGCTGTCTTTTGCCTGCTGGGCCTGGGAGTGCTCTACCACCTCCAATCAGGCTTTCTAGCTTGCCCCTTTGCTGACTTCGTGTTAGGAGGGTGTGATGTTCCGGGTGGTGATGGCAATGGCCTAATGGACTTGCATGAACTGCTGGAGGCCTTGGTGGTGCTATTGGCTCAAACTGGTGCCGAGGTGCATTGGGTACATGGATACATGAGGGGAATGCTCCACATGCAAGATCCAAGATCCATGAGAGGGCCGAGGAGCTGACCAGCAGTGACCTGCTCTCCAACCGCAAATGAAAACAGATGGGATGGAGTAGGTGGGCCAATGGTGCTGCTGCCCCATCCCACCTTGTCTCGGCCTGTGGCAGTAGCAGTAGCTGGAAGCAGAGGCACAGAGGGGAGGCATGCAATCCAGACTGCTGGATGTGCTCGGCATCTGCCTGCCCCCTCCCAGCCATGTGGGATGGAGCAGGCGCATCTGGTGGTCCACAACATGTGCCTCTCCCCTGCCTCTTCCTGCTGCCAGTGCTGCCGCTGCTGCCATAACTGCTTCTTGGAGGGCCAGCCTGGTGGTCTCAGTGAGCTGGTGGTCTCAGTGAGCTGTAGAGCCCCTGCTGTCAGACACCCCTGTGTGCGCGCACACACACACACACACACACATGCACACACACAAACACCCATGAAAGACCAGCAAGTAGGGCATGGAGATGCTGGTGTGGGCGTGGCGCTAATCTGTAACCTGGTGGCATCTATTTGGGTTGGACTGTGGCCAGCCTTAGATCTGTGGTGGTGCCTCATCCCCAACCCCTGGCTGTATGCATAGGAGGTGGTGAGCGCTCAAGGGCTGGCATCCTGGGTGAAAGGGAAACACTCAGAATGCAGTCCCCAGATGCATGACACATCTGGCTGCTGGCTGCCAATTTGACACTCCTGGTTTAGAATTATGAAAAACAGCCTTATTTCTATATATTTAATCTTAATTTTCCTTGTTTTTATTTTCCTTTAGCTTTCCGTTAACTGAACTTTGGCGTGTTTACAGTAGCATTTTGAAACAGTCTGAAATAACAAATGAAACTACTTTCTTCAAAATCCAAAAAATGATTGTTCATCCCAGATATGAAATTTCAGAGTCAGGATATGACATTGCTTTACTAAAATTTGACAGAGCCTTGAATTTCAGTGGTATGTTTACATTTATTTACAAAACCTTTAATATTATCTTAGTATTTCATATATTGCAGTGTCATAGTTTGTTTAATAATGGTCAGTTGAATATGCCATCATTGGAATCACTGTATTAAATCCAAGTCTAATAAATTACCATGAAAAACGAACCTAAGTAAGACGATGTTTTTCAAGTCTAAATAAAGTGAGAAAAAAATCCAAGAAGACACAGATAATTTTAAATAAGAATAAGAAAAGTGGAAACATCTTAAAAATAAGATAATAAAAAAAGATTGAAAGGAAATGGCAAAAAGGTCAGATTTCTTTAGATAAGCCATCGTAATTGAAACTTAATTAAAACACATTCCACAATGTAAGAAAATATGAACCAAAAACAGGAAAACACAAGTACTATTGGCATTCTAGTAGCATGCTAAGAAGATTTTGTTTCAGAAAAAGAGGCCTATCACAGTGAGAAATTCAACAAACAACTTATCTTACAAATAGACTCAGTTATAGCAGATAGACAGGTAATCGATATGAAAGTGGCGTTTTAAAAGAAACTTGGAACATCTGGTCAGCTTAACATTTACTTGGGCAAAATGGTAGAAAAGTAATCAGATTATAAATAAACCTATGGCAGAATTAAGCAAAAATCAAAATGGTTTCTACAGCGATGACTTAAATTTGTAAAAAGGTCTTTGATAAAAGCTCTTAAACAAGCTTAGCAATCATAGTGTAAGAGGAGGCTATTTTTTTTTTATGAAAACTGAAGCAATTTTAGGCAATCTTCTCAGACAGATGAAGTGACAAGTGGAATCCTCAAGAGTTTATACAAAGATGGGAGTTTTTCATCTTATTCATAAATGATCTTGATTTGAATAAACAGCGAGAAGACCAAGTACCCAAGATATTCAATGTGACAGTTATTTACAAGATTTACAAAAAAAGATTTCTTTAAATTGTATTAATTTAAAGTAATGCAGTTAGGGAAAATTGGTACAGTAACTTCAGAAGAACGCTGAGTCTCTATACCTAACTTAAGATTTTTGGGTCCACATCATAGATAGCTCAATATATTCACTTTACAGCTGCAAAAAAGGGAAATTCCATTCAGGTTTCATTAAGAAAAGGACTGAAAATGAAGTAACTAACATTGGAATGTCCTAACACAGGGGTCCCCAACCTCTGAGTCATGGCCCAGCTATTGACAACCAGGCCATAGAAATGGTGGGCAAGTGTGCACGTGCATGTGTGCTCCATTTGCGTGAGTGGCGGGCACGTGTGCACAGCATTCACACAAATGAAGCTCTCTGTGTGTGTGCTTGCTGGCTGTCTCGTGGAACCATCCTCTCTCTTCCCCTCCACCCACCAATCTGCAAAGCTGGAAAGATTGGGGAACTCTGTCCTAACATTAATCTATGATACTCCTGCATCTAAAATACTGTGTACAGTTCTGAAAAGGGATGAAAAAATGTACAAAAAGGAAATCAAAACAAGGTGTTGACACAGATAGAAATGTTCAAACTCAATCTTCAGGAACAAAAACAGAAGCTGATTAAGGCATATGGAATTATGCACAGCATGGACAAAGTTGGTTGGGAAGGATTTTTCTCCCCCTTTAAAAGTATCAGGACCAACCAAGCTGCATCCAATGAAAAAAGTCAGGGAGAACATGTTCAACAAGAGTGTTGGATTTTTAAACTTTGAGTTTTTTATTTATTTAATTTGCACCCCACCTTTATTATCTTTACAAATAACTCAAAGTGACAAACATATCCAACACAATTTCCTGCTCCTATTTTCTCCACAACAACAGCCCTGTGAAGTGAGTTGGGTTGAGAGAGAGTGACAGGCTGAAAGTCACCCAGCTGGCTTTCATGGCTAAGGCAGGACTTTAAGTCATGGTCTCTCGCTTTCTATCTTAGCCACTAGACTTCGGACTGGGGAGTGCCTGTTTTCAAATACCAGTTCAGGGGTAACAATGGTGGCACAGGGATTTGACCCCATCTTTGAACTACAATTGTCCTTTAGCACAGCTTTGCTGGCTGAGGGACTCTGGGAGTTGAAGTCCACAAGTCTTA
Source organism: Ahaetulla prasina (assembly GCF_028640845.1). NCBI lineage: Eukaryota > Metazoa > Chordata > Lepidosauria > Squamata > Colubridae > Ahaetulla > Ahaetulla prasina. Next base: position 51,432,166 of record NC_080546.1, on the reverse strand, counting down.
AAGGGACCAAGGTTGGAGACCCCTGCTTTAGCATCTTTTTGGCTGTTGTGAGAAACAAAATACTGGGCTAAGTGGGCTAGGACTGACACAGCAAAGCTGCTCTTCTATCCTTAAAGATGCTATTTATTTTCAACTAAAGCCTTTTAGCATTCTATTTATCTGATTTTTTTGAAATGAATATTTAGCTTTAGAGCAACCAGCATGCCTGCCCTCCCAGGAAGAAATTAATATGGAATACACCGAATGCTGGGTGACCGGATGGGGTTACACTAAAGAGAACGGTACTGAAAAATAACCTTAAGAAACACTGAATATTTTTCTTGACAAAATATGACGTGATATTAGATTGTTATTATTATTGCTATTTGCACATGAATCAAAGGAAAGAGTTTATGAATTATATAACTGAAAAGTACATTATTTTTCTAGATTTCATACTAGACTAATGTACTTATTATCAAGGAGCAATATAGGTAAAGACGCCCTAAAATTGTCCTGTGTTCCTGAGAACTACGTGATATATCTGCGCAACTGACAATAGTATACAGAAAGTCCTAATTTTAAAACTGTTCATTTAGTGACCATTTAAAGTTATGATGGCACTTAGAACTATCATGTCCCACAGTTAGGTGATCAAAATTCAGATGCCTGCATTGTTGCTCACTATTTGCAACCTCAGTAGGGGGTTCCTGACAAGCAAAGTCGATGTGAGAAGCCAAATTTGCTTAATGAGGGCAGCAAAAAGTAACAAAATCGGGATGATTCACTTAACAACATTGCCTAATGACAGACATTTTAGCCACAATTGTCGATGACTACCTATGAAAAGGATCTGCTATTTGCATTTGTATAGGATGGCTTTTCAATTTTCAGAGACTTTATCGTGTTTTAAAAATCTGGTGTAATCAGGATCAGAATCAGCACAGTAATTCCTAACAATTCCTTGCAAAAAGACATTCAGTGGATCTTCAAATAAACAGAAGAGGGAGAGCATTTTATTTTTTTTCAGTCCACATAACATTTCTAGTTGTACTCTTTAGCAAAGTATTAGAGGAGTTAGCCAGATTATTTGCTGATTCTCCCCATTGAAAATAAGAGTATTGAGGAAAGAGAATTAATTTCTGGTGCTATGTAGTGAGGTTTTAGTTGTGTTATTTGTTGATCCTGGCTGTTCTTATCATCTCCCTATGTTCTCCCTATCTGATATGATAGAATATTTAAATGAAAATTAATAGATCTCATCTATAAAAGCAATGAAATTGTTTTTTAAAAATGGGAATGTAGCCAGATATTTTCTCATTTAACTAGCATTAAAGACATTATAAGACCATTGAAAAATGAAACCATTACATATCCACATAATATTCTGTAGATGTTGGATTTATGTCCATCCCAGTTTGCTTACAATCTTTCTTAGAAACCTTCCTTTAGTCATCTAATATAGCTTAACATGGTAGCCCACAGATTTAGAATATCTGTCTGCTCCCATTTTAATAGCACAAATTATGATAATCAGTTTACCATTTGGGCTACCTCCTCCAACTCCTCTGGCATATAAATGATGCTATTATTTACATTGTTTAATCTGTCCAGGTACGATTTAAGGAAGGAGGCAAAGAATCTTTTCAATGCATACACTATTTTACTTGATGCTTTCAATTTCTCAAAAACAGCAGTTACAACTGGGACTGTCAGTAATCATTCCTCAGCCCTGTATTTTCAGCTGAAATGCCCCGGGGGTTGGATGCCTCTTCTGACTCCCTATCACTCAGATTTTCGAAGAGAAAATGAAAAGCTGTTCTGGTTTGTCAGACAGAAGAAATTGAGACAGACAAAATTGGGTGTCTGCCATGTGGAGTGTGCCTACAGCAGGCCAGCACTTTGAAGCTATTATAAGAATGAACTTGGATAATTCACTTGATCTTTGGCCAAGATTGTCTTGTCAGTTTTCAGCTGCTTTGTTATCTTTGATGTGTTTATTACTCCTAGAACATATTCTATGTCCTTTATTTCCTTCTATTATAGATACCAAATCAAGGAGAAAAGTTTGAATGAATTTAAATTTGAATGACTTGTGGAGCTCTCTATTGCTCCATAAACAAAAATAATAACAGAAGCTGATCTTAATCTTCTGTTCCTTAAATTTATAGTCCCGTGATGGCGAACCTATGGCACGCATGCCAGAAGTGGCATGCAGAGCCCTCTCTGTTGGCACGCGCACTGTCATCCCAGGTCAGATCTCCGTGGCATTTCTTTCATGAGCTTCTGTTTCCCTGCAAACAACGAAACAGAAAGAAAAAGATCTTATCTCTTGCTGCGCTGCCAGTGTTGGGATGTCCCACCTCCCGCCGGACAGCTGATCTTCGGGTTTCTGCTGCGCCTGTGCGCATATCTGCACACATGCCTGTGCATGTGTATGTCCATCCATGTGCGCGTTGGATATGCACATGCACATTTTGGGCACTTGGTGTCTAAAAGGTTCGTCATCATTGTTATGGTCGATCAAATACATCAACTGAGATGTTAATTGAAGGGAATAAGCAAAATACAAAATAAATCAAGGAATTGCAAAAGAAAATATCAGTGAAATTATGCCATTGCCTACACAGTGCTATCTTGAAAAAAAACCCTCTATGGATTGTTAAGTAATGGCTAAAGAACAAACAAGTTTCATAATTATGTTTGATTCTGGTTCGAATGAAATCTTAGTTTAAACATACTGTTCTGGACAATTCTGGTTAGTTTAATGAAGAAATAGATACTTCTGATTTTCTAATGAATGCAACAGTGGAAGAGATGGGAATGTGGAAGTTTCTGGCTAGAGCAGCTAATTTGAAACCATAGTTTAGTATTATGCCTGAAAACAAACAATGAGCAGGACACATGATACAGTACACCATTCAGTTAATGAGACTGGCATTTTGTCACCCCTTTATTCATGAAGCTTTTTAATAATCACATGGGGCTTGCTCAAAATTAGCTTTGTCATCCAAAGGGCCTTGCTAAGAGGAAAAGGCAGGTAACAGGTTAAACTTAGATAAGCCACATCGGATGACATAATGGAAGTGGGAGTTAGGCAGCCTGAGGAAATGCTCAATAACGAAATAAACTTCCAGTGTTATGCAAACACCCTCATAGTACATATTTGCACAGATATTAGATTTTTTTCTACAGTCTATAGATAAGCAGTTTCTATCTTTCTGAGACATTATATGTTGCTCTGTTAGATCCAAATCCTTCCTGTTAAAGACTACTTCAGCTTTAATTGCAATAATACAAGAGCAACCAACAGATTTAAACTTAATGTTAACCGCTTTAATCTAGATTGCAGAAAATACGACTTCTGTAACAGAATCATCAGTGCTTGGAATACTTTACCTGACTCTGTGATCTCTTCCCATAATCCTAAAAGCTTTAACCAAAAACTTTCTACTATTGACCTCACCCCATTCCTAAGAGGACCATAAGGGGCGTGCATAAGCGCACAAACATGCCTACCGTTCCTGTCCTATTGTTTTTCTTTTCTTCTTCCTATATATATATATATATATATATATTTGTTTTCTGAGGTTTTCGCGGGTGTTTGTATGTAGGTCTTTGTTATTCGGGTTTTCTCCCGCGTAAAATTGGAAGTGTCTTGGCGACGTTTCGACGAAGTCTCATTCGTCATCTTCAGGCTTCAGCTTCGTGCTTCTGGGAGCAATGTGTGATTGCAGCTGTTTCTTCCTTTTTAACTGCTAGTGGGGGTTTGAACTGATTGGGTGGGAGCTTGGCTGTGCTCTGATTGGCTGGGGGTTTTTTTGTGCTCTGATTGGCTGGGGGTGTGTCCTGTTTGGGTGGGGGCTTGGTTGTGCTCAGATTAATGTGAGTTGCAGGGGGATTTGAGCTGGTGAGTTGCATTGCTGTTGTTTGGCTTCGTGTTTGTGGTCATGCTACATCTTCATAATTGGTGTCTGTCTGCTGTATGTATGGATTGGAGGGGTTTGAAATGGCCAACCGCAGCTGCAACTTTAGCCATTTCAAACCCCTCCAATCCATACATACAGCAGACAGACACCCATTATGAAGATGTAGCACAACCACGACCACGAAGCCAAATAGCAGCAGTGCAGCTCACCAGCTCAAATCCCCCTGCAACTCAGACTAATCTGAGCACAACCAAGCCCCCACCCAAACAGGACACACCTCCAGCCAATCAGAGCACAAAAAAACCCCCATCCAATCAGAGCACAGCCAAGCTCCCACCCAATCAGTTCAAACCCCCACTAGCAGTTAAAAAGGAAGAAACAGTTGCAATCAGACATTGCTCCCAGAAGCACGAAGCTGAAGCCTGAAGATGACGAATGAGACTTCATTAAACGCCGCCAAGACACTTCCAATTTTACGTGGAGAAAACCCGAATAACCAAAGACCTACATATATATATATATATATATATATATATATATATATATATATATATATATATATATATATATATATATATATATATATATATATGCTTATACCTCCTAATATTTACTCATATATATGTTTATATACTATATAATCTTTTTATATGATGTTGTGACAAAATAAATAAATAAAATAAATAAATGCAGCGAAAGAAACTCCTGTAACAATTTTTTTACCAAGAATATAACTTTACTGATAGTTCCATATAGGTACAGAAGAAGCAAAGCTGGGTTTGGTGTGAAAGATAGCATAGTTAAAATCCCCCTTTTCCCTCCCCAGGCTACTTTGTGTCCATTGTCCACCAATCTCATTCAACCATATTGTACATTCCAATCATTCCCCCATTTCCCCTTCTTTAGTCTCTGTTGTTAGGTTGCAAGTAGCAGTGCCTTACGAGTCAGCCTTGACATATAGTCAAATGTGGCAGTGGAGTGAAAGTCATGATAGCTAAGGAAAAAAATTGTGGTCCCCCCCACATTTGCTTGGTGCCCTAAGCAGATGTTTATTTGGTTTCATAGTTAAGTCAAGGCTGGGATGATGTCCAGGAGTCTCTAATTGATTCTTAAGTCACATTCACATATGGTTGGTAATGCCTGAAGCTTACATTATTTTTGACCTTTCATTGCACTAGCAACCTTCTCACCATTTCTCTCCTTTGTAACTGTAGGCTCAATCGAAGACACGCTACAAAAAGTCAAAATTCCCATAATACCAAACACAGAATGTCAGTCTCAATACCCAGACTATAGAATAACTGACAAGATGCTGTGTGCTGGCTACCCAGGAGGAGGCAAAGATGCTTGCCAGGTAAATTAATAGTATCTTGTATTTCATGTGGGCTCTGTGTAATATCACCCTCTCCAAGAGATCTGGAAAACCTGAGTTTGATGCAGACAACATGAGTTTAATTAAAAACTGCATGGTATTTCCTTCTGACGCTATTAATCCCAAAACTCCCTGAGAATAAATAAGATGTTATTGATGGGTTTGGTTGGTTTATAAAAGAGCCTGGTTTTTTTATTTTCACTTTTCAAGTAGCGATACAAAAATTAAATTATACAAAATGCTCATCATATAATATGCAGATAACCTTTTGAAGTTGCTGCTAATAAAAGTATACAGGGCCCATTTCTGTTGTATACCTTTTTTAAAAAAACAAAACCCTTCTGATAATTTCTTTTTTGCTTTTTTGCTTTTTGTCCCTTTAATCCCTGTAATTATGTTCTACTGACATTTGTCAAGTGATTTAGATAAAAGAAAAGAAAAACTCCTGATACCAGATTCTGCTTAATGGTCGGTGGTCCTATTTAATAATTTGGGGACGGTGAAAATTGCAATGGAAATCGATTGGTAGGACTAGTGCATGCATGGAAGTGGAATCAGTGCTGGAAAATTTGTGTAAAAATTTCCAGGTTAAATTGTACCTGGAAAAATAGAGAGGCAGTTTCTTCTAGTGGTGAGGGCAGCAGGTTAGAAACCAGGAGAATGTGAGTTCTAATCCCACTTTAGGCATGAAAGCTGCATGACTTTGTCCCAGTTATTCTGTCTCAGTCCAATGCATATCACAGCACTGTTGTGAGGAAAACAGGAAGGAGAAAGTATATTAGGTATGTTTGCCATCCTGAGTTATTTATAAAAATAATAAAAGATGGGATAAAAAAAAGTATCAGCCAATCCCTATATCCAGATGCGAACAAGTACGCACACTACTAAATACAGGCAATAAAAACAATAGCTTGAGTTTACCCCCAAAATAATCCCTACTTGAGCACCTGCACACCTGGCCACCTGGCCTCCGATTCCATCTGGTTGCTTGTGGAGCTGCAGCCATGAAGTGAGGTGAGGTGGGATGGTGGTGGAGCTGCCCCACATCAGGTTATCTCAGGCCATCCCACAGCCAGGCCATCCCACAGCCAGGCCATTCCCACCCTGACATTTGCCTCACAGCAGCAGCAGCAGCCATGTGCAGCAGCAGTCCACATGGCTGCTGGTCTACTTCTTCTGCTTGCTTGTGGCTGCAACAGAGAAGGAGACCGAGCAGTGTTCCGGTGCCGTGGCCACGAGGTGAGACATGTGTCAGGGGGTGGATGGGCTGGCTGCGGGAGCCCTGAGGTAAACCGGTGTGGGGCACGTGGGTCAACTACACCCCCCTGCCTCACAGCAGTGGCACTGGTGTGTTCTCCTGCCCTGCTATAAGCAAGCAGAAGAAGTGGGCCTCCTGTATATGGGAAAAAATGTTTACTTTGGGGCCCAAAAGAAAATAAGACCTGGTCTTATTTTTGGGGAAACATGGTATTTATTAAACACCACAAACATCACAATGAGTGAACTGGGGGAAAAAGCAGTATACCAGGCAAGTAGCAGATGAGAAAGATATGAACAGAAGGCAGGAATTTACCTCATCCATATATTTCTATATATCAAAAAGCAAAGTATCAGAAACAATACTTTGTGTAATCAGCATGGCAATCCCAAAGGGAGTGGCCATTGGCTAATGTAGCTTTAATCTTTTTACGTAAATAACAGTAGCAGAAGAGAGATGGAAACTCTGTCATTAGGTGATCTTTCCTCTATTCTGCACTATTAAGAGAAATAACTTTGTGGATGCATTTTGCCTAGAATTTGGTAGAATTTGAAAAGTTTCTTTCCTTAAAACTGGCTGCTATTTCTTCTCTCCCCTTTCTTTTTTCTTAATCAAATTACTTCATTAAAAATCTTTAAGCTTGTGGTGATTTTGTAGAACTATAACTGGGCTGACCTCTTTGGATTTAGCAGCTTTGTTCTCTCACCTCTGACAGTTGGGAATGCTGCTAATTCTTCAGGCTTGCATCTCAGTGTAGAATCTTAGACTTTACATTAAGAAAACATTCTGGCCATTTTGTGCATCCACTAACATCACAAAACCAATCAGATGAGATGAGAAGCAGAGTTTCCATTTCTTCTACTGAAATACCAGATCATATGGTTAATCTGGTTGGAACATAGGGCAGTTACTCCATCAATAATAACTGTTCCACTGGGAACAAGTTAGGATAAGAATTGGCACTTCAAGAACAAGTGTCTAAAACTGCTTTTTTCTCTCTACTCATTCTTTTGTCTTTTGTTATTTTTTGTGTCTTGTTTTAAGCTAGGAACCCACTGGTATAGTTGGGATATTGATCATCTTTGCATTTGTGAAAGTCTTTTTGGTTAAGGAATATGGAAAACATACTTTTGAATAATAATGATTTATTTTAAGAATTTGTTTGGGCTTTTATTCACCTGGGTATCTTTTTCACCAATCTTCTCTTATTAAGCTTATGTAGATTTTTCTTTCTTCTTTGCAGGGAGACTCAGGTGGTCCCTTGTCATGTAAATTTGAGAACAACTGGTATGTGGTTGGCATCACCAGTTGGGGTGAAGGATGTGCTCGTCCAGAACAGCCAGGTGTTTATACCGTTGTGGCTAAGTTTGTAGATTGGATTCTGGAGCAAACTTTACAAAATTAAAACTGGGTTAAATTAATCCTACATGCTACTAATTTCATGCGGGTTTGTTCAAATGCCTATTTTATCATGCTTTTGCATCATTTTAAAATTTTGGAAGAAACTGCCCAAAAATTCATATTTAAATGTGTATATTTTAAATTTACTTTATCAGACCATTTCAGACCATGGAAATTCAGATGAATTTGAGATTCTATTTCAGTTTTTATTTCTGTGTATGGAATAAGGTAATTCACAGTGGAGTTTACAAAGATGGGTTTCTGGCCAACAGATATGAAGTTCTTAAAGAAAAATCTTAGAAATGTAGTCAATATATTAATCTTGAAGAATCTGACGTACTTATCCAATGACATAATAATGTATTATAATTATTTTTTGAACCCGCAAATGTATTTTTCCTTAATGTGAATAAATTTTATCTGATCAATGACTGTATTAATTGTAGGCATAATAGAAAGAAAGTATGTTTAAATCACAGTAGTTTGTGACACTACTGAATGCTATACATCCGGTTACAGTTATATGCCCAAATTGATCCTGCGTAGAGTTATGCATTTGCTCCCCTAAATGTATATAGATTTGTTTGTGAGTAAACATCTTGAACAATGTTTTGAAATCAGCCCTCAAAGTGAATTGATTTTAACTAAATTACATGTGTGGGAATAAGTTTGGGAACCAAGAGGAAGAGTAGCATCCTAGACAATGATCTGATAAAATCTAAGCCTGAAGGAGGAAGGGTGTGTGTGTGTGTGTGTGTTTGTGGAGAAAGCATCTCAGAAGGGACCCTTCCAATTTTGGGGAGAATAAACGTAAGGAAGAGGATGTTAGCCCTTTGACAAGAAACACCAACCATGAGTATTAATATTTCCCCGAAAATAGGACTCAACCGGTAAGTAAGTCCTAGCATGATTTTTGAGGATGCTCGTAATATAATCCCTATCCCCCAAATAAACCCCAGTTAAGATTGTTAGCCAGATGGATGCATTTAATACCATATTTCCCAAAAATAAGACCTAACCAGAAAATAAGCCCTAATGCATCTTTTGGAGCAAAAATTAATATAAGATCCGGTCTTATTTTCGGGGAAGCATGGTGCTTTTATGTAATGTTACAGTAAGAGAATTGTGCAAGTCTGGAAGTCCTCAGTTCTTCAGGGACTACATTTGTCAAATAAAAGCCATGAAATATATCTGTGATTTTCACCAGATTATCACTTGGACTGTGGATGAGATTGTATATGTTTATTTTGTTTGCTTTTTTAATATGCAAAAAAGACATTCATGATCTGAGCTGCAGTGATTCACTGTGGCAAGAAAGGTTGCAAAATGGGGCAAAACTCACTTAACCACTGTCTCATTTAGCAAGAGAAATTTTGGGCTCAGTTGTGGTCATAAAGTGATGTTGGAAGAAATGTCCATCTGGGATCAGTTCCAAGTGGGGAGAAAGACACTGGAAACATAGAGGCTGCTTGGAAGGGTGGTTTAATGGAGCAGAACCATCACTCTGCTAAACAAATAATTCCCTCAACACTGTCAAACTATTTACTAAATCTGCAGTACTATTAATCTTCTCATCGTTCCCATCACCCATCTCCTTCCACTTATGACTGTATGACTGCAACTTTGTTGCTTGTATCCTTACAATTTATATTGATATTAATTGTTTCCTGATTGCTTATTTGTACCCTGTGACTATCATTAAGTGTGGTACCTTATGATTCTTGATTAAGGTATCTTTTCTTTTATGTACACTGAGAGCATATGCACCAAGACAAATTCCTTGTGTGTCCGATCATACTTGGCCAATAAAAAATTCTATTCTGTTCTATTCTAAGCATATGGTCCTGATGCAGCTGACCATATGGAGTGTAGGCTGTCTGTGTCCCAGGCTTGGTTGAGTCTTGCTGGGTGATGATGTAATGAAGAGGCTTGTGTTCTGAAAGGGTGTTGGGCAATTTATATTATGGCTTAATGGCTTTGTCCTGGTTTGGATCTTGAGTGAGGGCTAATCCTATCACCCTGGAACTGAAGGCCTTTTGTCTTGTAGATAAGATGGCCCAGTCTTTCTGGGGCTATTAACAAAGGTGGGGGCTGCTTTCTAAGAGCATGTTTCTCCTTTTCTCATCCAGGGAAATATAATATTCTGCATTTTTAATATTTCCTAAAATTTTTCATTTTTGTAGGAGAGGGGATGGATGCTAACTTTATTCAGTGAGGACTACCTGTACACCATTTTCCATGTAGGCTCAGCATTGCACATACTTCTTTAGTACTTCAGGATACTTTAACATTACAGTTTCATCCACAAAGTATGTCAACACTGATCTGCATATAAATAAGCCTCAGTGAAGTGAAATGAAAGTCTTTATTGTGGTCATTAACCAGTACAATGAGCTCCATCAAGATCAAGTCTGTTAATGAATGTATAGAATATCTCAGTCTGCTTGTGGAGCATATAGACAATTTATTTCTTTTGTTGTCTACCTAATATTTGAAATGTCAATGAAGTCTGTGTGTCCAGTCATCTTTTAACTTGTTGGAAAGAGATATTTTCTGTAGACATTGAATTTTTTTGCAAAATCCTGGTAATCTGTCTCTGCTTCATTTTATACCCAAAGTCCATGTTTTTGTATTATTCAAGATAATATCTTACTTTTAATATAGCATTTCAGTTACTTCTGAATTTGATATAATTCAGTCGATATAATTTACTTGGACTTCAGTAAAGCATTTGATAAAGTAGACCACAACCTACTACTAGATAAAGTAGAAAAGTGTGGGTTAGACAGCACCACCACCAGATGGATTCGTAACTGGCTGACCAACCGCACTCAAGTGCTGACCAACCGCACTCAACGTGTAGTCCTCAATGGAACTACATCCACATGGAGGGAATTATGCAGTGGAGTACCCCAAGGCTCTGTTTTAGGCCCAGTCCTCTTCAATATCTTCATCAATGACTTGGAAAAGGGAATGGATGGGGAAATCATCAAATTTGCAGATGACACCAAGCTGGCAGGAAAGCCAACACTCCAGAAGATAGGCTCAAGATACAGAAGGATCTCTACAGAGTTGAACATTGGGCACTAACTAACAAAATGAAATTCAACAGTGAAAAAAGTAAGGTTCTACATTTAGGCAAAAAAACCAAAATGCACAGGTACCGTATATGTGGTAAAGGTAAAGGTAAAGGTTCCCCTCGCACATACGTGCTAGTCGTTGCTGACTCTAGGGGGAGGTGTTCATCTCCGTTTCAAAGCCGAAGAGCCAGCGCTGTCCAAAGACATCTCCGTGGTCATGTGGCCGGCATGACTCAATGCCAAAGGCGCACGGAACGCTGTTACCTTCCCACCAAGGTGGTCCCTATTTTTTCTACTTGCATTTTTATATGCTTTCGAAACTGCTAGGTTGGCAGGAGCTGGGACAAGCAACGGGAGCTCACCCCGTTACACGGCACCACTAGCCCCTGAGCCACCGTGTCCCCTTGCTCAATACCTGTGATACTGTGATACTGTGATACTGTGATCAATGTGGTACCTTGCTCAATAGTAGTAACTGTGAGAGGGATCTTGGGCAGGGGGTTGGGCTAGAAGACCTCCAAGGTCCCTTCCAACTGTATGAATTATGAATTATGATGATTTAGCATGAGGAGAGGTCTTGCATTAACAATGCATTGCAAGTCATCACAGAACTGTGCAATTTTAATTTTCTCTGTATCTGATATTGAACTGATTAAAAAGGTTAATGGATATGTGATGCTGCCAGGCAATGTTTTAGGCCAGGGGTCTCCAACCTTGGTCCCTTTAAGACTTGTGGACTTCAACTCCCAGAGTCCCCCCCCCCCAAGGTAATATACAGCATTCTTTTCAGGAACAATTGAAACTAGGACCTTCATATCGTTAAGAATCAAGCACACATGAAAGAAGTAACTTTTTCTTCAGAACTGTGATTAATGTTAATTGCTTAACATTTTGCTCACAGCTGTAGCAAAAGTAGTGCTATTCACTGTGCCTTTGTGATAGAGAAATGCTGTTAGATGAAGCATTTAGTCCACATATTTTCATCTGCTTAAAGGGCTATTAATAAATTCCTCATGCGTGCCGTGTTTGAAAAGAACAAATAAATTACAGAGAAAACCTTACAGTATGAAAGCATATGGCAGATGTGATCTTAAAGCATAGATATTCTCTTTAAAATGATTGATTGCTTTTATAATAAACTTCGTCTAGGATAATGGCATGCAGAAAAATTCTCCTTTCTTTTTTCTCCTAATAATTCTGATTCAGTTGGATGGGGGGTGGGTGGGAAATGCTTTTAGCTCTTTCAATTGAGAATGGAATTTCAGGGAACTTGTCATTGTGAAAGGGTAGAATATTCCTACAAAATATTCGTGATATCTACTCTTGTCACCCAGTAGAAACGCAGGCATGTGGTGCCAGACATTAATATTCCCCAACACTGTAATTATTCACTCTTGGATGCCTTCCAGATTGTATTTTCTGTATGATCTTATTTTATCTGTTCCCTTAAATTCATTTTCTTCTTAAAGGAGTAATAATATGATATGATAATTTTAGATTCTGTGTCTGATAGTCTTACACAGAGCCCATTCCTTAAGCATAGATGCACTACATTTAATGTATGAAGCTAGGATTGTTGGGCATTGCCCCTTTTTATTAACAATGTTGAGTGGGATCAGGGGTGAAATCTAAAAATTTTCCCTACCTGTTCTGTGGGTGTGGCTTAATTGGTGGGTGTGGCTTGGTGGTCAGGTGACCGGGTGGGCATGGCCAATAACAATAAATAATAAAAATAATAAACAAAGTACACAAAACAATAAGAGGTACCAAAAACCAACTTTCACACTTTAAACACACACACAACACAACACCACTGACTCACACACAATGTAAAAGCAGCTGTACTTCACCCAAAATGGCCCCTGCAACAAGCAGGAACCTCACACAGCCACAAAAAGCTCAAAAACCAACTTTCACACTTTACACACACACACCACAACACAATACAACTGACTCACACACAAAGTAAAAGCAGCTGCACCTCACCCAAAATGGCCCCTGAAACAAGCAGGAACCTCAAACAGCCACAAAAAGCTCAACTTTCACACTTTACACACACATAACACAACTCACACACACACGCACACACAAAATGCCACATACAGCTTTGTGAGATTTTGTGTGTTTGTGTAGTTAGAGTGAAACACTACAGAAACACACCAAATCTCAGAAAGCTGCACAAATATTTTTATTTTATTTATATTTTTTAAAGATAAAAGCAGCTAAATTTAAAACTTTAAATTTCTGTCTAAAAAAAAAACTCCTTAAAAAAACCCAATTAACTATTTTTTTAAAGCCCCCCCCTTACTTACCCAATTGGAGGCAGGCAGATTGAGTTGCTCACTGATGAGATGGATTGCAGGCAGATTCAGTTGCTAGCTGATGCAATTGATTGCAGCAGCTGAAGCAAGACTTAGTGAGCCCAAAAGAAGCAGCAATTAGGCAAGTGGGGACCGGGCGATTGTGGGGGCATGGGTGGGGGCTGTTGTAAGAGGTTGTAAAAAAATGATATTAAAAGCTTATTTATTTATTTATTTATTTATTTATTTATTTGATTTTTATACCGCCCTTCTCCCGAAGGACTCAGGGCGGTGTACAGGCAAGATAAAACAATACAATATACAGATTAAAATACCGTTTAAAAACTTATTTAAATTAGCCTATGATGATCAGGCAACTCAGCTGGGATCACCAGAGGAAATAAAGCTTTTAAAAGGCTCCTCTGACAATCCCATCTGAAGTTGCCTGATTGCCAGAATCTCTTAAAAGGATTTTTTAAATAACTTCTTCAGCCAAAGGGCTTGTAGAAAACATGCTTTTTAAAGGTTCTGGCAATCAGGCAACTCAGCTGGGATTGCCAGAGGAGCCTTTTAAAAACTTTTTTTTTTACAACCCCTTCGGCCAAAGGGTTGCTAAAAAAAAAGCTTTTAAAGGGTTCTGGCAATCCCAGCTGAGCTGCTTGATCATCAAAGGCTTTTTTTTGCTTTTAAAAGCATTTTTTCAGCTGAAGAAAAAATGCTTTTAAAAGTAAAAAAAAAAACCTTTGATGATTGCACGGCTCAGCTGGGGCAGGGGCAGGGATTTTTGCTGCCAGTTATCCGAACCACCACCGCCATCGCTACTGGATCAGGCAATCTGTTCCGAACTGGGAGCATTTCACCCCTGAGTGGGATCCAAAAGTTCTGCTCTAATATGAAATTACCTTGTTCAGAAGTGAACATAGATGCACCAAAATGTATTGACCCAGATTCAGCAATGGATGCCATTTGGTTAACCTGAACATATATTAAAAAAAGCACATGCATTCTTTAGAAGATAATCTAGGCAATGTTGGAATAATTATTTGGTCATCAGAAACCAAAGGCTAGCTGGATCACAGAGGGACAGACTACAACCTCTTTGCTGGCTTGCCCAGCAAATAATCTATTTCTTAAATATGATGCATATTGAGTTCAATAAAACATATGAAGAACAGTCAGGTTAAGGGCATAAGTTTATCTAAAATGCAGTCCATACAGAAGTAATACAATATGCCAGGGTGGACAAGAAAAATTCTGTGCCAATGATGAAGAAAAGATCAAAATATGACTAGTGGATGAAAGCGGTAACAGCCAGTCAGGACATTAACTCTCATGATTCAGAGTTAGCCCAAGAAGAACAGCTAAATGCCCCCAAAATTGTCTTTTTAGATTGTATCATTAGTCTATTACAAGATAGCTAGTTAAAGATTAATGCTTTTAGGTATAAAATGGGAGACAAGGAAGATTGCATGAAGTAAATTGTCTATTGTATCATGTAAAGGTAAGCTATTTTGTTTGTTTTGTTTCACTGTTCTGACAGCGAGAACAATAAACCAGTGAAACAGCTTGTCTTCAGAAATTGTGGTTGCTCTGTCACATGAGGCTTTTGAAAAGAGACTGGACCGCTCTTCGTCTTAAATGGTATAGGATCTCCTGCTTGAGCAGGGGGCTGGACTAGAAGGTCCCTTCCAACTCTGTTATTATGTTTGATATTTTTCTCATTATTGTTTTCCACACATGGACATTTTTCTGGAATCAAGGGGCTACAAGACAACTTTTGAAAACTATTTGACTACTATTTTAAGAAACTTCTCTGCTAACATTAGCTGAAAAACCTGTATTGGCTATGAACATGTTCCTCTAATTAGTTGAGCTGAAAATGAAAATGTACTCAAAAGACAACTATATTCAAACTGCAATTCAATAAATGTACACAATTGTTGTTTTCTATGGTGATTGTATCCACTGGGACAAAGATACAAAGAGAAGGAATGAAAAGCAAATTAATAAGAAAACTAAACTTCAATAACTGAAAACTGGCTTAAAAGAAAGAATGAGTAAAGAGTTCGACAGGAGAGTGTTGTGACAAAGAAAAAATGAAATGAGGAAGAGAAGGTGGTTAGAGTATTCCTCAATGATTACAGGAGGAAAGAAAAAGTTCCATTTTGGAAAACCAAAGAACTATCAATAATTTAATTTCTTCACCTGCTGAACATAACAGCCATAAATTAAAGACATTTAATTTTATATGCTTAATTTCATGGTAATATAATTCACTGTTACAATGTGTATATATTTAGCAAAACTACATTATGAATATGAATATGGTATATACAGTACTGTAGTAATAAGCGGAACTATTTTTCTCTTTGAAATGAATTTAATGGGAATCTATTTAAAGATAGATTTTAAGCTGCCAGTCAGTTGAATGAATGGGATGAATAATGGAACAAAGGTAATTTAAGAAAGATGGTATATGCTGTATTTTATGAAGGATTATCTTAATTGAGTTATTTCTTGTGTGGCAGAATGCAGATATACATAATTTTTCCCATCCTTTATAACTCATACCCTTTAGTAGGTAAAATAGCTTCGAACCTTCAGAAAATCCATTCTAGAGTGTCCTCTTTGTTGGAAAAAAAAAACCTGGGGAAATGGCCATTCAGAATATGACATTCTGGCAATAGTTTGATTTACTAAGCAATGGAACTATCTAGCCTCAAATTTTCTGGTTCAAAGCCAAGAATATTCACCTTTGTTTATTACATGCAAAAGAAATGAATGCTGAGACATTCAACAATCTGCACTGGGAAAGCACCATCTTCTAAGTCGCAAATTGTGGAGACAGATATTATTGAACTATATTTACCAGCAATCCTTATTGCTGACTATGGTTGCTGGGAGTTATAGCCCAACAATTAGTTTCATTCCTCCTACTGGCCATCCTGTTCTTAGAAATCTAAAGTTCTTCAGCTCTTGTAGTTTTAATCTCACCAGGCCCACCTGCCATGAAAAATGGCACATTGTGAAAACTCAAGATCCAAACAACAGGGACACCAAGTTGCTTGTCCCATCTTGACAAGCTTATTTTGGCCCAGGCAGTTTGTTTGAGACCATCTTTTGTTGTGAAAACTATTTCCTATTTTGAGACCATTCTTCCTTATGGCTAATTTTATACTAAGCTGGAACCCCCCAGAAAACATCTCTGCTTTTTTGGCAGGGTTGAATTGATCTTCTATTTGTCATTTTTATATCTATTCATTTAGAGAAATAAATGATACAAAATAAATTTAGAGACAAAAATACAATGCCACAATAACCAAAATTCATAGTGTAAACGGAAATTGTAAATTTGTCACAGATGCCACAGATATCTTAAGTCTTTCAAAATGCTTAATTTCAACTGTCTCTGTGGTACAGAATGTGTGTATGCATCTCATACACACCTCATGTGAAAACTTCTATTTAGTCCAATGTTGCTAGCACTCAAGATGAAATTATATGAATTATACATGTCGCCTCAAGAATTGCCACTCATCTGCCTTGTTTCATCAGGTGCTTTCTCCTTGATTAGCAAAAATCTCCCTCTTGCTCTGTGCCTGCGGAAGCAAACAAGGCAATGAATCAGAACTATAGCAGGCACTGAAAGGAGAAAAACAGTTCACTGACTCCCAAATGAAGTATGTAATTTCAGTGTAATAGCAGATGTCAAACCTTTTATAAACAGCAGATAGATGAGTGAATGTTGGAAAAACAGTTCTTCAGTGCACAGATAGCAACTCTTGGGACTTCCATTAATTAAGCTTCTAAAAACCAAGTCAGATGAAATAGAATTAGGATTTTGACATAGGAATTATTGATGTGTCATCTGATCTAAGGCTGTTATGAATGATATCACTGGAATGAAAATCCTTCAAAATATTCTCAGCAATGCTTAAAAATATCCACTGAACTTCAAATGGATCCAGCAGTGAACACAATGAATATATTAGAGCAGGTTTCTGTGTGTGGATCAGGAACTTCACACACATAATTTATATTTTAGGCTTAGAAGTCACATAAATCTCCATTTTGTTCATGAACTGAATGGAAAGAACTATGAATAATTCAAACAGAGAAGGAAAATTGTGAAGTTCAGTATTCTTAGTGGAAATAGCCACCAGGTTGTTTTGATTCTAACAAATCATATTATTTATTATATGATATTATTTTCCTCTACCAATATGTTTTGTACATTTATAAACTTGTAATGTGCTAGTTTAATTGCAGTTGCCTTTCTGGATTCTCTTTTCTAAGAATATGTTTTGTAAAACATTGTATGATTCAGTGGGCAAGGAATTTTGAATATAATGTGATGCTTGAACAATGGGAAAATATACGGATGAAAGGTTTAAAATTTACATTAAATTATAATCAAAGAAAATTTTATAAGATGATGTATCGTTGGCATTTAACATCAGATAAGTTATCTAAGATGTATAAAGATATGTCAAATGAATATTGGAAGTGTAAAAGTAAAGAAAGGATTTTTTATCATCTATGGTGGATATTTGATAAAGCAAAAAAAATTTGGAGCATGATTCATACTTTAATAAAGAAAATTTTGAAAATGAAGATAAAGATGAAACCAGAAATCTTTCTTTTGGGCCTAATGGAAAAAGACCTGGAGAAAAAAATTGGAACTTTATTACTATATATCCGTGATGGTGAACCTATGGCAAATGTGCCACAGGTGGCACGCAGCACTCTCTCTGTGGGCATGTGAACCGTCACCCCAATTCCGCTCCGCATGTGTAGTCCAGAAAAGGATAGCAATCACTGCTATATATGTTGACAGAAGCAAGACTATTGTATGCACAAAAATGGGAGGACACTTTGATTTCTGCCATGGACGAATGGTTGCAGAGGTTGATGGAGTTGGCTGAAATGGCAAAATTGACTATTTTGATTAAAGAAAAAAATATGAATACTTTTGTTTCCACATGGAGACTGCTTCTGAACTTCATGCTTGAAGTGGAAAAGAATGAAACTTTAATTTATGGCTTTACCTAGACCAGTGATGACTAACCTTTTCCGGACAAAATCCCCTAGTGTGCGCCTGAACCCCCAAAATGCAATACATGCATGGGCCCCACGCATGCCCCCTGCATGTGCCCCACCTCTGCATGCATGCATGCCCCCCTGCACATGCCCCCCAAATGCCTTGCCTCCAACGCACACACCCTGCCCGCACACATGTGCACACACACCCCCACATTCCCCATGCATGCGCGGCAGAGACCCGACAACCAGTTGGCCAACGGGAGGCGTGTTTGCATGCGCAGCAGAGCTGAACTGGGGCGACAGCTCACGAACCACAGAGGGGGCTTTGTGTGCCACCTGTGGCATGTGTACCATGGACCTAGAATTATAGAAAGGACTAGTTTATATTATTATGAAAAAACAAAAAGTTGTGATTTGATGTTAATGCCTTATTTTACTGCAACAGAGTGAGTCAGAACTCAATGCTTCTTTTTCTTTTTCCTAATCCTCCTCACTTTTCTCCTCATTGTTTTCCTATTTTCTTTTGTATTTTGTATCTTATTTTGTCTTAAAGTCAATAAAAATATTAAGGATGATAAGAAAATGTTTTGAATTCAGTTGAATTTACTTTAGGCAATCAGGTTGCTGCCACATCAGTGTAAATGAACCTTCTCCAATCCTGTTGAAAAATATTGCAGTTTGGAAAAGTTTGAAATAAACATGAAATACCAGATGGACTAGCTCACTAAATCAATATTTTCAGAAATAAATATTGTGGAAAAAGCAATTTATATATTTTTTTATATCCTCACACTCTTGGGATCAATATTGCTAAGACATGAAAGGTTTTGTTAAGCTATAATAAATTGGGTAAGTCAAGATGATCAGTGAAATACTAAAGTCAAATGATTTTTAGTTGGCAAAGTGAGTGTTGCAGAAGGGATCAAAGTGGAGTCAAACAAAATTAATTCTGTTATTTCTATTTAGATAAAGTGGAACAGTAGCTCTACAATATTTAATATCATCAATTCAAATAATGCACCTTCTAAAAGTTATACAGGAACACGTTTAAAGGGAGAAAAAAAATAGTCTTAAAACAAAGTAGAAAATGAAAACACAAACCATCAACCCCCTCTCCAACCAAACCCTCTAGATATTTTCCATTATTTTCCCCTGCTTTAAATCAGTGGTACACTGTGTATTTATGCAAGCATAAGATCTTCCATCATTTTTTAAAAAAAATTTATTGATAACAGGAGACTGGGAAGGGTCTGGCTTTCACACTACATTCTTTCAGTGTGAAGATGTTTTCTAAATCCCATTTACTCAGAGGAAAAAATGTGAGAAGATTGTTCTGTTTTTTTTTGTACCCCTATTGTATTACGCAAATAGATTTTGGCTATTTAGCCCCAATATTTTAGCTGGGGGAAAAATTAATGTGGCTTTTTCTGTACAAAATTTGTGATCAAAGAAAGCAAGGGTGATTGGACAGAATAATAATGATTGGTCAATGTTATTTGCTAAGCATTTTTAAAAAGTGCAGATTTATATTCCCTGTGTTTTGTCTGATTCTTTATTCTATTTGTCAAATGAAGAGTGCTAATCAGATAACTCAGCAATTAGTTTCAGCTTTCTTGAAAAACCTAAGTTTCATTCTTATACTAGGAACACAGTTGAAATTTCCAATTATTTGCATAGTGTAGTGGAAGAGAGAAAATTCATAAAAAGTATTACCAAATTCATTACCAACCTCATAACTGAAAAGCCTCTGAGAATATTTTATATAACACCAGAATTCACTGAAGCAAATTTTGCAAAGCAATAAGGCATATTCGTAGGAACTAAGCAAACAACCTTTAATTTTAAGGGTTGATTTATTCATTCACTTTTGATACAAGTTTCCTAGGGCTTATATAGATTTCTTAACACTAGGGGGAGCCAGACACCCATACTGACTGAATACTTTCCAGAATGAAATACTGTACCATAACATCAAATCCTATCATCTAGTTAACAAGAAGGAACAAAATAATTTGAATTAAGCATTACTGCTGTAAACCACAGTATGGAAATATATGAAGGCAGCTGATTCACTACTCATAGTTCTCCTTGTATTCCTTTGGACAGAGATCATCTGCATTATTTCAGGACGGGAGAAATCCAACAGGAATCCTCAATGAAAGGAACCTAGATAATAAAAATATTATTCTTGTCAACTGGCTACTTGGATTCTATACCCACAAGGAAAATTTATATTTTTGAAAGAAATAGATTGAAAGCAACCCTTTGAAGAATTATAGAATCCTAAAATGGCCTCCTCTTCATTTTTTGTTTGTATTGTTAATATTAAATGTGCTAAATGGCAATGGGAATCTAGCCATTGTCTGTTATATTTGTAGAAGGAAGTACTTCAAGAAGGCTATTGAATGCCTGTGGCTCAAGGAACCCTGGAAAGTTGTATTGCTGAGAGTTATTTCCTTTTCTCCTTATGGCCTTGCAGAAGACTCGTTCTTAATCTTTCTCTAAGCCTCACTCAATTTTGGGCTGCTGTTATATGTCCATAATAACAATAATTATATTACTTTAATCATTTTTGTGAAAACATATACCTTAGGGTGGGGACTAATATAGTATCATGTCCTGGATGGCCTAAAGACTTCTCAACAGTGGTGGGATTCACATAATTTAACAACCGGTTCTCTGCCCTAATGATTTCTTCCAACAACCAGTTTTCCAGACTGCTCAGAAAGCTAACAACCATTTCTCCCGAAGTGGTGCGAATTGGCTGAATCCCACCACTGCTTCTCAAGATATTTGGGCTGGTAAAATACAGACAACCATTAATGCCAGCAAAAGTAAAGTTTTGTCTATTCTTTTTGTCGTCATTGAGTGTTTGTCCAGATTTTTGCAGGGCAAGCCTAAGATATTGGGCCTATGGTGTCCTTGTTTTTTTCAGCAGAAACTCCTTTTTTGGTGTCTTTTCCACCTGATCATTTAACTTCGTTGGTGAAGGGAACTAGAAGGTGGTGGATCAAATGTTAATTTAGTGAATAAATTGCCGCATCACTGCAGGCTGTACAGTCTGAAAAAAGCAAATCCACTGGGACAGAAAGAGTAATTGTGAAATAAATGCACGTAGTAAGGAAATGAACACTTCTTCCCCACTTCCACCACTACATTTGAAGCACATCCAGTTGTTCTGAATCATTGCATAGTTAGTTGGTTATCATATATTTAAGAAGGCAATAGAAATAGTAGTACCATTACTGAATGATCAATAATAGAAAATCATTTCCAGAGTGGCAGTAGTTCTTTAAAAAGATGGGGTCCAAACGATAAAATCTTTTTTAGATATGAGTTTAGCTATAAATACCATTCATAAAAGATATTTATAGAGCGTTTGCTATTTAGATCCAGCTTTATCAGTTAAGGTCCAACTAATCTGTGAAAATGAACATCCTTCCTTCAGTTATGGTGACATTTAAACTGAACAAAGGAGCTTGGTTACAATTACTACTAGTAGCAACTTGGATGACCTCCAATGAACTGATATGGACTTGTCAGATAACTAAAAATATTGTTTTATAGTGCATTGAGGTGTGACAACCTATGGTATTTGGTCTAGTTTAGTGGTTGGTACCTGTCTAGAAACTGCAAGTATGAGTTCTAGTCCCACTTTCAAAACAAAGCCAGATGGATGGGGCTTGGGTCAGTTACTATTGCTTCATGCATGGGAAGGAGGCAATGGCAAGCAACTTCCAAAATCTTGCCAGGAAAACTACAAAGACTTGCTAATATGGACTTGGAGGCACTCACACATACAAAGTATTGAGGTTATATAAGATATGCTACTTGTATCTTAAAAAGGCAGGCAGTAAGCCCAAAATGAAATTCTTGCTGTGCATATTATAATGTTTTTCAATCTTGGCAACTTTAAGATATGTGGACGTCAGCTCCCAGAATTCCCCAGTCATTCCCAGCCAGCAAGTTATAAACAGCCAGGTGCATAAAATGAACAGACAGAAGGTATTTTTTTTTCCATCAGAATGTCAGAAATGCTTTTTCCATATGCTTTTTTTTTTAAACCGGAAAAGATTTTATTCATTGCTGAATAATAAAAGTGACTTATCTAGCCTCACAAAAAATAATGGTGAATTTCTTATAACCATTGAAAATTCTAATCAGTTTTTAGATTGAAATAAGTTAGACTTATTGAATTAACTTTTCCAAATGTCCCAGGCCAGATGGAAAGAAGGCACATCACTTTCTTGTTCATATAGGCCACCTCCTGCCCTCATGCCAGCAACGTTGCTGTCATCACGTGAAAATGGGTCTGCGGTTCGACCAGTGATGGGATTCAAATAATTTAAAAACCGCTTCTCTTCGCTAATGACTGGTTGGGTGAGCATGGCCATGGTGAGCATGGCCAGGGGCTGTGACAGGCTGCACTCGGCCTCCTGCACCCCTGGGAGCAAAAACAGGCCACGGGGAGGCCATGCCGCACCCCCACACTCCATTTTGGGCCTAGGATATAGTGACCAGACATCCCGCTTTTGGCGGGACAGTCCCGTTTTTAAAAAATTTGTCCCGCGTCCCATGGTGTTCTAAAAAAGTCCCGATTGAGACTTCCTGTGGAGGCGCCAAAGGGGTGAGGGTGCATTTTGCAGCATCCGTTCATTTTAGGCAGTGCCGAATTTCCCCCCACCCGTGAGAGCGAGAGCGAGCGAGGGTCCTTGGCTGACCAGGAGGCAGAATTTTCACGCGGGCAATTTGGGCTCCACTTTGCCTCTTCTGACGCTGCCTTGGCAAACCCGGAGTGGGCGGGGAGGCAGAGGAGCCCCCAAGACAGGAGATTCTTTCCAAGGGAGCGCAGAGGAGTTGGAAGAAAGGAGGGGAAGGGCGGGCAGGAGGAACCCTGCTGGCTCCGGTCCCCCCGCGAAGAACTCGCCGGCTGCCACGGATGCGTGTGAAGTCCCCATACCCGCCAGGGCAAGTGGGGAGCACGTCAGGACTGTTTCTCTGGCTGCCCCCCGTTCTAGCCACTCCAGCTGAACCCTCCGGAAGGCTCGCCCAGAGGCCGGCTCTGCAAAGCCAACTCTGCCCAGGGAAAAGGCACCTTCCTCGAGGAAGTAGCCGGGAGCCAAGGGAAGAGGGCGCCGAGGGATGGAGGGATGGAGGGAGGAAGGCAACCCAGAGAGTCCCCCTTCTGCAAGAGGAAGGAGCCGGCAGAGGGGAGGCAGCATCTCACTCTGAGCAAATGGAGAGAGAGATATCTTTTTTTGGGGGGGGGCGTTGAGGGTGGCCGCACTTGTCTTACGCCGCCTTTGATCACTGTGCTGTAGAAGGGAAGGGAGGCAAAGCTGCGAAAAGTTTATTAGACTGCAACAACGTCAGCACGTTCTTGGGTTTTGTTATTTTTTTGGTCGTCGTCAACTTGTGGAACAAGG
Organism: Ahaetulla prasina; assembly: GCF_028640845.1. Lineage (NCBI taxonomy): Eukaryota > Metazoa > Chordata > Lepidosauria > Squamata > Colubridae > Ahaetulla > Ahaetulla prasina. The sequence continues at coordinate 51,408,378 of NC_080546.1, read as the reverse complement.
AAGGGCGCGGACTTTGCATTTTGCGGGGTGGGGCGGGGCGGGGGAGAACTGGGCCCTGCTGTAAAGGGACCATCAAGCATAGTTATGCAGTTCAGATTTAAGGATAAGTTTCAAGACAGAGATACCTGTAGGCAGGGCCAACACTTGGGATCACATACATATACCTGCATTTAGCTTTAAGGCTACCAGATGATGGATGATGGATGGATGGGTGGGTGGGTGGGTGGATGGAAGGAAGGAAGGATTGGTAGACAGACTGACAGACTGACAGACAGATACTGACAGATGATAAGATTGACAGATGACAAATTTGACAGATTAGAGAGAAAGAGACAGACAGACAAACAGACAGAAGATGGATGGATGGATAGATGATAGAAAGAGAGATAAATAGATGATTGTTAGGCAGACATATGATAGATAGATAGATAGATGGATAGATAGATAGATAGATAGACAGACAGACAGACAGACAGACAGACAGACAGACACAGACAGATAGAAGATAGATGGATGGATGGATGGATGGATGGATAGATGATAGAAAGATAGATAGAAAGATAGATAGATGATAGATAGAAAGATAGATAATTTTTTTTATTTATTTATTTACATTTATATCCCGCCCTTCTCTGAAGACTCAGGGCGGCTTACATTGTGTAAGGCAATAGTCTCATCCTATTTGTATATTTATATACAAAGTCAACTTATTGCCCCCCCAACAATCTGGGTCCTCATTTTACCTACCTTATAAAGGATGGAAGGCTGAGTCAACCTTGGGCCTGGTGGGACTCGAGCCTGCAGTAATTGCAGGCAGCTGTATTTAATAACAGGCTGTCTTACAGCCTGAGCCACACCGCGGCCCATAATAGATAGATGATAGATAGATGATAGATAGATAGATAGATAGATGATTGAGAGATAGACAGACATATGATAGATAGTCAGACAGAAGATAGATTGACGGATGATAGATTACCGCATTCTAGTGGTTCCTAGAGTTTTGGAGCACAGATCTGGCAGCCTGCCTTTAGATCCCAATTGCTTTGGAGAGTAATTAGGATGTAATTAGGAAGGTCTTTTCAAATTGGATCCCTGTTGGGTAGATTAGGTTGAGGGAAACTGAGTGTCAAACTCTTCCTATTTCCAATGCAACACAGCCTAGGACAGCATTTCTCAACTTTGGCAATTTAAGACAGGTGGACTTCAACTCCTAGAATTCCCCAGCCAGCGCATGCAGAATTCTGGGAACATCCTCCATTGCCAGAAGCTTGGTTCTTTAGTATTGAGGAAAGGGCATTTGTCCATATGGCCTCCCAGAATATTTTATGCATAAAATTACCAGAAATCATCAGAAGCCAGCTTTAACTTGAAGGAGACATTTAAAATGTGGATGGATATTTATCCTGTCTTTTCAGCAAAAGTTTAAATGACTTTTGTGGAATTTTTATTTTATGTTATTTTCCCCTACCAAATCTTGTGTGAAGTATTATGAGTTCACCAGGCCTGGCCTAAAATCATTTAACATGCCTGCTTCACAGAACTCAGATCTATGTCAGAAAGCATTGGGTTGCAAAGCAATAATTTTCAACTTACACAATGTGAAGAAGTAAAACTGTCTAGTTCACGTTGCCCCAAATAAATGCCTCTCCTTGTGGGTTTATACTTTGATCTTAACAACAAGTGGAGTCACACAGAATGACCACCTGCTAAAACTGGCAGCACCATTTTCAGGGCGAGAAATTAATAAATTACAAATGGCAACTGATTTGATGTGAATCAAATTAGCTCTTTTAACACCTTCATTCATTATTTACTATATATATATATATATATATATATATATATATATATATATATATATGTATATGTATATGTATATGTATATGTATATGTATATGTATATGTATATGTATATGTATATGTATATGATACAAATTCCCTGGAGAACAAGACCTCATCTAGCACAAGAAAACAATTGATGCATCAAGAGAATTGGGAAAACTTAATTACTTTTCAAATCAAGGGCTGTAAACGAAAAAGGAACAAACAAGGACGAACCTGTAATGACGCAGAATATGGAGCCAAGAACGATCAGTGAACACAAGATATAGATTTGTATAGCATTGTGGAACAAGAAGGAGAGCAAAAAGCAGAGCTAGAAAGAGAAGAACAACAAAGAGGATTAGGGGACTGGAAGCTAACACATATGAAGAACAGTTGCAGAAACTGGGAATGTCTAGTTTAATGAAAAGAAGGACTAGTAGATAATGTATCTTTTTGTGTGCCCATACACACTCTGTACTATGTAATATGATTAATTTAAATAGTATATTTTGGATGTTCAGTAGTAGTAAATAAATAGAAAGGGAAATTGTATCTCATTGAGACCTTTGAGGTGAGGAGAGGCCAGGCACCCTAACCTTTGACGTGAGTGACATCAAGTTGGCCATACCCACCCAGTCACATGACCACCAAGCCACACCCACAGAACCGGTAGTAAAAAAAATTAGAACCCCCCCGCCCCCCAGTCAATGCTGTCCCACTTTACCAATGTTAAAATCTGGTCACTATAGTCTAGAGGCCTCCCTGTACTTACCTGGGAGCCAAAATGGGACGTGTGGGGAGGGGTCAGCCAGCAATTTAATTGCCGGTTCACCTGAACCAGCCAAAACCAGCTGACTCCTATCCCTGGATTGAATGTTCCTGTGAGGGAAACATGGAGGTAAGGGTGAGTGCACAGAAGGCAGATGAACTGTATAGCTTTTTATCCTCTCAAGTAAACTCTGCAAAACAACAACAACTAAGCAATGAAAATTCTTTCTGGCAGTTACAACAAAAATAGCCACAGAGGGACTCTGCAATCTGTACTGGTTGTCCTAAATTTCCATAAGATAGGGACAAGGAGGAAAAACGTGTGGAAAATTAAAATAAAAAGCATGACAATAGTGTTAGATTATACAGTAATTATATGTAGTAACCTTCTATCATGTAGAGTTAAGTAACCTTCTACCATGAAGAGCTAAGGCAATGTTGAACCCATGTTTGATAACAATGTAACTTTATTTTTATTACATAGCTGGCAAAAATAAGTGGGATATTCTTCATGCAAATTTAACAAGGCAGCAAAAATAAATGAACAAATAATAGAGCGTGGTAATGATTCTTAGGGAGTAGGAAGACAAGAAGGAGGAAAGGGATTTTTTTTTTTGTTATAAACTACAGACTAGCATAAACTAAAATGATAAAAAACCTATTGAAATGTAAATGAGATCATTATTAATTTCTACCAGCTTTCAACCAAATTTAGAATCCTAGAAAGAAGGACAGCATGTATTGAAGTTTCAGAAAGAATGAAGTCTATAATTATTTTCATTAATCCCTCTGTCTGTAGAATTAGCAGGCACCCTTGAGGTAAAAAGGGAGTATTTCTAAAGTGCTGGTAAATTTAGGGTTCAGGCAAGAAACAATCTAAACTTCTGTCCTCTGCCTGAAATTCCTACTGAGCTGATAAGGTGAGATTCACATTTCATTTAATAAAAAGGAAAAGACAATAAAAGAGAGATGCTGCTGTGTTTTTGCCAATGGGGTTTTGCCTTTTAACTGCCTTCTATTGATCTCCTGTTCAGGAGGATATAATTACCTGTTCCCACCTATAGTCAATGAGCATTCATTCACAGCTACAGTAGAAGTGTCCAGGTTTCACTGTATATTCACTCAACTCCTACAGAGAGCTCACAATTGTAGGATGTTACAGGCCTTGTGTCACTTACAAAATCAAACTATCCATATTGCCCTTACTGTGAAAGTAAAAACAACATCTTTCAAACAAAGGGACAAGTCAGAAGCCAGCTAAGAAAAGAAATAGGACATCTTCCATCTCTCCAGAAGCTCAGGATGAACTCCCGGGATCTGGAGGGAAGAAGGAATTCAAGCCGAAGGAAATCTGTTTCATGAGAGACAGCCTGGTTTATAAACATTTGAAAAGCATCGAACTAGAAATAATGCATAAGATTACTTTTAATTTGTATCTTTTTCAGTCTAATTTATTGTCTGATGGTAACTGCATTTAGTTATTTATTTATTTTTCACATTTCTGAACAGTTCATCTCCCTCAAAGAGGGACTCTGGGTTGGGTACTGTCAAACATCAAAATATAAAAACAGTACATAAAAATTAAAATGTTAGATTTAAAATTTTGATATTAAAAATTTTAAAAGGAGAGAAAGAATAATTAAGCTTCATTAAACATTAATTTAAAAAGCAAAGGTAGGGCTCTCAAGGCACCAATGAACCTCATGGCTGTATTTATTAACTGTTACAGAGTTGGAAGGGACCTTGGAGGTCATCTAGTCCAACCCCCTGCTCACACAGGAGACCGTACTAGGAATTTGAACTGCTGAACTGCCGACCTTTCTGATCAACAAGCTCAGTGTCTTAGCCACTGAGCCACCAAGTCACCATATGTGCTCATGTGGTTTGTCATGCAAGGTCCCAGACCCATGTTTTAACACTTTTTCAGAAAGCCAGGAGACTGGGGTCCTATCTCACTTCTGGGAGGACATTATTATTCCAACAGGGTGGAGGCCACGACAGAGAAGGCTCTCTTTCTAGACTTCGCCAGTCAGAATTCTTTAACTGATGTGGTTTGCAACATACCTTCCCTGCCTGACTGGGTGGGATGGGCCAATGTAGTTCTGTAGGTAGCCTGACCCTATTCTCTGTAGGGTTATACAAACTTGGGTTTTGTGAGATAGCGGGAAAATGGCAACTTTTACATCAGTTGCTTCTACATCAGTAGCAGGTCAATATGGTCATCAGAGTCTTATATTGTGTTTTGTATTTTTCTATAGGAATTTCTTTTAAGTTGCTGCAGTTTTATATCAATTCTATCTTTAGCAATCCTATAAATAATTCTGAACAGTTTTATATCTTAATCTCCTTTGCCTCTGGACATTTTGCATGTGTCTACTTAAGTTGTAATGTTTATATTCTCTGCCCCCCACGCACACTTTTGAAATAAGATGTTATTCTGCATAAGTCACTATCCTTTCTTGACACAGTGTTATGTGTACTGGGCTAAAGCATCCTATTCCATACTCCAAGCTTGCACTTATCTCAGATCCATTTTGCACAGCATATATTTAATTATTTACAGCTCATTCTAACAAGATTATTTGAAAATATATTTTATTTTAAAAATGTTTTCAATCAATGCATTTTGGTATCAGTATGTGTATCTAAACTAAAATGGCTTTACTGTTGGAATCTTATTATTTCCAGCTTGAAGTCTTCTGTCTGTGTTTAATTTACTTCTGTATTATTTTGCTTGTTACAGACACCTGGCCTATTCATTGCTAAGCAGCTTCTTTCTAGAATTCTTTGCAGTCTCTTTCTGTGTGATAGATATTCAATGATTCTGCCTCCCAGCAAGCTATTTTTATGCCATTGATGCATGCTGTCATCCCTGTAAGACTTATCATTGGGGAAATTGCATGATGACACATTCAGAAATTATGATCTGTCGGAGAGCTCTTAATCTACAATTTTGCACAGTCTATGCATAGATATACTCATGCAAACTCTTCAAAGGAACCAAGCTTTTTCTTTACCTTTGTGTAATTTACCTTCCAGATTTGATCAAGTAAATCACAAAGGTATAAATACTTTTCATCTGTCTCCTCAGCCAATTGCCAATTTTCAGATTACTTTTTGCTATGTAGCAAGACAGAAATTATCTACACACCAATGGACAGCTCATCTGCAATAGTACATATGTACATATTCAATGTCAGGCATCTGCTGTTGTACTGAAGGTTGCTTGATTCACTTGGGTGCAACATACCTTCTTGACTTCAATCTTTGCAGTTGTGTCAACTACATATTGTTCCTCTTATAAGGTTATTAAATTCTCATGGTTCATTATTCAACATGCATATTAATGCATTGCCATTAGTTTCTTGTTTGTCATTTGGAGCTGATGATGCCAACTATCCCTTCCAATAGGAAAGAAAAATATGTACAGACAGTCTTCGACTTATGACCACAATTCAGCTCAAAATTTCTGTTATTAAGTGATTTTTGCCCACTTTTTTACCTTTCTTCCCATAGTTGTTAAGTGAAACATTGCAGTTGATACGTTAGTAATACAGGTGTAAAGTGAATCTGTTTTCCTGATTGACTTTGCAGGTCAGAAGGTTGCACAAGGTGATGACATGATCCCAGAACACTGCAACCCTCATAAATATAAACCAGTTGCCAAGCGTATGAATTTTGATCATGTGACCACGGGTATGCTGCAGTGGTTGTAAATATGAAAAACAGTCATAGGTCACTTTTTCCAGTGCTGTTGTAACTTCAAACAGTCACTAAACAAATGGTTGTAAATCAAGGACTACATATATTGAAAGCTGTCATAGAAACAATGAATCTCTGAAGTAATTTGCAAACCATCTCCTTGTTCTTTCAATGTAATGTGCCATGATGTTGTTCAATTTTGGTTTGGTCTGATGTAATCATGGCAGCATTAGTGACATTTATGCACTAAATCTTATCTCATGTTCAAATCCTGGTCTCTGGTCAGGACCAAATGACAATGAAAGCTTTTGGCCTATCCTGAATTTATTCTTTTGCAAGTTGAAGGGCTGCAATGTTGTTGTCATGGCAACATTTCCAATAATTGAACAGTCTCACATTGAATTCCATCATTCTGGTGTATACCCATTCTCAATTCTACACTGTCTTGAGGATCCATGATGTAAATTTGAATAAATTTGACTTGCTGGTTATGTACAACATAATGATGAATTTTTCTTTGAATAATTATAGAAGGATTACAATACATCCATTTCTTGTTGGAAGGATTTTTTTGGCACCAAAGGTTATCATTTGTAAGATGCAGTGTACTGTCTGATATTCTTCCTGAAGTCATTTGCAGTAGATTCATAATCGCTATAAAATTGAGAAGTACATTAGCTAAAGGTTGCAACTTGCAACAGCACAAATTGTATGAAGTTTCTCCAGCAAATAGGAATGTATGACAGTGAGGCTAGGCTGACCATGGCACCAACATTAGCAGAAATATTATTTATAATATATATAATATATAACAACAGAGTTGGAATATTACATTGTGCAAGTTATGGATTTTGTTTCAGTATTTCTCTGTGAAGATTTTTTTTGGCCAAAAGCAGGTATTGTCATGTTGAGGAACTTTCTCAATAATAAGTGTTTGCCACATATTCTCAAGCTGATTTTCCTTTCCTTCTGCAGCTTTTCTTGTCTCCTCATTCTGTTCTTTACTTGTGATTCTGGAGAGGCACAGCCCTTTCATCCTCTGTTTCTTCACCTCTATTTTCTTTGCCATATCCCAACATTTGGTGTCATCGCTTGACTATGGTGTGTCCCTCCCACCTGGTTTTCCCACGTAGCATAATTACGTTGGCAATATTTTAATCTAATTTAATTTATTCTTTTTTTAAAAAAACCACAATGTTGTACGTTGCCCTTGTTATCTTAGAACAGTCCAGAATTCCTGCTGGCTTCTCCATTGAGTTGTATGAAGTTGTCAGAGACAGTTTATAAATAGGTTTATGTGACCTCCAGAGGGCTGGAGCATGAGAAGTGGGCAGTGTAGGCTTAGATCCTTAGAATGCAGCTTTGGGAAAGACTATGTTAACAACTTGGAAACCATCTGCTAATAAACTCTTTGTTCTTGGGAACAGTGACTCCAACTCACAAGAAGGATAACCGGGATTACTGAAACTATAATTTTAAATTGGGTTCCTTTGTACAATTGTTCACATGTTTCTGGGAGTCCAAAAATTTTGGTTGGGTCATATTTAGACTTATGGAGTGATCTCTAAAAATGCAAAATTGACTTTCTTATTTTGCTTCAGATATATTTTGGGGACAATGGGAGGGAGGGCAGTATTGGGATAGGATATTTTCTTGAACATAAGATTTAGTAAATTCAATGGGATGAATTTTTGAATAGAATGTGTAGAATTGTGCTATAAATAATGTGTAGAATTGTGCTATAAATAGCTCAGCTTTTAAAGAATTTATTATCAGATTTTTCCTCCAGTCATTCATCATTGAAATGTTCTCCCTAAAAATTTTCTTGCATATTTATTTAGAAAATATATGTGTCTACCCATCTTAAATGAGTAGCCCTAGGTTGCTAAGAACAATAAAAAACCCAATTTGAAAATACTATAAAATACAATTAAAACAGTCATAATAATTCTTTAAAAAAAGAATAATGACACTTCAGACAGAACAACCATGCATATCATGGGCAAGTCGTAACATGGTCTTAATGTTTGAGGGAAAAACCAAGTTTTATGAAAACCATCCTCTTATTCTCCTCTCAGGAATTTATTTTCCCTTTAGAAAGAAATCTTGAGTACAGCATTATTAAAACTACCCACTCATATTTACATCACAGCTGTTCTGCCTTTTAGCTTTTTTGGTATTCAAATAACTTAAAGCTGAAAAGGTCAGTAGGAGTAATCAGTATTCTGAGCTAGTGCAGTATCTATTGCAAATATAGCCACTAATTTGATTATTAAGTGAGATCTGATGCTCTGAGAAAACAAGAGGGGTATGGGTTTATTAAAGTCAACTCTCTGTGAGGACACCCAAGGGCAGTGCTAGTTCTTGCATTAAGAGAACATCAGTGCCTGCCACAAAAGATTTATTAAGACATGTCAGTGCATATATTAGCCCAATGGCTCAGAGAGTAAAATAAAAAGAGGGAGGGGAAAAAATTCTTAAAAACCCAGTAGATCAATCTTGAGTATCTTACCCAAAGATTGGCTCTACAGTTACAGCCAATTTATGCCAAATGAAAAATACAATGAATAATTCCTTGCTTAATAGTTCCTAGAATATACATCTATTAGGTGGTAAAAATGGCTGGTTCTAAGAGTAATGTGATGCAGAGATAATAAGAAGTTTTCAAATACGTTACAATATTACACCTTTGGTAACAAATGCATAGAAAGATTAAACAGGCAAAGAGATGTCTATCATATTTATGCTGACTTAGAGTATTCGCCATTATCTATTGTCAGAGTGAAAAAAGTATATATATTTTTCAGAAGTTAGGGACAGAGCGGGATATATATTGTACCTGTCTCTATTCGCTTTTTTAATCAGCCCACCACAGTCACTCCCTGCTTCTACTGGTGGCCTTCCTTCAGTTTATGCATCTTCGTCTTTTCAGAGTAAGTTGCACGAATGGGTCAAAGCAAATGAGAATTTCATGATGAACAGGGTGACATGAAGATACTTGCCAGTTTTCTATAGGCAAAAATTCTTTAAATTAAATCCCAGTGAAAGTAGGATTAATGTCTCAATGAATACCTCAAGAAGTATAGAAAAGCAAATTAAAAATGCTGATGTGTATAATTTTTTTTCCTGTTTGAACATTTTTATTATTATATCTGATTTTTTTCCCTGCCTTTTTTATAACTTCTAAAAGTTATATAGAAAAGTTTGTTTGGAAATAAGATTTAAATAGAAGTTTATTTTACACTTTTAAATTTTTGCACAAAGACTGCCCTATTTTTGTTAACAAGTACTCAGTTTTTGATATTTCTCCCCAAAATAATTTTATTTGAACAGGTTGTTCTATTTCCTCTTTAAGATTTGTGAATATGCCAAGTTTTTTCATTCCCCTGATTGATGGCATATAACATTTGTTTCATTTGGTAAGAGTGGTTTTACGTAGTAAATTTTCATGCATTTTTAGTTCTGGTCCATCTGTGTTGTGGTCCTTTCTGATCTAACCATCTAATTCACATTAAAGAACCAGACTTTTCAAGCTGCTACTTTTAGCTATTACATGTGTTTCTGAGAGAGTTAGCTGATTCCTTAGAGAAGAAGATGACAAATTGAGAAAGAACAATCTCATTTATATATTTGTTGGTTTTTAAAGGCTATTCACTGTTTTCAGCCCAACAAAATGATCTGAAAAGCTCAACCTCTCCCGTCACTTCTGATCACTCTGAGTAATAGCTTTCTACTTTTCCCTTCTGATCCTACAAGATCTCCCTGAGAAGTTGGCGAGACCAACCATATTGTTTTACTAAAGCTTTGTGGATGACTCAGGGAACTTGGGATGCAGAGGAGAAGACCTAGATTGAAAAAAACCCCCAAGATTTGAAAATATGAATTTTGTTTAATTGAGAACAGCTAGTGAAAAGCAAACCACAAAGCTTCTGGGCTTTGTACCATTAAGCAAAGTGGGGTGAAAATGGGAAATGGCAATAGGTATTAGAGCAGCAAGTTGTGCTGTGCAGTTCTGAAACTGGACTGTTTCTTCCAAATGCAGGTTAGACTATTCCATTGTTCATTGAAGAACTATTAAATATTGTGTATGGGCCAGATGAAACATAATCTTTTTCTTTTGTTCAGGTAGCAAGATAACTTTGCTAAAAAGGGAAGGGAAGGGAAGGAAAGGAAGGGAAAGGAAGGGAATGAAATGAAATGAAATTAAAGGAAAGGAAAGGAAAGGAAAGGAAAAAGAAAAGAGAGACATATTTTTGTCAGAATTATAGACATAAATTAAGTATTAATTAAGCATTATTATGGTTGGTACTATCTCTGCTTTCCTTTGCCACAGTCATTCTATTTCTATTTGCAGATCTTTGTATTTTGTTATCTTCTCTATTTTCTTCTATTCAGCTGTCTCCAGGTACTGCCATATTGACTATTCAGACTTTTTAAATCTTTTTTGTTGACAATTGTTAAGTCTGGGTTGCCAGTCTGTCTGAATTCTAAAGTCCCAGAGCATTTTAGCTTCTTCTAATTTATGGTCCCACCAGTTTTTGCTTGCAGGCAAATGGTATTTCTTTAAGATTTTCAATGCACCATTCTTGCTATTTTGTCATGCCATTATTTGCAGTCAGTCTGTGAGATCTTCTTGCAGTAGCTAGCAGAGGCTGTTTCTTCAGCTTTTTTTGCAGACATGGCACTTGCTGTCTGTTACTATCTTCTCAATTTTGGTGTTGTATACATTTGTTCTTGAAGCTTTGGTCTTGTGCAGCCAGAATTAGACCTGCTCTTTCTTCAACTTTCCTGCTCTTAACTATTGCCAGATCTTATTATCTGCTTTGTCTGCTATTTTGTTTTAATGTACTGGCCATGTAATGCCTTGCCTTCATAGGTCTTTTTTCTGTTCTTCATTTGTTCTTTCTAGTAGGCCAGTTGGTCTCTCCAGTACTCAGTAAGCCTTATTATTATTGTTAAATTTATTTTCCGCCCATCTTGCAGTTTGAGCTAACTCTGAGCAGCTTACAATGTGATGAGATATATAAATATCAAGACTGTAAACATAAAAAGAGATTAAAATTACCAAAAATTCAAACAAAGATATAATTTTGCAATTGTATATACCTAGGTCTGATTAATCTTACCAATTATTCTTCTTTCTCCCATATTTATTCCTTTGTATAGGTAAGAAGCAATTATGTATTTTTTCTTCTGTGATTATAAAGAAGACACTTTTTATCTTATATGTGTACTTTATTTAATGTATTTATGTAAAACCATAGTGTACATGATACTTATTCTTGCTTCTTAAGTGCTTAATAAAACTGACTTTGTAAGAAAGAAAAAAACCCACCCATGATCCAGAACCCAGTCCCAAATGGGACTGAGATCACAGATTAGTTTTCTGGTGGAAATCACCTAACATGCTGCTATTTAAACATTCAGTAAGTCAGGAACGAATTGCTTTGGAAGCAAAACATTTTAGTAGAAACTCAACTCAACACAAGTTTGAATAATGCTGTATGCAGGTTGACCCTCATGCATGCTTTACATCAGGCTTCATATAACATTCTAGTGGCTTGAAGATCAAAAGAAGTTTTCATTTTTATTTCTAACTTGCATTTTAGTATTTATTTTAATTGTATTTTGTTTTTTAATTTAATTTATTTCAACATTTATTTGATTACTTTTGTGTGGAAGTTGATAGCAACGAAATCCCCCATTTCAAAAACTAACCACCAATTTTCCATTAACAGTGGAGGACAGAATGACATGGAGACTCCCCTCCCCCAGTGTTACTGCTTTCTTCACAGATAAGGATGAAATCCTGGAGTCAATTCTTTCTTCTGAGAGACAGAAGAGCAAGTAGAAGACGAAAATCAACAAAATAGTGATACTAAAGATACTTATTTCTTGTCTATTAGTAATGTCAGAAGATTTTTGATGTTTGCTGTTTGAAAGCAAAAATGAAATTGTACCATTTTGGGAGGAGATTTATTTTTTTTTATAGCGGAGACAAAATGGCACGTTTTTGCCTCCTATCTCCAATGCAAAACGTCAGAGGATTTAGGCTGCCTATACTTGGCACTTAGGAAATAAGATACAAAAATTGTGGTGGTGGGCCATTTTTCTTTTAAGACTGTGAGAAATACAATAATGGTAAATCCCATAAAAAGGTAACAGCAACCATGAACAAGTGTAAAGCAGGTTTTATTTCAAAAAAGATATATTTATTTATTTATTTATTTTATTTATTGTTTGAATTTATATACCGCCCTATCTCCCAAAGGACTCAGGGCGGTTCACAGGCATATAAAACATCAATATACAAATTAAAATAATCATTAAAAAACTTATTCTACTGCCCAATTAATTAAAAATAAAAATATAAATATTAAAATCAATTTAAAAAACCCCTCTAAATTTAAAATCTAAAAAACTAAGCCAGTCCTGCACAGATGAATAAATGTGTCTTGAGCTCGCGACGGAAGGTTCGAAGGTCCGGAAGTTGACGGAGTCCTGGGGGGAGTTCGTTCCAGAGGGCGGGGGCCCCCACAGAGAAGGCCCTTCCCCTGGGCGTCGCCAGACGACACTGCCTAGCTGACGGCACCCTGAGGAGTCCCTCTCTGTGAGAGCGCACGGGTCGGTGAGAGGTATCTGGTCGCAGTAGGCGGTCCCGTAGATAACCCGGCCCTATGCCATGGAGCGCTTTAAAGGTGGTCACCAAAACCTTGAAGCGCACCCGGAAAGCCACAGGTAGCCAGTGCAGACTGCGCAGGATAGGTGTTATACGGGAGCCACGAGGGGCTCCATCTATCACCCGCGCAGCCGCGTTCTGGACTAACTGTAGCCTCCGGATGCCCTTCAAGGGAAGCCCCATGTAGAGAGCGTTGCAGTAATCCAGGCGAGACGTCACGAGGGCGTGAGTGACCGTGCATAGGGCCTCCCGGTCCAGAAAGGGGCGCAACTGGCGCACCAGGCGAACCTGGTAGAACGCTCTCCTGGAGACGGCTGTCAAATGATCTTCTAGAGACAGCCGTTCATCCAGGAGGACGCCTAAGTTGCGCACCCTCTCCATCGGGGCCAATGACTCGCCACCGATGGTCAGCCGCGGATTTAGCTGACTGTACCGGGACGCCGGCATCCACAGCCACTCTGTCTTGGAGGGATTGAGCTTGAGCCTGTTTCTCCCCATCCAGACCCGTACGGCCTCCAGACACCGGGACAGCACTTCGATGGCTTCGTTGGGGTGGTCCGTGTGAAAAGTACAGCTGGGTGTCATCCGCACAGCTGGTACCTCACACCGAACCCACTGATGATCTCACCCAGCGTTTCATATAGATGTTGAACAGAAGGCGAGAGGATCGATCCCCGCGGCACCCCACAAGTGAGGCGCCCGGGCCGACCTCTGCCCCCTGTCAACATCGACTGCGACCGGTCGGAGAGATAGGAGGAGAACCACCGATAAACGGTGCCTCCCACTCCCAATCCTCCAACCGCGCAGCAGGATACCATGGTCGATGGTATCGAAAGCCGCTGAGAGGTCTAATAGGACCAGGGCAGAGGAACAACCCCTATCCCTGGCCCTCCAGAGATCATCCACCAACGCGACCAAAGCCGTCTCCGTGCTGTAACCGGGTCGGAAACCGGACTGGAACGGGTCTAGATAGACAGTTTCATCCAGGTGCAAGGAAACTGATATGCCACCATATTTTCTACAACCTTCGCCGTGAAGCGAAGGTTGGAGACCGACGATAATTACCTAAAACAGCCGGGTCCAGGGAAGGCTTGAGGAGGGCCTCACCACCGCCTCTTTCAAGGCGGCCGGAAAGACACCTCCACCAAAGAAGCGCCAGAATCGCCTGAGCCAGCCTCGTGTCACCTCCTGCGTGGCCAGCACCAACCAGGAGGGGCACGGGTCCAGTAAACACGTGGTGGCATTCAGCCTCCCCAACAGCCTGTCCATGTCCTCGGAAGCGACAGGGTCAAACTCATCCCATAAAATGTCACCAAGACCACCCTCAGCCGTCTCACCCGTATCACCGCAATATTGGTCCAAACCATCCCGGTTGAACGATTTTATCGTATAGATACCCGTTAACCCCCTCAGCACGTCCCTGTAACGGGTCATCCCGCTCCCCCTGGTGTAGGAGGGAGCGGGTCACCCGAAACAGGGCGGCTGGGCGGTTATCTGCCGATGCAATGAGGGAGGAGGCGTAGCTACGCCTCGCCTCGCTCATTGCCACTAGGTAAGCCCTAGTAGAGGACTGCACTAGTGTACGATCAGCTTCTGAACGGCTAGACCTCCAGGAACTCTCTAGGCGCCTTCTCCGCGCTCATCCTCTCAGCTCCACAGAGAACTAAGGAGCCGGATGGGACCTGCGCCGGGACGGAGGCCGCAACGGCACGTCCCGGACTAAGGCGCCCGCCGCGACACGTTCCCAGGCCGCATCAAGTACCTCAGCCGAGCCGTGAGCCAGACCTCAGGAAATGGCCCAAGCTCCGTCCGAACCCTCCGGTCCATCAGGCGCCTGGGACGGAACCAACGTGTCGGCTCCGCCTCCCCGCGGCGGTGAATGGCGGTCAGAAAGTCCAGACGAAGAAGAGAGTGATCTGACCATGACAAAGGTTCAATGACTATTTCCTTTAAGTCCAGATCTCTCAACCACTGACCAGAGACAAAAATCAGGTCCAGGGTGCCACCCCCAATGTGAGTAGGGCCATCAATTACTTGGGTCAGGTGCAAGGCCGTCATGGAAGTTGAACTCCCGAGCTACCGTCGATGACGAGCCGGACGATGGCAAGTTAAAGTCCCCCATGACTAAAAGTCTGGGGGTCTCAACTGCCACCCCGGCCAGCACCTCCAGGAGCTCTGGCAGGGCAGCTGTCACGCAGCAAGGAGCCAGGTACGTGATCAGCAAACCCATCTGGCACCTATGGCCCCATCTCACAAAGAGGGATTCGCACCCGCAATCTGAGGTACAGTGGTCTCCTCGGCTCTAGACTTTCTAATCACAACCGCCACCCCCACCCCTACCCTGGGCCTCGGCTGATGGAATGCACGGAAACCCGCGGGCACATCTCAACAAGGCACACCCCTTCCGTGCCCAGCCAGGTTTCCGTGACGCCTATAAGGTCCGCAGCGCCCCCCTGAATAAGGTCGTATACTAGGGGGGCCTTATTAACTACGGACCGTGCGTTGCATAACATCAGCCGAAGGCCCAGGCTCTGGGGTCTTGACCATCCGGGAACGGGAAAAGGACGGGGATCGGGCGCGTGACGCTGCAAACATCGGGTGCGCGCCCCCAAAACGATATGATCCTCCCCTTCCGCCATATCTGCCCCTCTCACTTACCGTGGGAATCAGGCCGCCCTCACCAACAGGAACGCAATCTCCCCCCCTAACCTCCGAACCTATTAAAAAACCGTCACGAGCAGGCGCAAGGACTGGCTCCCCTCCCGACGGGCTACCCCCAACGCCCGCCTTAACCCTCCCACCCCTTAAAAAAGCCCTATCTAAAAACCCCCACAGGCTCTTTTTTTTCGCATGCCACCTCTGTGGGTCCCAAGACCCGTCATTGAGGCCGGCCCTTGATAATGCGGCGGGCCATTCCTGCGAGGCGGGGGCACCTCGCAGGCGCAAGAGTTCCAAGGCAGAATATCGCATAAATAAATAAGTTAAAAGCATACACAGGAGAGAGCAGACGACGTGAAGTAGCAAAGTAATGTCTGGGGTGGCAAGGTGTAATGCCAAGTCCGAGTGGATACCCATCTGCCAAATGTCTTCAGATGGTGGCTGGCTTAAAGCTGATACAAGATGGTATAAGTCGCAGATGCAGTCTGGTAGTAAAAAGTTATTGTGGCTCTGCGAAAAGCTCAGTCCTAAAATCCGTCCTAATAGGGGTGGTATTCATCTCCCCCGTTCGTGGCGTCACCGATATTTCCAGAGTGGATGTTTCCTCATAAGATGTTGCAGAGTAGGGCCCCAATACCCATTCGGTCTCCAATCACCTTCCCGGACAGTCCCAAAAATGGCCATCAGCCAGCCATATAAGGTGCAAGGTGACAAATGCAGCTGGCCCATGATTGCAGATGACAATGCAACTCCCAGTCCGAGAAGAAGCAGGCCCCGCTAGGCCTAACCAGGCCAAACTGGGCCAGGACACCTCCGGTGGGGGCCACAAGAGGGATCTATCACAGCCCTTCACCCTAGGCCCTAGAGCCTAGGCCCCTCCGCCAAGTCCAAAGGGGGGTCAGGGGAAATCAAGAAGAGCTGGAGAGCCCAGAAAACATCCGAAGACGCCAAATGCCAGAGAAGCGATGAAACGATAAAACGATGAAACAGGGGGGGAAACCCAGCTGTGGCTTCCCCAACCACCAAATCCAAGCCGCAGCCTCGTCCGTAGCCCAGAGGCCGCCATCCGCGGCTCGCCCATCCCCCGGCCTCGTTCCCGGCAGCCGGGGGTCCAAAGAGGCTCCCAGACCTCTCCCCCGGCTGCCCGAGAGATGACATACCGGATCTGGGGCGAAACCGCTCGGCAGGCCCTCTGGGTACCGGCGTCCTTCCTCCAGGCCTCGCTATTTCCTTCCTCGGCTCCCGCCCGGCCGAATAATAAAATGGCCGCCGTTCGCAGCCCCGCCCTTTCCCGGCTTCGGTCCCGGCAGCCGTGAGTCCAAGGAGGTTCCAAGACCCCTCTCACGGCTGCTCAGATGGTGCTACACCTAACCGGGGGGCGCAGGCTGCTCGGCAGACCGCCTGGGCGTCGCCATCCCCCACTTCACAGATCGTCGTCCTCCCGATCTCCCGGTTATGCAGCCATCTTGCGCATGCGCAGAGCCTGATATATATATATCAAAAAGCTTTTGCAAAAGGGTTTTCTGCAAGGGAGAGAACATCTGACAGCTCCGAATACATGGTTTAAATACATTTTCAGACAATCAACATGACAATTACATCTGTCATTGTTTTTCACACATTATATAACATTTTGGCTTATTCAGCACCATCTTCTTCCTCTGGAAAGTCCCCCAGAAATCATACTTCCCCCTTATGTCATTTACAGAACAATTAAATGGAATATGATTTTGCTTAGGTCAGCCTGTCCTGCTCAACAGGTACAAAAATCATTTTATGGCTTGCTTCCTCAGAACAGGCATTACACAAACGTCCCCTTATTAAATGTCTTACACTGCTAAAATAGCTCAGGATATAGGAAGTGTACAATATGGAGTTACTTAGGCTATATTCTTTACAGGAATAATTCCAGGAATAATTCCATTTCTCACAAAGGTTCTCTCTTAAAATTGTCCTATAATTATATAAAAGAGGACCCGACCTAGGGCACTCATATTGTAGCACTAGTCAAAATGGCCCAGCAGAGATTATACTACCTGAGACATCTCAGGAAACAACAATTGAATGAAAAACTGCTGATGCCCTTGTACTGCTGCACCAGTAGTGGGTTGCTACCGGTTCTCCCCAGTTCGCAAGAACCGGTAGTAAACATTTTGAGTAGTTCGGAGAACCGGTAGTAAAAATTCTGCCTGGCCCCACCCCCAATCTATTGCTGTCTCCCGACTCCCAGCTGATTGGCTGGAAGGAAAAAATCAAGACTCACTTGTCGAAGAAGAGGAAAAAAAAAACACAAGACGCCGTCCCTTTAAACTGAGAAGCCCAGAAGCCTCCCAACTGATCAGCTCGCTTCTCAGCCAGGAGATTGCTTGGCAAGAAGAAGTGGGGGGGAAAACGCTGTCATTTTAAATTGACAGAGTGGCTAAAAGCTCCTTTCTGGGTCAGCTTAACAACAAATTGATAAGAGGAGGAATTCTTATATGGTTCGATGTTTCTGAAGTTTTGGGGTTTGTGCAACATGGGCTTTGTCTTTCTAAAAAGGTTTGGGTGATTTCCATTGTGAAGTATCCTGTCTTGAATGAGTTTTCTGCCTGCTTGTAAATGGAGCTGAACTTCCGGCTTCCACTTTATATTATCTGTAAGCACCGGTAGCTGTTTTCTGCTTACGAAGTTTTCTTTATGCAGCTGGCAGGAATGTGGAATTCCAGGCAGGTTCCTTGCCAGCAGCTTGATTATTTCTTAATCATATGGGATATTTTATTTGGGAAATGAAGAGGGGGGAGTTTGATTCCTTCCCAGAACAGATTAGTGGGGTGGGGAGGAAATGGAGATTTTGAAGTAACCTTCCCCTGGAGTGGGAAGGGAATTGGGATTTTAGGCTTGCTGTCAAACATCAGCCATAATACTAATGATTGTTTTGAACAATATGCAGGTTGTATTACATGAATGGCTATTTCATATGTGAAATTATAACTGAAACCTACATAGGTTCACACTGTCAGGAAGTTTGTCCTTAGTTTTAGGTTGCTTCTCTCTTTGTTGAGTTTTCATCCATGGCTTCTTGTTTCGCCTTCTGGTGCTTTGGA
This sequence comes from Ahaetulla prasina, assembly GCF_028640845.1. Lineage (NCBI taxonomy): Eukaryota > Metazoa > Chordata > Lepidosauria > Squamata > Colubridae > Ahaetulla > Ahaetulla prasina. Next base: position 51,389,661 of record NC_080546.1, on the reverse strand, counting down.
AAATACTTTCCCCCCACTTCTTTCTAACAGCCCCTTAAAAGACTGTTGCCTATCACACCCTTGGACAAAGCATGTGAGCCATTTCCTCCTTTCAGTGGTCCGTGAAAGTGCATCTATAGCAGAGGTCATTAACCTTGCCCACTTTAAGACTTTAAGACAGCAAAGCTGGCTGAGGAATTCTGGGAGTTGAAATCCCTAAATCTTAAAGTGGCCAAGTTTGGAGACCCCTGATCTATAGTGTGTAGATAATAAAGTTGAAAAAAGGTGAACAACACTTTTGCAGAACTATAGATACATTGAGGCTGGGTGTGACAAGGAATGGCTAGGAGGGGAGGGGCCAGGCGAGGTACCCCTTGACATGAGAGACATTGAGTTGGCCACACCTACCCAGTCATATGACCATCAAGCCACACCCACTGTCACATGACCATCAAGCCATGCCCCAATATAAGCCACGCCCACAGAACCGGTAGTAAAAAAATTTAGAACCCACCCCTGTGCTGCACCATAGAGAGTATTTTAACTTACTGCATCTGTGTATGGTTTGCAAATTGCACAGTGGCAGATAGGACAGCACTCCAGAGGGTCAACGTCATTGCCCAGAGGATTATTGGTTGCCCCTCCCCTCTTTGGAAGAGCTTTATAGCTCCCGCTGCCTTAAGAAAGTTCAAAACATTCTTAAAGATCCATCTCATCCTGGGCACCCTTTTTGGGCACCCTTTTTTGGAACTATTGCCATCTGGCAGACGGTACAGGATAATAAAAACAAGGACAAATAGGCTGAAAAAACAGCTTCTATCCCAGGGTAATAACCATATTGAATTCTACAGTGTAGTGCAATATCAGGTTTTCAATTTCAATTATATAGAATGTTAAGGATGTATCTTTGTGTTTTTATTTTTATAGTTATAATGTACACAGAAGACGGTATTTAATTTCATTGTACCATGTGCAATGACAATAAAGTAAACTAACAAACTAACTAACTAACTAACTAACTAACTAACTAACTAACTAACTAACTAACTCTATTTAAATCTGTACATAAAAATAAAAGGTAAAGGTAAAAGTTTCCTTCTCCAATCATGTCTGACTTTAGGAGCCATGGTGGTGCAGTGGTTAAAGTGCAGTAACACTGCCAACTCCAGGAGTTCGATCCTGACTGGCTCAAAGTTGACTTAGCCTTCCATCTTTCCAAAGTCCGTAAAATGAGGGCCCAGATTGTTGGGGGTAATATGCTGATGTTGTAAACTGTTCAGAGAGTGCTGTAAAGCACTGTGGGGCAGTATAAAGTCTACGTAATATTGCTATTGCTCATCTCTTATCAAGAGGGAGCCAGCATTGTCTGAAGAAACTTCTACCGGTATAGTCACGTGGTCGGCATGACTATATGCTGAGGTAATGCTGTTACCTTCTCAGTGAAGTGATCATCTATTTATCTACTCGCATTTGCAAGCTTTTGAACTGCTAAGTTGGCAGAAGCTGAGACAAGTAATGACAGATAACCCGTCACATGGCACTAAGGTTTTGAAGCCAGGCTGTCAACTGACAAGCTCAGCATCTTTAACTGCTGAGCTATTGCGCCCCCTCATATCTGTACATAAGGGTGGAAAACAAACCTGATATTGTTGTAGTTCCTGGAAATATAGTGCTGGTGAGATAACATCACTGAAGGAGGTAAAACTGGAATCAGAGGCACCCACAATAAGATCAACCCTCTGGCCTATTTTTTTAGGTCATCATTGCACATATAAAATGGACAAAGTTTTGTTTGCAATGTTGTGGCTGCCCTGTCAACATTTCTTACCATGCACTGGAATCCCACCCCCGCAAAAACCTGGCATTTTATAAAGGTTTTTTTAAAATACCACTAGGGTCATAAATAAATACAGGAAGCCTGGTGGAAGCTTTATATTTTAGAATAAAATATTGTTGTAATTTTATGTGTTTACACATGCAATTTGATCCACTTCCACAACCCTAGGCAGATAATAAAAAATGCATAATAAAAATAATTAGATTAATCATTAAAACTAGTACAAATATAGACACCAATGGGTCCATGGTTTGTCCTTGTCTGGAAAAGCCAGATTTTTAAAAGCCTGATTTTAAAATCAGCTTTTGGTCGGTGATAAGAATGATGATGTTTACTACACAATTTCAGCAACACAAAGCTGAGGGGAGGGGGAGAAGGAGCAAAGGGAATGTGTGTTGCTTATGAGCCACAGACAGATCCCTCCTCTTTTATACAGTATATAGGCTCAGAAAGACAAAACTTTTAGTGCAGTTCTGATTTTCTCCAATTACATGCCCAGCAGATGGAATAGCATTAGTTGAACTGAGGATATGAAAGCTTTTTTTAGATGTATATGCATTGGAGTGAAAGATAAAGTAACAGGAGCAAGAGCTGGAAGCTTTTGAGATAAAAATAACTTCAAAGGTAACAACAAAGCCATGGAGACGAAAGTGAAGTGAAGGAAGAATTGGAAAGTCAGCAATCTAAGCACGTTTCAGTGGACTGAGATGAAACAAAGTTCAAAACTTTAGGAGACATTCAGGGTTCTATGGCCAGAAACAGAGATTATCAATAAAGGAGAATATTTGTATCACATGATTGAAACGTAGGGTTTTTGGCGTTTTCTGAGCTTGGTTGTTTTCTTGCAGATGTTTCATTAGCCAAGCTAGGTAACCTCATCGGTGCTAGTCTGCAAAAAAACAACCAAGATCAAAGACCACCAAGGAGCCCTCAATAGTGATTATGTCATTGGATGCATTTCAGATGTCAATGTCAATTTTACAACACATTTTTTAATGCTCTGGCAAAATTGGAGGACAAAAAATAGAGATTTATCTATCACCTATCTATTCATACACAACTTATGCGTACAAAGAAACATGTATGCAGGTTCCCACTTCCCACCTAAGATTTACCTGACTGCGGTCAGTAGTCCCAAAAGGGAATGTTCTGATGTTAGAGGGGCAATTTTGTTTTGATTACTCCTCATAAGTTCAGTAGAATGCTTGTGTTATGAACATTAGTGCTGTCATATATACTGTATAAAAGGATAGATCATAAAAGGAACTTATGAATCCATAGGATCCACAGCTTTCACATTCTCTTGGCATGCCAAACCCAAGCCTCTACATAATTTAGCCCATTCCAGTGGTGGGTTGCTACCAGTTTGCCCTGGATCAGGCGAACTGGTAACAGAAGCGGCGGGAGGCTCCGCCCACCTACCCAGATGCTTCTGTGCATGCCCAGGAGCGAACCAGTAGCAATGGGTTTTGAAACCCGCCCCCGCCCCACTTATAACGATGGTTCTATAGAAGGAATCCATTTCAATGCAATCTGAGCAGGGTAAAATGATCAGAGATAATCTGCTTGATTGTGCAAATGTTTAGACTATCAAGGTGAAATTGCCATATTGAAAAGAAAGTACCATTTCTCCCTCCTCATTTATGCATCCATCCATCTATCCATCCATCCATCCATCATAGGCAATTCCTATAAGGACAAACACTACTATAAGTAGTATTGCCTTCTGTGCCAGAACTTTTAGCCTGATTCACTCTTTTCAAAAGATGATCCTACAGTTTTTTTTTTAAAAAAATAGGCAAAGTATGAAATGTAGTTCTAAATGAAAAAAATTAATGGTTCTGAATGCAATGCAAACACATCGTGTGTGTATATGTGTGTGTGTATACGTATGTCATGTATCATATTAATTTATGAAATAAACAATATATTTGTGGATGATTGTAAAATATATGGATAGCTAGTAAATCTTTGGTTGAACCACAGTTGTTGGTTAAGCATCTTGCTCAAAAATATTTTCTACAGAAAATTCATGTTCCAGAAAAAGTGGAGTCTTAAAAAAAAGGCATTCTTATTAAATGAAAAGAATGCCACTCTTTCCAAATTACATGAATTTATGTAACAATAAGGAAAGAATAATGTCAGAAAATCTATATACTATTAAGACTACCCTGTGTTTTTATAACTTTCCATTGGACAAAATAAGGCACCCTAGGGCAACAATTCTTGAATCAAGCTACCTCAGAGGGGCTAACTTAAATATTTATTTATTTTTTATTTATTTATTTGTCATAACAATGTATGTAGGTATCATACAAAAAGATTATATAATATATAAACACATATATGAGTAAATATAAGGAGGTATAAGCATATATGTATATAGGAAGAAGAAAAAGAAAAACAATAGGACAGGAACGGTAGGCACGTTAGTGCGCTTATGCACGCTCCTTACGGTCCTCTTAGGAATGGGGTGAGGTCAATAGTAGAGAGTTTTTGGTTAAAGCTTTTAGGATTATGGGAAGAGACCACAGAGTCAGGTAAAGTATTCCAAGCACTGATGATTCTGTTACAGAAGTAATATTTTCTGCAATCTAGATTAAAGCGGTTGACATTAAGTTTAAATCTATTGGTTGCTCTAGTATTATTGCAATTGAAGCTGAAGTAGTCTTTAACAGGAAGGACATTACAATAGATGATTCTGTGAGTTAAACTTAGGTCTTGTCGAAGGCGGCGGAGTTCCAAATTTTCTAAGCCTAGTATTTCAAGTCTGGTGGGATAAGGTATTTTGTTGTTTTCAGAGGAATGGAGAACTCTTCTTGTAAAATATTTCTGGGCACGTTCAATTGTATTGATGTCAGAGATGTGGTGAGGGTTCCAAACAGGCGAGCTGTATTCTAGAATTGGTCTAGAATCCAAAATCTGAGATCCAGTCTTCCTGTGGGATTGGAATTCAGGGATCTTCAGGCCAGTTGTATTGCCAAAGTTGTAGCTTGTGCAGCAATGCCATCCTTTTGTGGTCATCTGCAGTCACATAATCATTATTTCCCTGCCAGCTTCCAATAAGCAAAATCAATGGGAAAGCAGCAGAAAGTCAGAAGTTGCTCCGACTCTCACTGGTTTTTTTTTTTGCCCAGCCATGTTGATTCTCTTTTTTTCTTTAGATAAGGAAATATATCTGAAATAATGAGCCCAACAGGATATGGGTTGTCTAGTATCAACTATGACTTTTTAAACAAGGAATTTTTAGAGCCAAGTTTCATGAAGCCTGTATATCTAGCTAGTATAGTGTCCAGTAAAATAAACTTGGAGTCATTTTGGATGAACAAATTCTCAGTGCACTCAGTGTGTCCTTTTTATGCTGGATTAAAAGTAGTCAGCCTTTTTGTAGTTAGAGGTCACATTTCAAGGGGATGTAGGATTTTTTTTACATAGCATATGACACTGTTCTAAATGGGTACTTGATCTATTTCTCCTTAGATATATGTCGAATATCGCATTTTCTTGGCCTTTTCTTTCCTATTTGCTCAGCTCCAGAGAACAGTACGATGATCTTGACAATGAAAACTATACCAAGCGCACCTAGATACTTCTTAGTAGCAGAAAATGCTGATATGAGGTTTTCAAGACATTTTTTTTCTCTTGAGGAAGATTCATTTTTTTTTAGCTTTCAGCCTCTATTGCTTGAGTTCTCTTTTGTGCCTTACATGAAGCAGAAAGAAGGACATTAGTACATGTGATTAAATATGTAAATATGCATTTAAGTAAAGTGTCCTTGGAGCCTGTTATATTTCTGTCCCAAATAAAATTTTAAGATAACACTCTTCTGAGTAAATGCTATCACACTCTTCTGAGAATTACGGTTCCCTTAATGTCAAGGAATAGGGCTCTAAACAACAAAATATGTGAATTTGTGCAGGGTAATTATATGGGAATTATCATATGGTACGTATATGACTTACTAGCACATAATAATATGCATAATACATATCTACTTTTATTTTGTTTTAAAAGATGTGTATGATTGCCCATCTTAAAACAACTTTGGGTGGTTCATATTAATAAAGTGAGATGGTGTTATTACCCACCATTAAAGATTCATTGCAACTTCTATGACTCCTGCGAAGCTTTTTAAAAGATGGGGCAAAGGATAAAATTGGCCACAACTTAAAACATGGAATTGTTCTATCCACAGAAAAATGTAGCACAATAAAACAGACTCACATTTAACAGACTTCAAATGCAACTGACAACATTTCTACCCTGAAATCCCCATTATATGTCAAGTTCATTCCATGATAGCAGTTAAATTTGCATTGGTTTTAGGTCATTTAGGGCAACTTATAGGCATAACAGCATTATTTGCATAATAATGAAAGGATGCAATTTTATGAAAATGATACAGCTTGTGTAATTTGGGAATTCAAATTACATAAATTGTAATGAATGGCATAATTGGTGAAAACTTTGAAGAGTAATAGACAATTGCTCTCCCCCAAGAAAGATTCACTGAATTTTCAATTTGTGGACGGATCATTTTTTAAATTTATGGCAGGAAAGCTAATCAGTTGAAATAATTGCCCTATACATTGTAAGCCGCCCTGAGTCTTCGGAGAAGGGCGGGGTATAAATGTAAACAAAAAAAAACAAAAAAACAAAAAAAAAATATGATAGCAACAGTTATTTCAGTGAATCAGTTTCCCCCTCATTCAATAGGCAAAAATAATGAAGAAAATATAAACAATATTTTGCATGAAGGGAAATATTCAACCATAGATTCTGCTCGCTGGCTTCTCAACATTTTAAAAGCCACGGGTTAGAAAAAATGCTTATTTTGACATTTGAATTGTGGAAAGGAAAGCTGGTGATTTTACTTCTCCATTTTATAAACCTGGTTGTTTTTTGAAGTATGCCAATTGTTCTCTGCTAGTAGACTAATATGATAATATAAGAATAATAATCCACTATAAGCCTTCAGAATGCTTAAACAAAATATCCTTTGACTTTGATTCTAAGCTTATTTAATTCTTTTCTCTCTTTTGTGAAATAGGATTTTTACAGTATAATTTATACAAAAATGTTAAGTTGCAATAATAGAAAAACTAATACAAACTAAACTTAGAGAAAAAGAATGGAAAGAAAAATAAAAAGTGCTGGAAAAAGGGAAAAGAAAGAAAGAAGAAAAAAGACAAGAAAGAATACCATTAGTCCTTGACTTACAAGCATTTATTCAGTGATTATGATGGTGACAACCTGATAAAAAGCAACCTTAGCAACCTGCCCACATGTGTGACCACAGGGAAATTGAGACCACCAACCAACTTCCTTATATCTATGCTTTTTTGGCCACCTTGTAAAGCGGCACACGGAGGTGGCAGGAATGCCTGTCCTGAGCTGAAATAGAGGCCTAGGTTCTTTAGTAGTCTCAACCACTGCTGCAACTTCCACCCCTCAACTTTATTCCTAGCATCACTGTTGACATTCAGAAACTCCTCATACCAGAGCAAGCCATGCATCATTCTTCCCAGCCACAATTGCCCCAGGGGTAAAATGCTCCCAGTTTGGACCAGATCGGCCGATCCAGTAGCGATGGTGGTGGGTAGTTTGGAGAACCGGTAGCAAAAATGCCTCCCCCCCGCCTATGCCCACACAATCGCCCGGTCACCTGTTTGCCTGCTTGCCTGCTTGCCGCTTCTTTTAAAAAATGCTTTTAAAAGGTAAAAAAAGAAGCTCTGACGATCACAGTTGAGCCGCACGTTCATCAGAGCCATTTTTTTTACTTTTAAAAGCATTTTTTACAACCTATTCTATTTACAACCTATTCTATTTACAACCTATTTTACAACCTATTGCTTTTAAAAGGTAAAAAAAGGCTCTGATGATCACAGCTGAGCTGCGCAATCATCAGAGTCTTTTTACTTTTAAAAGCATTTTTTTACAACCTATTCGGCCAAATAGGTTGTAAAAAATGCTTTTAAAAGTAAAAAAAAGATCATGCACCACAGCTGATCATTCCCCCTGCACACTGTTCTACTTACCCCATGCCTCCTTTTGGCATGCACTGCACAAACACGCGCACCTCACATTTGGTATGTGGTGTGCACTGCCCATATGCGCATGCAGTGTGCATGCACAGCCAGCAAACTGGTAGTAAACTGATTCACATTTCACCATTGAATTGCCCTCACCATCCAGTACTCCCCAGGATCTGCCACATGATTTTCATCTTCAGCCATTTTTCTACTATTGTTGATAAGCCCATAGAGCCTATTTAAGGTTGCTCCTATTTGTTCCTGGCTGCCTGTGCCAGAGCTCCAAGGTGGCCTCTTGCCATTGTTCGAGCGGACTCCATTCTTGTAATCCTTCAGAAGCTGCTTTCTCCAATTGCAGAATTTACCAGCCTTAGCAACACAGATTCGAAGGTCAGATTTCTTTTATGTATTTTTTTTTTACTTCAATTTCACTTTCCTTAATATAGTTGTAACAAAAAAAAATCATTCTCTGAAATATTGAATTATTCTGAGAGAGAAAATAATCCCCCCCCAAAAGTCTCTCTCAAACATAAAAATAGGCAGAAAAATGTTTTAAAAATAATTTTGAAGGTTTGGTATTGTAGAAAAACAAGTGGTTAGAGGGCAATTCTCGAGAATTTCTAAGAGGTTTGAATAGAAGCTTCTACTTCTGAACATTAACATAACATAACATAACATAACGTAACGTAACGTAACGTAACGTAACGTAACGTAACGTAACGTAACGTAACGTAACGTAACGTAACGTAACGTAACGTAACGTAACGTAACGTAACATAACATAACATAACATAACATAACATAACATCAGAGTTGGAAGGGACCTTGGAGGCCTTCTAGTCCAACCCCCTGCCCAGGCAGGAAACCCCACACCATCTCAGTCAGATGGTTATCCAACATTTTCTTAAAATTTTCCAGTGTTGGAGCATTCACAACTTCTGAAGGCAAGTTGTTCCACTTATTAATTGTTCTAACTGTCAGGAAATTTCTCCTTAGTTCTAAGTTGCTTCTTTCTTTGATCAGTTTCCACCCATTGCTTCTTGTTCTACCCTCAGGTGCTTTGGAGAACAGCCCGACTCTCTTCTTTGTGGCAGCCCTGAGATATTGGAACACAGCTATCATGTCTCCCTAGTCCTTCTTTTGTTAAACTAGACATACCCAGTTCCTGCAACCGTTCTTCATATGTTTTAGCCTCCAGTCCCCTAATCATCTTTGTTGCTCTTCTCTGCACTCTTTCTAGAGTCTCAACATCTTTTTTACATCGTGGCGACCAAAACTGGATGCAATATTCCAAGTGTGGCCTTACCAAGGCATTATAAAGTGGTACTAACACTTCACGTGATCTTGATTCTATCCCTCTGTTTATGCAGCCCAGAACTGTGTTGGCTTTTTTAACAGCAGCTGCACACTGCTGGCTCATATCTAAATGGTTATCCACTAGGACTCCAAGATCCCTCTCACAGGTACTACTATTGAGCAAGGTACCACATATACGGTACTGGTGCATTTTGTTTTTTTGGCCTAAATGTAGAACCTTACTTTTTTCACTGTTGAATTTCATTTTGTTAGATAGCGCCTATTACTATGCAAGTAATTTGGAAAGCAGCTACCAAAGGAGATTTAATTCAGGACCCTTTCAAATCAGGAAGACTGTTTATATTCATTTAAGTTTTGAGTACATTTGGACCAAAAAAGGCTATTGAGAACGCACTGTAAAATAAACCTTTACTACTTCCTTGGCTGGCTGTTGTGAATCAAAACTGCAGACATCTACAGCTTTAATCTACTATAAAATATTTATCAGGCTCTACAGATAAAAGCTTATGTTTCTGAAGTCAAGTGCTAAAACATATTGAATAAAGAATCTATTGTTCCACAAGAAGTTCCTTAATGTGAGAAGCTTTTTCATTAAGAGAGGGATGGATACATTTTCAGAAAGTCAATTAGTATTAAATCACAAAGAAAATATTGACTGGGTTATTGGATCATTAAATTCAATTTACTCTGACTTTGTGAAGCTGCTTGATTCTTTTCCCCTCACTTTTTGCTCCCTTCTTTTTTATTATAATGATGCCTTCCGCAAAAATTTTGAATGTTCCTCCTAAAGGAAAACTATGATTTCTGTATCTGCTGTTATTGTTCAATTTGCTCTAATTTGGTTGGGGTTCTTGAGAATTGAAATCCAAAACATCTGGAGGTAATCATATTGAAGAAAACTGCTTCAGTGAACAACATTGACATAAGAAGATGATTAAAAATAAATAGTAGTCTCTACTGTGACACCATTCAATTCCCCATCAAATAAATAATCTATGGAAAAGAAAAGCAAATTTTAAATTCATAGATTGAAAAATTTCCTGTTTTGAAAATGTGCCCACTTTACTATTGGATACTTTATTGAGCTAAATATTTCAGAAGTAAAAATTGGAAGGCTGACACAGGATAAATATAAAATATAATGGCTAGAATCTAGTAGGCTCCTAGAATTATTTAGGTCTTAACATGAAGTCTTTTTTCTGGTAACCAACTCACAGAAAGGTAGAAAATTGGAAAACATATCTCCTCTCACACCTTTTATTTATTTGGTCTTATATAGGGTTGCATTACCCCCGATAGATCTTGTGCATAACCTGAGTTCCTCTTGGACTTGAACTACTTGGACTACCATTTGTCTGAAATGGTATAGGGTCTCCTGCTTGAGCAGGCGATTGGACTAGAAGATCTCCAATATTCCTTCCAACTCTGTCATTCGAATGCTTCTTTGTTGGAGGGGGTCTTTCCGGCCGCCTTGAAAGAGGCAGTGGTGAGGCCTCTCCTCAAGAAGCCTTCCCTGGACCCAGCTGTTTTAGGTAATTATCGTCCGGTTTCCAACCTTCGCTTCGTGGCGAAGGTTGTAGAGAGTGTGGTGGCACGTCAACTACCCCAGTACCTGGAGGAAACCGTCTATCTAGACCCGTTCCAGTCCGGCTTTCGGCCCGGATACAGCACTGAGACGGCTTTGGTGGATGATCTCTGGAGGGCCAGGGGCAGGGGTTATTCCTCTGCCTTGGTCCTATTAGACCTCTCAGCGGCTTTTGATACCATCGACCATGGTATCCTGCTGCACCGGTTGGAGGGATTGGGGGTGGGAGGCACCGTTTATCGGTGGTTCTCCTCCTATCTCTCCGATCGGTCGCAGACGGTGTTGACGGGGGGGCAGAGATCGGCTCCGAGACGCCTCACTTGTGGGGTGCCTCAGGGGTCGATTCTCTCGCCCCTCTTGTTCAATATCTATATGAAGCCACTGGGTGAGATCATCAGTGGCTTCGGTGTGAGGTACCAGCTGTACGCTGACGATACTCAGCTGTACTTTTCCATACCGGGCCACCCCAACAAAGCTATCGAAGTGCTGTCCCGGTGCCTGGAAGCCGTACGGGTCTGGATGGGGAGAAACAGGCTCAAGCTCAATCCCTCCAAGACGGAGTGGCTGTGGATGCCGGCATCCTGGTACAGTCAGCTGCAGCCGCGGCTGATTGTTGGGGGCGAGTCATTGGCCCCAATGGAGAGGGTGCGCAACTTGGGCGTTCTCCTGGATGGACGGCTGTCTTTTGAAGACCATTTGACGGCTGTCTCCAGGAGAGCTTTTTATCAGGTTTGCCTGGTTCGCCAGTTGCGCCCCTTTCTAGACCGGGATGCCCTATGCACGGTCACTCACGCTCTCGTGACATCTCGTCTGGATTACTGCAATGCTCTCTACATGGGGCTCCCCTTGAGGAGCACCTGGAGACTTCAGGTAGTTTAGAATGCGGCTGTGCGGGTGATAGAGGGAGTCCCTCGTGGCTCTCACGTAACACCTCTCCTGCGCAGACTGCACTGGCTGCCTGTGGCCTTCCAGGTGCGCTTCAAGGTTTTGGTAATGATCTTCAAAGTGCTCCATGGCATAGGGCCGGGCTACTTACGGGACCGTCTGCTGCCACCGATTGCCTCTCACCGACCCGTGCGCTCTCACAGAGAGGGACTCCTCAGGGTGCCGTCGGCCAGGCAGTGCCGACTGGCGACACCCAGGGGAAGGGCCTTTTCTGTGGGGGCTCCCACCCTCTGGAACGAGCTTCCCCCAGGACTTCGCCAACTTCCTGACCTTCGAACCTTCCGCCGCGAGCTTAAGACACATCTATTTATTTGCGCAGGACTAGACTAGAATTTTTAAATTTTAAATCTGGTTTTAATGGGGTTTTATTATTTATATTTCTATTTTAAATATTCGGCCTATTGAATAAGTTTTTTAAATTAATGTTTTATTCTGTATATATTTATGTTTTTATTTGGCTGTAAACCGCCCTGAGTCCCTAGGGAGATAGGGCGGTATAAAAGTATGAACAAATAAATAAATAAATAAATAAATAAATAAATAAATAAATAAATAAATTCTGTTTTTCTGACCACAGTATAATCAGATCTCCAAGATTTATAATTCAAACTTGGTTTCAGTCTTCCTTCTTGTCAGGGATTTATCGTTAAAGAATGAGCTAAGCAAAGATCACTTAGTCACCTGAACTGATGCCAAACTTTTGGACAATGTTTTTTTTGTAGCTTAGACTCTATTTCTAGTGACTTTTAAATAGCGCATTAGATGGTAATACATTGTCCAATATTCTTCAAAACAAGAAGAGTGAATAGACTCTTAACACATACAATTCAATGTTTCTTATCTTTTGGCAATATATAAACAGAGATTCAACCATTTATTTACTATATAAATATCAGAATGCTATCTAATAAATAGGCTAGCATCAGTTCTGAATTTGGGAAAGGTGAAGGAAACCTCTATCTGATGTTAGCCTATTTATTAGATAGATATTCACTCTTCTTGTTTTGAAGAATGACAACAGAACTGTCCTATCACATGTATATGCTTGCTTGCTTATTTATTTATTTTTATTTATTTAAGATTTCTGAATCAGCCATCTCCCTGTGGACAGGGACTCTGTACAATAAAATGTCAGATTATAAAAAGAGTGTATAAAATTAAAATGTTAGAATTAAAATTTTAAAATTAGAAGTTTTTAGAAGAAGGCAAGAATAATTAAACCCTGTTAAAATCAATTGAAAATGTAAAGGAAGGATCCTTAGGGCAGCTCCAACCAGCTCAATGCCTGCATGCTCCTTTGGGCTCCACACCCAGAGCCATGTTTTAAATCCTTTTCGGAGGGCCAGGAGAGTGGAGGCCTCTCTCACCTCATTGGGGAGAATATTCCACAGAGTAGGGGCAATGGCACAGAAGCCTCTCTGTCTAGACAGCACCAGTTAGAATTCTTTAACTGATGGGATCCACAGCATCCATTTCATGCTTGACTTGGTGGAATGGACTGATGTAATGGGATGGAGGTTATTCCATAGATAGTCCAGTTCACAACTGACACCTTGAATTAAAGGCAGAAGCAAACTAGCATCCAATGCAGATCATGGAGCAGAGATATTACATGTGTCCTTCTTTGCTCATCCAATGTAGCTTATGTGGCTGCATTCTGCACCAGATGAAGCTTCCAGATACTTTTCAAGGGGAATCCCAGGTAGAGCATGTTGTAATAGTCTAAATGGGCATGGGTGACTGAGTGGAAAACCTCAACCACCTTTCCCCAAAAGGGGAGGTCGGACATTGGTCGAAAGTTGTCCTGAATGGTAGGGTCCAACAATAGCTTCTTGAGTAGCAGTACCAATGCTTCTCAAAAGGAACTGGAAACACCATTCCAACAAGGATATATTCACCATTGCTTGGATTCATCCACATGACACCTTCCAGACAGCCTTAAGAGCCATGGTAGCCAGTGGTTAGAATGCAGTACTGCAGGCTACTTCTGCTGACTGCCAGCTGCCCGCAGTTTGACAATTCGGCTCAAGGTTGACTCAGGCTTCCATCCTTCTGAGGTAAAATGAGGACCCAGATTGTTGGGGGCAATATGCTGACTCTGTAAACTGTTTAGAGAAGGCTGTAAAGCACTGTGAAGTGGTATATAATCCTAAATGCTGTTGCTATTAATCAGCCAGAAGAGGCATGGGTCTAATACACAGGTGGTGGTGTTTGCATTCTGTAGGAATGCAACTTCTTTAGGTCTAAGTGAATCAAACTGTACCCAGATAACTGGATAAGTCTCCTCCCAGGCATCTCCACAGAACTTGTTATCCATTTTAAACCTTTTTTATCCTATGGATTTTAAAAATATGTCTAGTATGGGTGGAGTTGGGAAGAATGAGGCTAAACTAATTCCTTGCTAGGCAAGATCCAAGTTCAACATCTAGTTGGCTAGTCAAGCTGAGGAAGAGCCCACCTTATAATGTTAGAACCAGATATTTCTACTTAGGTAACAAAGAACTGAAATGGTGAGCTTAGCATGTACTAATATGAAAAAACAAGCTTGCAAGTCAAAAAAAATTAGCAACAGGGACTAATTCTAAATATAGCTTTTCCCTGTCTCTCCCTCTCTCTCAACAGCTAATTAGTAAAAGTTATAAAAAGGACTTTAGCTTATTTAGAAGAATCATTCAGCCCTCAAAAGACACTTCCATTGGATTAGCTAGCTCGGCTTAGTTAATAAAAGCAATATTATCCTGCTGAGATTGGTCTGAAAAAGCACTCAGGGAGAGGAAAGGTCAAACTGACTTTGAATTTGAGAGAGAAATTAAGAACAATTTCTCTTCCTTACCAAGGCTTTAATGAACACTCTGCCTATCTCTATTTCTCTCTCTTTCTCCTTCTCCCCACACATACATACACAGAAGTTCTTTATTGATCCAGCTGCTGTAGCACTGACTGTAGGCACATAGGCAAATTTAGGCTGAACATATGTAGAGGGTTCTGAATGCAGTGGTTTATACCCACCCTCTCTACCACAAGGGAGAGAAGAAACTCGGAGGCTTCAGTTAGTCCAGAATGCAGCTGCGCGGGTGATAGAGGGAGCTACGCGTAGCTCCCATGTAACACCGCTCCTGCGCAGACTGCACTGGCTGCCTGTGGCCTTCCGAGTGCGCTTTAAGGTGTTGGTTACGACCTTTAAAGCGCTCCATGGCTTAGGACCTGGGTACTTATGGGACCGCCTTCTGTTACCACATGCCTCCCACCGACCCGTACGCTCCCATAGAGAGGGACTTCTCAGGGTGCCGTCCGCCAGACAATGCCGGCTGGCGGACCCCAGGGTAAGGGCCTTCTCTGTGGGGGCTCCCACACTCTGGAACGAGCTTCCCCCGGGTTTACGTCAAATACCTGACCTTCAAACATTTCGTCGCGAACTGAAGACACATCTCTTTATCCGTGCGGGGCTGGCTTAAATTGGATTTTTAATGTGAAACTTTATGAATTTTTAAACGGGGTTTTTAGTTTATGGTAATTTTAATTTCAGGCTAATTTTAAATAAGTTTTTTAAATGGTATTTTAACCTATATATTGTATTGTTGGTTTTATCTTGCCTGTACACCGCCCTGAGTCCTTCGGGAGAAGGGCGGTATAAAAATCAAATAAATAATAATAATAATAATAATAATAATAATAATAATAATAATAATAATAATAATAAACTGCCCTGACTAATCACAAATTACCTGGGATTTGACTCTTGATCCACTCTGCATTGCCTAATTTGCTTGAAGAGCAGGTGGGCTTTTATTCCCTCATCTTCAAAAGAAGAACAGATTTTCTATCTTAATCTAAACGGAAACTTTCATTCTGTGCCCATGCTTTTTCTCAGGCATAATTATTACCCCAGGCCCATAAAGAACACATTTCTAGTGCTGTTCCCCAGTGGTTTGTGTTGCAATTGCCGGGAAAGTAAACTGAATTTTAAATCTAAAGCATGTTTTATTATTTGTGATAACTGTTGTACATCCCTAGCATTGTTTCTCATGTTCCTGATTCTCTCATAGGTTAAAGTGCCCAAACTCCAAAGAATTGAGGTTAATAATACCAAGCTTAATAGCATTTTCTCTAGAAAATTATTTTTGCCCCTTTCTGATAGCCTAGTTACAATTCTTTCTGCAGGTCATTCAGTTTATTCAAAATCACTAACCAACTGGATGATTTCTTGACTGATGACCATTTTGTCATAGAACTCCATTCCATATTTCTTCTGTTTTAAGACATTATACATTTTTACTGTTGATAAATTTTATATCATTGTGAGTTTCTCAGATTATTGGTATAATAATTGAAAGACAACATATGTATGGTATATTCACAGTTTTTTTAACAATAAACCTGCATTCCCGACACCTTCTGTGCCATGATACTAGAAAAAACCTTTTATTTTCCATATGTTTCTAGCATTTGATACATCAAGATTCGAAATATGAATACAAATTAGTACCCTTGTATATAAAGAGAATATTTTTTTTAATCTGGTGGATGATCAGATTAGACATTTAAATGTAATAGGATTTGAAATAAAAAGCCCAAATATACCTGTCTTATTGATTTTGAGGAAGAGGCATACATTTTTTCTTGATTAAAAAAAGTATATTAAAAAGTGCACAGGTCAAATGGATGACAAATAATTTCAAGTTATTGATAAAGATTTTAGATGTTCACCAGTAAGAGTGCATTTTATGAAACTGAACTTTCCTTTCAAAAGGAAGATGAATATATATTGAGTTATTTCAATTATTGCATAATTGAATGCAATAATTGCATATTTTTAATATGATTGTTTTGTCAAAGGTGAATTTGATTGGGTTATAGTGATTGTTGAGGGTGAGTACTATTTAGTACAATACCACTTAAGAATTACAAAGGCTTGCACTGTAAGATGCAGTTAGATCTGAAATTTATTGGACTTCCGGTTTGGCTCCGCTGTGTTAATGGCGGCAATTTCAGTCCGCCCGTTCTTTGTGATTCTGTGAGAGCTGTTTAGACAGTGCTAATCTTCTGTCAACAGCTCGTAAATCTCTGCCTCGGGCAAAGAGGGGGAGATGAGCATTTGAACTGAAGTTTGAGCCCCCAAGAAAAGCCCCAGAATGATTTCTGGTGGTTTGATGGGAAACGCTCCTTCGATAGTTCAAAAAAAGCTCCAGAGTCCAGAACGCCTCTGCAAAAGCAGAGCAAAACGCAGCGTCCATCTCCGTGACTGAAGAGGATTAATGATAAATTTTTAACACGGAAGAATCGAAAGCAGGAAGGCTGGCATTTGCTTGTAAGATGATTTTAACTCCCTGACAGAGAAGTTATTTGAAGAGTGGAGATGAAGAAAGATGGCGTTTTGTTTTTTGAAAGTGAAAGCTAAGGAAATGCTGATTACAATTGCTGGTGTGGAACCTCTAAGAAGAAAATAACAAGATATTTTTTTTAAATGGAATTCTTTTTAAAAAAAATCTATTTCTTTTATTATCTTTTTTTTACAGTGTTTAAGAAGAAAAATTTATTGGGTTTTTTTTCTTTTATTCCTCCCCCTTTTTTTTTTCTTCTTCTTCTTCTTGATATTACTTAGTTTAAAATGGCTTTTAAGCAAAGAGATTTAACCACTTCTAAATTATTGGAAATATCTTCACTTCAGGTACGGAAATTGAAAGAAGATATTAAAGACAGTCTAAGGAATTTTTACAGGAGCTTATGGAGGCTCATCTTTCAGAAATAGATCAAAATTTAATGAAATGGAGAGAGAAATACTGGATTTTAAAGATTTGGTGGAAGAGCAGAGTAAGGAGATGAAAAATTAAAGGAATCAATTACTCCATTATTGTTATCTAGTACACAGACAGAAGAAAGACTGAATGAATTTAACCAAATTAATTTAGATTTGCAAAGGAAAATAGATGAAGTTCAAATTAATTTGAATTTAGAAAATAAAATAGATGATATTCAGGTTAAGGCTGATAAGGCAGAGGAAGAAAGGGTTATATTACAATATAAATTAATGGAATATGCTATAAGGGTAAGGGTTTAAGAGAATTTAAAGAGGAAAATTTGAAAGAGATTTTTATTCAGGCCTTTGCCCAGATAGAGGAATGGAACCAGAAGATTTTGAAGTTAATATTGAAAAATTTATCGTGTTAATTCCTGGTGGGCAAGGCAGAAGTGTTTACCGAGAGATGTGGTTATTTATTTTACAAATAAGAGGATTAGGTATGGAATTTTGCAAGCATTTTATAAAAATAAATTTCAAATATTAGGACAAGATATAATAATGATGAAGGAAATTCCTCCTAAAATGTTAAGAAAGAGAAAAGAATTTGCCTTTCTGGTGGATGAGCTTAAGAAACATCAGATATATTTTAAATGGGAGGTTCCAGCAGGTTTAACACTGAATTATAAAGGAAAAAAGTATTTTCTCAATACAATTTGTAAAGCACGAGATTTTTATACTAATGTATTAAAGATTGGGAATTCTTTGTTAACAGATGTTAAGTTGAATGGTGAATAGATGGTTGAAAATGTGTAAGATAGAAGAAGGAGGAGAATGTTTAACTTTATTAAATATGATTATGGTTAATTTTTGTAAATGACTTATTGTGGATATAAATGTGTAATTTTAGGGGTACTATATGATATATTAAAGGTATAAAGGAATAGGAAGATGGAATATTGTTTAATTTTGGAGGATAGATAGTAAAATTTAGGAACTTGGATTAAATATTATATTTAAGAGATGGATGTAATGTTAATTAGAATGTAATTGTTATAATAGATATATTGTGGATGATATAGGTGTAATTTTAACAATGTTATTTGACATAAGTAAGGTAAAGTGAAGATTTTAATTATTACAATTGACACTTTGGATATTTGTAATATTATTTGTTGTATATATAAATGTTAAAGATGTGAAAAGATGGACTATTGCTTACCCCTGAAGGTTGGACAGAAAAATTAAAGAAACTAAGTCGGAAATATGAACTATTTTTGAGAGATTGCTAAGGGAAGAAAGACATTTTAGAAGAAACCTTGGTGAATATTGGAAGATGGAACGTTGTTTTGATATTGATTGATGAAGGTTGGATATTAAAACTACGTACTTTATTCAAGAATAAACACTAACTCAATTGGAAACTTTGGAGAATTCTAGGAGTGGAATGGTCTGATATATAATGGAGTGGAAGAAAAGTATCTTCTTTGTCTTTGGAAGGAGTGGAGGTTTTAAGGAACGACTATGGATTATGATTTGTGCTAGATTTTAATTTTGTTGTTAGTTTTATACCCTGTACTCGGTTCTCGGAAGTCCTGGGGGTGGGGGAGGAAGGAAGGGAGGGGAGGGGTAGAAAATGGATTGATAGTTAATGTACAAAGATGATTGAAGATGTATAATTAATGTAAGATCGGACCTGCCTGGTTACTACTTTAGAATGAAGGGAAAGAAGGAGTAGAAGAGAGAAGGAGGAAAGAGAAGAGGAGGAGGAGGAAAGGAAGGAAGGAAGAGGGGAAGAGGGAGAAGAAAGGAATAGGGAGGAAAGAGGAGAGGATGTAGATAAGAGAGGGGGAGGATGGTTATGGAAAGTAGAAGAAGGTAAAGAAGGAGAGTAAAAGGAAAAGGAAGGGGGTGGTGACCAGGCAGATCCGATTAATTGTATATGAGGGTACATTAAATATGTTATTGGATATGTTATTGGATAAGAATGTCAAAATAAAACTTTTTAAAACAAAAAAAAAGATCTGAAATTTATTAAATATTATTACTACACTTTTATAGATAATAAAAAATCCAACATCAACATTGTGAATTGAAAAGCAATATGGCAGAGTGCATTCTTCCCAATTTTGAGCAGTTGTAGCCTGATCCCACTACTTAGAAACAAGGAATGTAGGAGTCGGAATGGAGGGGAGGGTGCCTTGAGCTATAGCACCTATTTTTTTTAAAGGAGACTGGTGATAGTGGAAGAAAATAAGTTCATATTTCAATCAGCATTCTGATTATTTCCTTGGAATCTTCAATACAGAAGCTGGCACTTGGAAGCATTTTCATAAATTGGAGGGCAGCAACTTTAGTATTTCATTTGCATTTAATTAATATAATTAATTTCTCATCGTGGAACATGCAGGTCCACAGCTGGCAAATTTATTGCACTTTTTTCTCCTCCCCCACCAATTTCTCTTCTGAATATGAAAAAAACCCCTACAACGTTTTGTGCTGGAAATGTATATGCAACCTGGAAATGAATATACGACTTAGGTATATTAAAAGGCATTTTTTATTTATATTTATATTATTTATTAGATTTATGTGCTTCCCATCTCATCTAGAGACAATTCTATAGGCATGGTTTCTATGAGGAAGAGTGTTGTTCACTTTCTGTTCAATTAATCAGTCAAAGGGATTGATCAAAAGTAGCAAAAAGAAGCTACTCTGAAAAGCTAAAGAATCAGTTTTCAGCAAATGAACCAGCAAACATGTGGAAAACTCTTTAAAATATCACCGGCTATGGCAAACCTCCTTACCAGGCTGAAGGTAATCAACAACTGGCAGATGACCTGAATGAGTTTTATTGCAGGTTTGAAAGGAAACTACAGACACCTATTTCCACAAGCCCCATCTCAGACACACCAACAACAGACCAAACCTCCTACAACTGACCCCATCCCATTGGGTTCACAACCCCTGGTGATCACAAAAAAGGAAGTGCAGGACCTATTTCACAGACAAAAGCCAGGAAAAGCTCCAGGCCGAGACAAGATAACTCCTTCTTGCTTAAAAGTCTGTGCTGACCAATTGGCCCCCATCTTCACCCATATTTTCAATAAATCACTAGAGATGTGCTATGTTCCTTCTTGCTTCAAATGCTCTACCATCATCCCAGTGCCGAAGAAGCCCACCATCAAGGAACTGAATGACTACAGACCAGTTGCTTTAACATCTGTAGTCATGAAAACCTTTGAAAGGCTAGTGCTTTCCTACTTGAAAACCATCACGGATCCGCTGTTAGACCCCTTGCAATTTGCATACCGAGCAAATAGATCAACAGATGATGCTGTTAATATGGCTCTGCACTACATCCTACAACATCTTGAGTCTCCAAAGACCTATGCAAGGGTCCTTTTTGTAGACTTTAGTTCAGCATTCAATACCATCATTCCAGACATTCTTCTAACTAAGCTAAACCAGCTACAGGTACCGGAACAGACTTGTAAGTGGATCACAAGCTTCCTAACAAACAGGAAGCAGCAGGTAAAGCTAAGCAAGATCACATCAAATACCTGTACAATTAGCACAGGGCCCCCCCAAGGCTGTGTGCTCTCCCCACTTCTCTTCTCTCTGTATACCAATGACTGCATCTCCAACAATCCATCTGTTAAGCTACTGAAGTTCGCAGATGACACAACAGTGATTGGTCTCATTCGAGACAATGACAAATCCGCATATAGACGAGAGGTTGAATGACTAGCCTTGTGGTGCAACCAAAACAATCTGGAACTGAACACACTCAAAACCATAGAAATGGTGGTAGACTTTAGGAGAAACCCTTCCATACTTCCACCTCTCACAATACTAGACAACACAGTATCAACAGTAGAAACCTTTAAATTTCTAGGTTCTATCATATCACAAGATCTAAAATGGACAGCTAACATCAAAAACATCATCAAAAAAGGACAACAAAGAATGTTCTTTCTGCGCCAACTCAGTAAGCTCAAACTGCCCAAGGAGCTGCTGATTCAGTTCTACAGAGGAATTATTGAGTCTGTCATTTGCACCTCTATAACTGTCTGGTTCGGTTCTGCAACCCAACAAGAAAGACACAGACTTCAGAGGATAATTAGAACTGCAGAAAAAATAATTGCTACCAACCTGCCTTCCATTGAGGACCTGTATACTGCACAAATCAAGAAGAGGGCCGTGAAAATATTTACAGATCCCTCACATCCAGGACATAAACTGTTTCAACTCCTACCCTCAAAACGACGCTATAGAGCATTGGACACCAGAACAACTAGACATAAGAACAGTTTTTTCCCGAAGGCCATCACTCTGCTAAACAAATAATTCTTTTTTTTTTTATCACAACAGTATACACAAACAAATGTCATAGATAAAACAGCATATCTTGAAGAAAATATATATATAATTAAAATTATGCATCAACTATATTAATTGGATATAATGAAGGGAACAATAGGACAGGAACGATAGGCACATTTGTGCTCTTAAGCACGCCCCTTATAGTCCTCTCAGGAATGGGGTGAGGTCAATAGTAGACAGCTTTTGATTGAAGATTTTGGGATTTTGAGTAGAGACTATGGAGTCAGGTAATGAGTTCCAAGCATTAACAACTCTGTTACAGAAGTCATATTTTCTGCAATCAAGTTTGAAGCGGTTGACATTTAGCTTGAATCTATTTTTTGCTCTTGTAATATTGCGATTGAAGCTGAAGTAGTCTTTTATAGGAAGGATATTGCAATAGATGATTTTGTGTGTTAAACACAGGTCATGTCGAAGTCGACGGAGTTGTAAGTTTTCTAACCCCAGGATTTTTTTCTCAACACTGTCAAACTATTTACTAAATCTGCACTACTATTAATCTTCTCATAGTTCCCATCACCAATCTCTTTCCACTTATGACTGTATGACTGTAACTTTGTTGCTGGCAATCATTATGATTTATATTGATATATTTACCATCAATTGTGTTGTAAATGTTGTATCTTGATGAAGGTATCTTTTCTTTTATGTACACTGAGAGCATATGCACCAAGACAAATTCCTTGTGTGTCCAATCACACTTGGCCAATAAAAAATTCTATTCTATTCTATTCTATCACTTTCTGTTCAATTAATCAATCAAAACCTTAAAGACTATCAGTTTGATAGATATAATTTGTAAAAGTAGACTTAGACCAATGAAAAGGCAAAGAGGAAAATATCCAAGCTGCTATGGTGTGTGGAGAAAGAATTAGCTAGAGAAAGAAATATGAAGTTTCATTTACACATGATAACAAAAGCCTACACTTTCTATGATAACATCAGAAGGTTTATAGGATTGTTCAATATAGATTTCTCTCTCACACAAAATCTCCCAGGATTGCATGGCTCAGTGGGAGTAGAAAAGGAAAAAATGAGAGGCAGAAAGGATCTAAGGGATTCTCAGCAGTCATCTTACCCTCAAACATTTTAAACGTTTAAACCAGCTGAAGAAATAGTGAACTGAAAACAGCTTTGCTAAAAGTGGAGCAGCTGCCAATTTTAGTGGAATGAAGAGCTGCTAATTAGACTGGCTCTTTGTAATTCCTCTTCAGACATAGAGAGGATGAGAGAACATCCACAAGCGCTCTGGAGGAAAGTTGAAGAGACTGCAAAACAGTGACCTCTGGTGGGTTTAGCATTTAGGAAGACGAGGGGATAGCCCTCTTAATCCAACCAAGGCCAGCACTTTTAAAAAGAGTTTGCATACTTTCTTTTCACATCATTTTCATAAATTGCTTGCTAATTTCTTTTTAATTATTGGTTCCAAACCTTTGGATTGACAAGTCTGAAATTACTAAGTGAGCTTCCTTCAATTTTTTGTATAAGAAGTTTTAAATAGAAGTTGAAGGACTTTTTTTTTTTTGAAGAAACGGTAAAAGGTGATTAGAACATTTTAAAGAATTTGTAAAGTTACAAATAGTCTGGATAGTAGAGAGTAAGATTTTGGAATTAATTATTAGAATTAATTATTAATTATTAGAATACTTCCTATGGGAAAATGCTTTTGTTTTGAATTCTTAAAAAAATGATCAGATGAAACTTTGAAGGTTGGACAGCAAAGGGAACTACAAGGAACTAAAGATTACAATTAAAGAAGAATACTTACATTTGACTTGCTAATACAGAATGGAGCAGAATATTTTAATATTGGAGATATTGAAGGATACTTCGAACAATAGACCCAGAAGTTAATTTTAGGTGTGTCTATCTCTGTTATTACACTGTGTTTAAAAATGTTATGAAAAGGAATACATTTTACCTGACAATACTGAGATTGATCTGAAAGTGGATTGAAAAATTACATGCTTCAGAATGATATGGAAAAAGATGCTAAATAAACTGCTGACATTGTAATAATTAAAAGGGATATACAAAGTGAATGATCAGGATAACTTTTAAGGATTTAAAAAAAGTAAGTTGTTAAATTTTGAACAATTTTGTGAGAAGAGACAAAGAAAAAAATTAAAATATATCAAGTCTAGGGCATTATTTAAATAGATTATATATCAAATTTGTTAAAAGTAAATCGAAAAAATATAAAGTCAATTTGTTTGTTCAATATTAAAAGAGGCATTAGACTTTTGCTGATAAGGAATGAATGAAAAGGCTTTTGGATTTTGGTATAGCTAAAAGTGAGATATGGGAAAAACAGGGCATTTGGGGTATTTTAAAAGAAGGTGATAAATTATTAAATTGTTTATTGCTTTTGTGATGAGGAAGTCATTTTTTTAACTACGTTATTTTTTCTTTTTTTCAATTTGTCTGTGTTTTTCTTTTCTGCACTTTCTATTTGTTCTTAATCTTATTTTTTAGTTTGAACTAGTTTTTATCTTTGCAATTTTAATTTTTAATAAATTACTATTAAACATGTTTAAACATTTCTCCTGCTTTAATTCTGCCAGCATGTGATATCAAAGTAATCTGAGCATGTGAGGTAAACTAGGATGTCCCTGCAAGAGATATGCTCTTTTGATCCACTAACAAATTACAGGTGCATGTCTGAAATCATTAGAATGAAAGCCAGTTACCTCCTGTAATTAAAAATTACTTTGTCACTGATTCCCTTTTATACATGTAGGATATGTTTATATTTGTTCTCACGTAGCTGTTTTTTAATTGGATGTGACTTGGTTTTTTTAACCCAATGTTATGCTACAACCTCTGAAATGTTGCTACCACTGACACAAGGATTCTGTGACAGATGAGAAAACTACAGGTGGCATCAGTATAGTTCTTTTCATATATTATAAAAAACAAAGACAACATGTTAGAAATTGTAGGAGTATTATTAGAGAATATAGAGGGCTTAACTTCAGAAGGATGATTAGATTATGGTACCTCTAAATCAGGGATCCCAAATCTGTGGGCCATGGCCCACTAGTTGGTTGTGAGGGGTTTGCAAATGGGCTGTGGCAATGGCTGGTGAGTGCACCTGTGCGCATGCGTATCTTCACTTGTGTGAGTAGCGAGCACATGTGCACACACTACATTTGCAGCTTGCACAACCCATCCCTTCCCCACCTGCCAGTCTGCAAAGCTGAAAACTTTTGGGAACTGTGCTCTAAACTGATCAAAGTATGTTGAAACTTTGCAATAAATTCAACTTTTAATAGAAAATACTTCTATAAATTGCATGAAAAGATATTCCTGCCTGAGATTCATTAAGTAAATAATGATTGTTTTTCTTTGAGGACTGACAAAATGGGTCTTTTGGGACATAAATTGTCAATTTAACTGATCTCATAAATGGTAAAATCAATGTTCATAATCAATGCACATATAATTTGATGTACATATATTAGCATGAGTCAGTAACCATTTCCTTATTAGTGACTTATACCATCCTCACAGCTATCATTGAAGTGATATAAATCATGTCTGCATTATTGTTATTTCAGCACAATTATGTTTGGAAATTATTCCAAATCACAAGAAATGACCAGAAATCCATTATATCTTTGTTCGTCTCTTCAAGGAATAAGCCCACACAAAGACACTTTCATGTTACCGATTTGTTCATTTACTTCAGGATATCTTTTTTTAAAAAAAAAATGTCCATCTGTTTATTTAAGCCTTTTACTTCAAAATTATATTTGTTTCTAAAATTGGGCTATGATTCCATTAATTCCATTCCATTAATTAATTGCAAAATCCCCTTTGGCAATTTATTTAAATTATAGATAATTGTCTCAGGCTGGCAGATAAAAACATTGCCATTACATTTTTGCCAAAAATGAAAATTGAAACAGAATAGAAATAGAAATAGAAACTTCTTGTCAGGACAAAATTTTCAAAGGCAGTTCATGGAAGTTGAGTTTTTAGTAATAGTGTGAAAGTTTTTCTTTCTTTTCTGCCAGATATGGATAAAATAGGTTGGAATAGAGCAGGCATTGATACTATTTTTGACAAGATGGATTATATATTTAGGAGGAAATGCATTTACTAGGAAATACTAATAGCTTTTCTGTAGACAAGTAATCTATCATATTACTTCCCCATTTTAGTAGTTAAGGAATTTTGTGCACCATTACATTATTTGTATAATTAAAAAAAAACCCTGAAAAAAATCTGCAACTGTTTTCCTGTAAAAAATTGTGATAGCTTGTCCAAGAAAGGAGAGGTCCTTGTAGAAGCAGTTTTTCTTTTCTACAATATAAGAGCTGTCAAGATAATAAGAACCCACTCTAGATACTTTCATACTTACCGTACATACTTTGCCCAGAAATGAGGAGCACCATCATTTATTACTTCTCATTTATCAAGTATTTGCACAGGATTGCATGGAATAAACATAAAAAGCTAGATATTAAGCCACTTCCGGTAGTCCTCGTTTAATTTGTTCAGTTCTCAGTTACAACACTGATGAAAAATAATTTTCTGTCCAATCCTTGTATTTACAACTTCTCCTATCTGTAAAGATAAAGAAAAGTGAAGTAAGATAATAACCACAGTTTTAGATTCACTTAGCGATCTTTTGACTTAGCCACCAATTTGTGGATTCCAATTGTGGACATTATCTATAATGGCATCCCTCTTGGTATTTTAATAATGTTGAATCCCATGTTAACCAGTGACTTCCATGTGTAAAGAGAATTGTTAGTAATGAACAAAAACATTATCACTTTGTGGTAGTGTACCACCTGATAGGTGCTGATAGCTTCAATGAGACATACCTTTTCTCCTTCAGCCATCCATCTTTTCTCCACCCTAAAAGAGTGGTTATAAATGCCTTTTGGTAGAAGCACAATTTGATAGTAGTAATTATATCTGTAAGTTTGCTGGAAGATTGAAAGAATAAAGTGCCAAATGATATGTCAAAATGATAAATAAGGCTTAAATTCAGTGTAAATGAATGTAGGCTCAGAGACATTTGTTATTTGCCTTTTTACAGAAGTTTCTATTTTTCTTCCTGGGTTAAATATCCTTTGGCTAAAGATCTGAAAAGGCATTCTTTGTTACCTTTGGTAATATATTCTTTTTATTGCTATATTTTCACGTTCCAGAACCAAACAAAGCAAAGCACTTGCATCCAATGCTCCTTGCCAGGTTATTGAATATTCTTCAGTTTACTATATTTTGTATGTTTTACATCTTCTTGAGGGCCTTGAAAGAATGAAAAGTTTGAATTTAGGATGAGCAGTGACCTCAACTTCTGTAGTAAAGTTTAATGACATTTCTTTCATTCTCAGATTATACTATTATGTTTGGGAGCATGAATCAGGGAGAAAAGCCCTATTATTAATAAATGGGGATATATTTTTATTTCCTTTCCTCTTTGCTTTAATTGAAAGGCCCCAAAGTTACACAGAAAATGGGTGTAGACAACTACAGGAGTGTCTCAAAGATAGGATCAAAAATATAATGATAGGCCTTGATAGTGAGATTGAAGTACCATTCATTTTACACATATTTCACATTACATGAGTAATAATTACAAGGCAGCTTGTGTAGTTTAGTGATTAAGGAACTATTCTAGCATAGGAGAAACTTGGGTTCAAGTTATATATATATATGAATCCACCATATTTTGGTTTTTTATTATTTGTAAGCTGTCCAGAGTCATTGAGAGTGACTGGGTGCCCATATAAATATTCCAAATAAATAAATAAAGTTAACTTTTAGATATGTTATTTATTGACTGACTTTCTGTTCTGTTTCAACTTTGCTGATATGCACACATAAATATAGTATTCAAAGTTGACAGATTTACTACAGTTGTAGGTTGATAACAGCAGACATCAACAAGTCAAGAGAGTTTATCCATTTTAAATATTTATCATATTTAAGAATCACTCATCCCCCTCATAGCTTGCCTGAAGAGAGCCAAATGCAGTATAAGAAGCAAGAGCGTAGTCCATATCCTTCCACAAGTCAGTTGGTCCAATGATCAAGAGTCACCAACAAGATGCAAGAGCTGGAAAGCCAAACAGTTATCTCCAACGAAGACTGCAAGCAAAAGAGCTATCGAAATCTCTGTAGCCAACTGACTGCAATTATGCAGTTTTAGTGATAAGCCTAGTTGAGGATCATTACTCAGCTCACTTCTGGAAGTACCTAAGTTTAGGGGTTGTACCTCATCATCTGATTGGTCCAGCTAAATAGGGAATGCCTCTGGTCGATCAGCTGGTATTAAATCCTGGCTGCTTGATTCCTGTGGCTGACCATTCTAAAACACAGGTTCAGCTAGAGCAAATATTGTCATACTCCAGGTCAGAGTCAAACTCTTGAGTCATGGCTTATTCTTACATCTTCAGTCTACCGCTTAGAGTTGCCACTGTAGTGATAAAATAAAAGGTGGTTTTGATGTTAACTGTCTCTGATGGGTTAGGAATCTAACAAATAAATAAGAAAATAAATTGTGCAGGATCTCATCAAAGATTGTTGAGTGGGCAGTGGCACAAATATCCCGCATCCCACTACACTTGCTTTACAACATGCTGGTACTTTACAACATGCCTTGTACCTTAATGTTACTTTAATTTCTGCTGGCATTTATCACTGAAACCACTAAAGTAGGATCCCAGACAAAGACATCATTCAACACAGATTTTCAAAGAAGTTTCTTTGAAGAAAAAGAGGGTATTTCATGATTTAATAAAAGAAATTTAAATAGTCACTAGCTACACAGTTATAACATATCCTGTTAAGAAATGCCTAAAATACTTATTTGATCATAGCTATACACCAGTGAATTATTATTATTATTTTAAAAATACTGTAGTTCTCACTCTATATTCTCTTAGAAAGCAATTGCACTCTCTCCCAAGGTACATAAAGGAATGTATTATGAAGTGCAATTTTAAACTTAGAAATTCATTTTAATCAGACTTTTTGTTGAATTTTGCTTTTAAAAAAAACCTTATTCTATTTTGCTATGAAACTAAAATAAGACAAATATTCTTTGCATTTGTTAGCCTTTTCATGGTTTTTCTGAGTTGGAATTATAAATGGCCATAACATAGGAATTTTATATTATTTGCATTCAGGCAACAACTTTCAGCAGTTCAGGTGAAACCCCAGGGATACACTGAAACAGAGAATTGTGTTTGAAATGCATGTTTTGTATGTCCAGCCCATAGTTGGCTTTATAGTTTAATGTAGTCTGCAGTCTGACAGGAGAAA
This sequence comes from Ahaetulla prasina, assembly GCF_028640845.1. Lineage (NCBI taxonomy): Eukaryota > Metazoa > Chordata > Lepidosauria > Squamata > Colubridae > Ahaetulla > Ahaetulla prasina. The sequence goes on along the minus strand of NC_080546.1, from coordinate 51,360,559 downwards.
AAATAATTCAGTAACTGCAATATCCTCAGAGAATGCAGCCAGAAAAAGAATAATGAAAATTCTAGGTAAAATATAAATGTCAAAAAGGATTGTGGGTATCAAAATCCAAGATAATAAATATTCTATTGTCTTCCTTTGTCATGAAAAGCAAATAGCATTTTAAAGGCAAATTGCATGCATGTATGTATGTATCAGTGATGGGTTTCAGATTTTTTTACTACCGGTTCTATGGGTGTGGCTTGGGTGTGGCATGACTTGGTGGGTGTGGCTTGGTGGGCGTGACAGGGGAAAGATACTGTAAAATCTCCATTCCCTCCCCAATCCAGGGGAAGGTTACTGTAAAATCCCCATTTCCTCCCAATCAGCTGGGACCTGGGAGGCAAAGAATAGTTGGGGGGCGGGGCCAGTCAGAATTTTTACCACCAGTTCTCTGAACTACTAAAATTTTCGCTACCAGTTCTCCAGAACTGGTCAGAACCTGCTGAAACCCACCTCTGGTATGTATGTATGTATGTTTCCCTGCATATTCTCTGTCTGTCTTTGCCTGACAGAATTCTGGAGCTAAAGCAATATATCTTTCATTGTTATAGGAATAGGATTCTCTAATCTGATGCTTTCCAAATGTATTGAATTTCAACCTCATAAATGCTTAATTAATTAATTAATTGATAATGAAGGGCAGAGTTCACTTATCTTTATTATATCTCCTCCCCCGTACTGTAATCATTTACTAATGAGAGAAGAATCCCTGCATAAAAATATGAATACTTTCATTTTTGAAATCACAATAATTTAGAACAACCAATTTGTCTCTTACCATATTAGACTATGATTAATGTTATAAGAGGGAGACAGTTTGCTGAAGTGATTAATGCCTCAAGGTAGAACCCAGGAATCTATAAGCCCTGCCCTGAGCACAAGCCAGCTTGGTGAGCTTGGCCAATCACCATTTCTGAGAAATGTGCCAAGAAAACTGCAGGAATTTATCCAGGTAGTACCCAAGAATCGGACACGATTGAAGGAAGAAAAATAATTATCAGAATTACTGCTGCAGTAGAATGAACAAATGAATGGATAAATATATAAATTCAGGAAGGAAGGGAGAGGGGGAGGGAGGGAGGATGGAAGGAAAGAAGGAAGGAAGGAAGGAAGGAGAAGGCTGTTTTCTGGCTACTTTTCTTTTTCAGCATGTTGACTTTGGAACAGTGGAAGTTTTCATCTGTTAAATTATATCATTGGTCAATTTAATCTGGCTTCTCTGACTTTAATTGGCTGAGGTTCTCCAAATTTAGGGTAGATTTCTTTCAATTTAGCAGGAAAGCTGGGGAACACAATTTGAACTTCAAAATCATGAATGTTTTTAAATGTGTGAATCTATTCTTTCTGTATTCACTTTCATCCATTTTATCTTCTCATCTGAAATACACATTCCAAATATGATTCAGTATAACTAGATAAAGAAGTCAAATTGGCAACCTGGAAGAACACAAAATGAAATCGCTTCCATATCAGGCCAGAAAATTGCACTAATATATCTATATAAGTCATTAGGAGTTAAGCTTTAATTGAAAGAGATTTTAGATAAAGATGAAACGCTTCTACTTTGTGCTAATACATTTCTAAAATTAAGTAAGTGAAAGGAAATAGCTTATAAGTGCTTTAAAATGTAGAAAGTTATGAGGGACAAGGGACGGATGAAGAGAAGAAAGGGATTGCTTTACAAGGTCATTTAAAGGGCTCTCTTGGAATTACTGATGTGAAAGTAAGCATGAATTCAGCAGTTTATGATTTTCAATTCTGAATTTACTGAGATGCAAAAGTTGAACTTTAATGAAAAAAGAAACCTAAATCAAGCATTCAACATTTCATATAAATGACAAAGGAGCACATTGAAAAAGTTAATGAATGTTGTTTAGTGCATGCTACAGCATGTAGGAAAAAAGGTATTGTATTTTTTTCTTGCTATGTGAATAAAAATAAAATATAAAATCAGTTGTAGAAATTAGTGATTAGCCAAGTAATTTCCCTTTTTAATTTAAATTCAGGAGGACACTGCCATCACACCAATTTTATTCCATTGAGTTCATTTCCAGAAAAGTAGTCTTGAATGTGGAAAACGTTTGTGCTATTGCACATATAAACACCTACTAGTAAAAAAAGGATATTTAAATAGAAGAAAATCCAGATATATCAGCTCAGAATAGATACCCTTACCAAAATCAAAGTAGAATCTCAAGGTATTGAGATAATATTCATGTTTTAGTGTCCTTACATCTTTTAGGTTATGCTGTGATCATTTAGTCTTCTTTGCTTAAACAGGGGGCCATTTGTCCAACATAAAGTGTCAATGGACATTTGATAAATTAAAGTCAGCAACTTGATGAACTTATTATAATTATGGATAGCAAATCTAGATCCACACTTATTGGGTTTGTGTTTTATGTGTATGTATGTGTGTGTGTGTGTGTGTGTATGTATGTGTGTGTGTGTGTGTGTGTGTGTGTGTGTATATATATGTATATATATACATATATATATGTATGTGTGTGTATATATATGTAAATATATATATATATATAAATATATATATATATATATTTGAGGTGAAGTGTCATATACACTTCACCTCAAACTCAGCAACAAGATGCACCCTGCACTTTGGGACAAATCCAAACAACTTGCCGTCTGGAGAGCCGAAACACAGACCACCCTCAAGACAGACACGCACACCAACAAACTCCGAAGACTACAAGAACGCCAGAAACAAACCCCTCCACCCTCACAGCAACACATGAAACAAACAGTGCATAACATCTCAGATAGGATCCTCACCAAAGCTGAAACCGATGTCCTTTCCAAAGGATTCAACTTTGCAGTCACTCCCAAATACATCCCCACTGAGACCATTATATGCGGAGTTGAAACCAGCCTGACCAAAATCAACCCCGATGACGCTAACAAAATCAGACTCGAGATCTCCAACATCCTCTGCACCAGCAAGCCACCCAAAAGCAACTTACCCAAAGAGGAACAGACAGCACTACTTAACCTGAAAAAAGATACCAGCATAATAATCCTACCAGCAGACAAGGGCAACGCCACGGTGGTTATGAACACATCTGACTACCAAACCAAATTAACCAACCTACTCCAAGACCCTGCATACAAGCCCCTAAACACAGACCCCACCACCTACCTAGAAAAAACCACTAGATCCAAAATAAAAGCCTCCCCCATCAGCGAAGAAATCCAACAAAGAATCATTCCCAGAGAGAAATCATCCAGATGCCCTAAGCTCTATGGCCTCCCCAAGATACACAAAGAAGGAACCCCACTCAGACCCATAGTCAGCTCCATAGGCTCACCTCTACAAAACCTAGCCAAATTTCTCGCCAAACAACTACAGCCCTATGCAGAATCCATCACCTCACATGTAAAAAACTCATTCCAGTTCATAGAGATCATAAAGAAACAAAACTTACAGCCCAGCGACCTACTCGTGAGCTTTGATGTCATATCCCTCTTCACCCAAGTGCCAATCAAAGAAGCCTTGACAGCTATCCAAAACAAATATAACCCCCCCAAGCACATCCTAGATCTGACCAACCACTGCCTATCCAACACATACTTCATCTATAACGGACAAAAATACAAACAAATAGAAGGAGCACCCATGGGATCACCCCTCTCACCTGTCATTGCCAATCTCTACATGGAACAGTTTGATACGCAAGCAGATGAATAATCTGATCACAAACCCAAACTCTGGCTGAGATATGTAGACGACACCTTCATAATCTGGCCACACGGGAAAGAAAAACTTGAAAACTTCCTCACACACCTCAATAGCCTACACCCCAAAATACAGTTCACCATGGAAACAGAAGTTAATAACCAACTTCCCTTCCTAGATGTCTTAGTCTACAAGAAACCCAATGGCTCCCTAGGACACACCATCTACCAGAAGAAAACACACACAAACCGCTATCTGCATGCACTCTCACACCACCACCCAGCACAGATCAACTCCGTAGCCAAGACACTCATCTCTAGAACAAAATGCTTAGCTGATGAACAACACCTAAAACCCGAACTAGACACTCTCACTAACGTACTAACATCCAATGGATTCCAAAGAAATAAGATTACCAAGCTAATCCAAAAAGAACCCCCCACTAAAATCCAAGACAGAGAACAAGAAAACGGCACAGCCCTCCTCCCATATATAAAAGGCACCACAGACAGAATCAGCAAGATCCTCCACAAACATAACATCAAGACAGCATTCTGCACAAACCAAAAAATATCCACCATCCTAAGAAACCCCAAAGACAAAATTGAGTTAGAAAATCAAGGAGTATATGAAATCCCATGCACCGCCTGCCCCACCACATACATTGGACAAACCAACAGAAGAATAAGTGCACCCATTGAAGAACACAAGAACCCATTCAAAAAAGAGGACCCAACTTCTTCCCTGGTCCAACACTTTAAAGTCACAGGACATGATATTGACTTTAAAAAGACCAGAACTATCGCCAAAACTGAACACTTTAACAACAGAATAATCAGAGAAGCCATTGAGATAGAAAACGCCCACACAGCATGAACAAACGAGATGACACCTCCGCCTACCAGCCATTTGGAAACCTGCCTTATTGACAAACGAGTCCCTAACACGAGGAATGACACCAGACCCACACTCACGAGGTCCACACAGGATGTCACCACCACACATCCACCCAGAAGCACACCCAAACCCACACTGATCAGGAAGCACGACCAAGGACCAGAAGCCAGACCGCAGCTGCAACATTAGCCATTTCAAACCCTCCAATCCATACATGCAGCAGACTGACACCCACTATGAAGATGTAGCACGACCACAAAGCCAAACAACAGCAGTGCAGCTCACCAGCTCAAATCCCCTGCAGCACAGACTAGACTGAGCACAACCAAGCCCCCACCAACACAGGACACACCCCAGCCAATCAGAGCACAGAAAACCCCATCCAATCAGAGCACAGCCAAGCTCCCACCCAATCAGTTCAAACCCCACTAGCAGTTAAAAGGAAGAAACAGCTGCGATCACACATTGCTCCCAGAAGCACGGTTGAAGCCTGAAGATGACGAATGAGACTTCACGAAACGCCGCCAAGACACTTCCAATTTTACACGGAGAAAACCCAACAACCAAAGACCTATATACAAACACCCGTGAAAACCTCAGAAAACAAATATTGCACCTCTACGGGGAGGAAATCCACCATCTGACCAGGACCTATGAAAAACTAGAAGTCCAAAGAGCTTCCATTTTATGTGACCTCGCATTCCTACGAAACTGCCGCGATCAAAATTTAATCCCCAAATGCTTCCAATTGAAATTCCACTCCAACTCTGCAGCCACCAAACGGATCCTAAAAAGAACAGAATTGGCCTTAATCAGAAATGAACTTCACACAAAAAGATTCCTCCTAGATCAAATCAACAAAGATCTCCTCACACTTCACCTCAAACTCAGCAACAAGATGCACCCTGCACTTTGGGACAAATCCAAACAACTTGCCGCCTGAGAGCCAAACACAGACCACCCTCAAGACAGACACGCACACCAACAAACTCAAGACTACAAGAACGCCAGAAACAAACCCCTCCACCCTCACAGCAACACATGAAACAAACAGTGCATAACATCTCAGATAGGATCCTCACCAAAGCTGAAACCGATGTCCTTTCCAAAGGATTCAACTTTGCAGTCACTCCCAAATACATCCCCACCGAAAGCATTATATGCGGAGTTGAAACCAGCCTGACCAAAATCAACCCCGATGACGCTAACAAAATCAGACTCGAGATCTCCAACATCCTCTGCACCAGCAAGCCACCCAAAAGCAACTTACCCAAAGAGGAACAGACAGCACTACTTAACCTGAAAAAAGATACCAGCATAATAATCCTACCAGCAGACAAGGGCAACGCCACGGTGGTTATGAACACATCTGACTACCAAACCAAATTAACCAACCTACTCCAAGACCCTGCATACAAACCCCTAAAACAGACCCCACCACCTACCTAGAAAACCACTAGATCCAAAATAAAAGCCTCCCCCATCAGCGAAGAAATCCAACAAAGAATCATTCCCAGAGAGAAATCATCCAGATGCCCTAAGCTCTATGGCCTCCCCAAGATACACAAAGAAGGAACCCCACTCAGACCCATAGTCAGCTCCATAGGCTCACCTCTACAAAACCTAGCCAAATTTCTCGCCAAACAACTACAGCCCTATGCAGAATCCATCACCTCACATGTAAAAACTCATTCCAGTTCATAGAGATCATAAAGAAACAAAACTTACAGCCCAGCGATCTACCGTGAGCTTTGATGTCATATCCTCTTCACCCAAGTGCCAATCAAAGAAGCCTTGACAGCTATCCAAAACAAATATAACCCCCAAGCACATCCTAGATCTGACCAACCACTGCCTATCCAACACATACTTCATCTATAACGGACAAAAATACAAACAAGTAGAAGGAGCACCCATGGGATCACCCTCTCACCTGTCATTGCCAACCTCTACATGGAACACTTTGAAACCCAAGCTCTAGAAAAATCTGATCACAAACCCAAACTCTGGCTCAGATATGTAGACGACACCTTCATAATCTGGCCACACGGGAAAGAAAAACTTGACAACTTCCTCACACACCTCAATAGCCTACACCCCAAAATACAGTTCACCATGGAAACAGAAGTTAATAACCAACTTCCCTTCCTAGATGTCTTAGTCTACAGGAAACCCAATGGCTCCCTAGGACACACCATCTACCAGAAGAAAACACACACAAACCGCTATCTGCACGCACTCTCACACCACCACCCAGCACAGATCAACTCTGTAGCCAAGACACTCATCTCCAGAACAAAATGCTTAGCTGATGAACAACACCTAAAACCCGAACTAGACACTCTCACTAACGTACTAACATCCAATGGATTCCAAACAAATAAGATTACCAAACTAATCCAAAAAGAACCCCCACTAAAACCCAAGACAGAGAACAAGAAAATGGCACAGCCCTCCTCCCATATATAAAAGGCACCACAGACAGAATCAGCAAGATCCTCCACAAACATAACATCAAGACAGCATTCTGCACAAACCAAAAATATCCACCATCCTAAGAAACCCCAAAGACAAAATTGAGTTAGAAAATCAAGGAGTATATGAAATCCCATGCACCGCCTGCCCCACCACATACATTGGACAAACCAACAGAAGAATAAGTGCACGATTGAAGAACACAAGAACTCATTCAAAAAGAGGAACTAACTTCCCTGGTCCAACACTTTAAAGTCACAGGACATGATATTGACTTTAAAAAGACCAGAACTATCGCCAAAACTGAACACTTTAACAACAGAATAATCAGAGAAGCCATTGAGATAGAAAAACGCCCACACAGCATGAACAAACGAGATGACACCTCCCGCCTACCAGCCATTTGGAAACCCGCCTTATTGACAAACGAGTCCCTAACACGAGGAATGACACCAGACCCACACTCACGAGGTCCACACAGGATGTCACCACCACACATCCACCCAGAAAGCAGACCCAAACCCACACTGATCATGAAGCACGACCAAGGACCAGAAGCCAGACCGCAGCTGCAACATTAGCCATTTCAAACCCTCCAATCCATACATGCAGCAGACTGACACCCACTATGAAGATGTAGCACGACCACAAAGCCAAACAACAGCTATACAGGTCACCAGCTCAAATCCCCCTGCAGCACAGACTAGACTGAGCACAACCAAGCCCCCACCAACACAGGACACACCCCCATCCAATCAGAGCACAGAAAACCCCATCCAATCAGAGCACAGCCAAGCTCCCACCCAATCAGTTCAAACCCCACTAGCAGTTAAAAGGAAGAAACAGCTGCGATCACATTGCTCCCAGAAGCACGGTTGAAGCCTGAAGATGACGAATGAGACTTCTGAAACGCCGCCAAGACACTTCCAATTTTACGGAGAAAACCCGAACAACCAAAGACCTATATATATATATATATATATATATATATATATATATATATATATATATATATATATATATATATATATATATATATATATATATATATATATATATATATAAGCACGTGCTTTTTGCTCCCAGAAGCACGTGCTTTTTGCTCCCAGAAGCACGTGCTTTTTGCTCCCAGAAGCACGTGCTTTTTGCTCCCAGAAGCACGTGCTTTTTGCTCCCAGAAGCACGTGCTTTTTGCTCCCAGAAGCACGTGCTTTTTGCTCCCAGAAGCACGGCTGAAGCCTGAAGATGACGAATGAGACTTCTGAAACGCCGCCAAGACACTTCCAATTTTACGGAGAAAACCCAACAACCAAAGACCTATATATATATATATATATATATATATATATATATATATATATATATATATATATATATATATATATATATATATATATATATATATATATATATATAGCAAAAGCACAAGCACGTGCTTTTTGCTCCCAGAAGCACGTGCTTTTTGCTCCCAGAAGCACGGCTGAAGCCTGAAGATGACGAATGAGACTTCTGAAACGCCGCCAAGACACTTCCAATTTTACGGAGAAAACCCAACAACCAAAGACCTATATATATATATATATATATATATATATATATATATATATATATATATATATATATATATATATATATATATATATATATATATATATATATATATATATGTTTTCTGAGGTTTTCGCGGGTGTTTGTATGTAGTTCTTGTATGTAGGTCTAGACCTACATATATATATATATATATATGACAAAAGACCCTGAGCTTATCGATCAGAAGGTCAGCATTTCAGCGGTTTGAATCCCTAGCATCGCGTAATGGAGTGAGTTCCCGTTACTTCTCCCAGCTTTTGCCAACCTAGCAGTTCGAAAGCACATAAAAAATGCAAGAAGAAAAATAGGGACCACTTTGGTGGAAAGGTAACAGCACTTTGTGCGCCTTCGGCATTTAATCATGCTGGCCAGATGACCTTGGAGATGTCTTTGGACAGCCCTGGCTCTTTGGCTTAGAAATGGAGATGAGCACCTCCCCTAGAGTCAGAAAGGACTAGCATGCATGTGAGGGGTAACCTTTACCTTTACCTTTATTTATTTATTTATTTATTTATTTAATTTGTCAACAAATGCAAGAAAACAAGTAACAGAGTAGACACAGACATGGACACATGAAAAAAAATTGGTACCAAAAGAAGGATATAAATTGGCAAAACATAGCCATAAACACATAGAATGAGTACATATAATTGGGAACAGTAGGACAGGGACAGTAGGCACGCTGGTGCTCTTATGCACAGCTCCTTAAGAATCATGAAAGGTCCCTGGTAGACAGTTTATAGTAAAGGGTATGGGGATTAGAGAGACTAACAACAGGATTGGGTAGATTGTTCCAGACATTTAGTACTCTATTGCAAAAGTCATATTTCCTCCAATTAAGATTAGAGTGAATTACATTGAGTTTAAATCTATTGATGGCCATTGTATTATTATGGTTGAAATTAAAGTATTTAATTACAGGTAGAATATTTTGGTAAATAATATTATGAACTAAGCATAGGTCGAAATGCAGACGACGTAGTTCGAGGCTTTCTAGATCTAAAATTTCAAGCCTGGTGGTATTGGGAATTTTATTTTGAGCAGAAGATTTGAGAACTCTCCTAGTAAAGTATCTCTGGACCCTCTCCAATGTAATGATGTCTTTAAAAACAGAGAGGGTTCCAGGCAGGTGAGCAGTAATCAAGTATAGGTCTGGCAAAGGTTTTATATGCCCTAGTTTGGAGTACAGTGTTACCAGAGAGAGAAATTGTAAAATAAGATTTAAAAATCTTAAAGCCTTTTTTGCAATGATGTTTCAGTGAGCTCTGGGACTTAGATCTTTAGAAATGAGTACTCCTAGGTCCTTGACAGAATGTGGGTCAACTTTTAGATCATTACCAGCCAGCAAATATTTGAAGTTCTTATTTCTACTGCCAATGTGCAGGACTGAACATTTGTTAGCAGAGATTTAAGAACTGCCAATTGTTAGACCATTTAGATACATAGTCAAGTTCATTTTGAACGGTAGCAAAGTTGTCTGTGGTGTTGAATAGTTTAATATTATTGGCAATGAGGACATAGCTGCTTATAATTTGATCACAAAGGTTGTTGATATAAAGCAGAAAGAGTGTTGAACCTAGAATGCTGCCTTGGAGAACACTGCTGTTGACAGATGCAGGATTTGATAGGGCGCTGCTTATTTTGACCACTTATTAGAATTTTTTTATTTTTATTGGCCAAGTGTGTTGGACACAAAAGGAATTTGTCTTGGTGCATATGCTCTCAGTGTACATAAAATAAAAGATACGTTCATCAAGAATTCTAAGGTACAACACTTAATGATAGTCATAGGGTAGAAATAAGCAATCAGGAAACAATATCTATATAAATCGTAAGGATACAAGCAACAAAGTTACAGTCATACAATTGTAAGTGGAAGGAGATGGGTGATGGGAACAATGAGATGTTCAACAAAAACAATGTTGCTTGTATCCTTACGATTTATTGATATATTGTTTCCTGACTGCTTATCTGTAGCCCACGACCATCATCAAGTGTTGCATCATCAAGTGCTAAATTCTAAAGTGCTAAATTATTGCCTGTTTGATAGGAATGCAGCTATCCAATTATGTATAGTCCAGAAATACCATAAGATTTAAATTTCAGAAGTAGTTTGTCATGCACAACTGAATCAAAGGCTTTACAGAAGTCAATGTATATTACATCTATTGCTTTGCCCTGGTCAAGTTGAGAGGTCCAGATGTTTTTGCAGTTTATGAGTTGCAGATTACATGACAAATTATTCCTGAAACCAAATTATTTATCAGAGAGTATGTTATTTGTCTCTAAGTGGAGTGTGATGGATTGGTTTATGATGGATTCCATGACTTTGCACATGACACAACAAAGAGAGATTGGTCTATAATTCTCAACAAGGCCAGAGTCATCTTTTTTGAAGATAGGTATGACTGCTGCTAATGACCATATGTCAGGCAAGGAACCCATTCTAAAAGATATTTCATAGATGATGCTTAGAGGTTCAGCAACGGCCGAGGAAAGCTTTTTAAGAAGGAAGGCACATATTCCATCGGAACCAATAGATAGAGATGGCTTTAGTTAGTGTAGTGCCCTTATGCCCTTCAGTAAAATCAATGTGGATTAGATCATTGCAATTGGATGAGGTACGACTAGGAAATGAGGGGGAGATGCCATTGCTGTTGCAAAGACTGAACTGAAAAAAGTATTGAAGAGATTAGCTTTAATGGCATCATTGTTAAAATCTTCACCATTTGGCCCTTTTAGAGGTGGAATGGTTTTAGAGTCTTTAAGTCTGGCGTTTATGAAATTATAGAAGGCACGATTAGAATTCATGCATAACAATTCTTCCCCCTGCTTGCAGTGGTAATTGATACATTCTGTTTTTCTTTGGCGGCAAATGGATTTTTATCAGTTTTTGAAGTTAGCTACATAGCCAGTTTTATTTTTACTATAATAATAATAATAATAATAATAATAATAATAATAATAATAATAATAATAATAATAATAATAATAATAATAATAATAATAACAACAACAACAACAACAGAGGCATCTTGGAGGTCTTCTAGTCCAACCCCCTGCCCAGGCAGGAAACCCTACACCATTTCAGACAAATGGTTATCCAACATTTTCCTAAAAATTTCCAGTGTTGGAGCATTCACAACTTCTGCAGGCAAGTTGTTCCACTGATTAATTGTTCTAACTGTCAGGAAATTTCTCCTTAGTTCTAAGTTGCTTCTCTCCTTGATTAGTTTCCACCCATTGCTTCTTATTCTACCCTCAGGTGCTTTGGAGAATAGTTTGACTCCCTCTTCTTTGTGGCAACCCGTGAGATATTGGAACACTGCTATCATGTCTCCCCTAGTCTTTCTTTTCATTAAACTAGGCATACCGAGTTCCTGCAATTGTTCTTCATATGTTTTAGCCTCCAGTCCCCTAATCATCTTTTTTCACTTTGAAAAAAAAGTGAAATGAAATGAAAAGCATTTCATTTTGTTAGATAGCGCCCAATGTTCTAGTCTGTTAAGATCTTTCTGTATCTTGAGCCTATCTACTGGAGTGTTGGCTATTCCTGCCAGCTTGGTGTCATCTGCAAATTTGATGAGTTCCCCACCTATCCCCTCGTCCAAGTCATTGATAAATATGTTGAAGAGTACTGGGCCTAAAACAGAGCCTTAGGGTACTCCATTGCATACTTCCCTCCATGTGGATGTAGTTCCATTGAGGACTACACGTTGAGTGAGGTTGGTCAGCTAGTTACGAATCCATCTGGTAATGGTGCTGTCTAACCCACATTTTTCTACTTTATCTAGTAGTAAGTTATGGTCTACTTTATCAAATGCTTTACTGAAGTCCAAGTGAATTATATCGACAGCATTCCTCTGGTCCACTAATTTTGTCACTTTGTCAAAGAATGCAATAAGATTAGTTTGGCGTGATCTGTTTTTGACAAACCCATGTTGGCTTTTGGTTATTACTTTGTTTGCTTCTAAGTGTTCGGTGATTCGTTGCTTGATTATCTTTTCCAGAATCTTCCCTGGTATTGAGGTCAGGCTGATAGGTCTGTAGTTTCCTGGATCTGTTTTTTTTCCTTTTTTGAAGATGGGAACTACATCAGCTCTTTTCCAGTCCTCTGGCAGTTCCCCTGTGCTCCAGGATCTTTGAAAGATATAGTTCAGTGGTTCTGGTTCTGAGATTTCGTCTGCCAGTTCCTTCAGAACCCTGGGGTGTAATCCATCCGGTCCTGGTGATTTGAACTCGTCTAGGGTAGACAGATGTTCTCTTACCATTTCCCCCCCTATTTTAACTTGTGTTACTAATCTGTTTTTTGTGGTGCTGCTTTTGATAAGTTGGTTTGGCTTCCACCAAAGGGATTTTTTTTTTTGGATTGGAGTTTCCTTATTGATATGGTAATTTGTTCTTTTTAGCTTTGGATGTTACTAATGTTGTATATTTATATATACGACAGATAAATATGTTGGCTCTTTCCTATTTACCAGCTTCAATCACTTGGCAAATCTAAGGTGAGTACAAATAAAATATAAATTCCAAAAATTTTGAAAATAAAAAACTATATTTCAAAATTTCTATACATTTTCCTTTATATCTATATAACATTGCTTAGTAATATTAGCTATTTTATTCAAAAATGTAGATAGATACTTTACACCGCACATTACAGGTTGGCCCTTGGTTGATGGTCACTTATTCAGTGATTGTTTCAACCTGCGATGGCAGTGAATGAGTGAATTTCTAACCAGTTCTCAGAGTTCTTGATTTTCTGCCAGCTTCTTCATAACCAAAGTCAATGGAGAAACCAGCAGAAAATTGGAAGTCGTATTCATGGGAAATCTTTACTTAGTGACCCATGATGATTTGCTTAACAATGGTTACTACCAGAATTGCCATTGTATTGTCATGTGATAAGGACAATTGCCATGGCATTGTCATGTGAGGTGTTTTACGACCATATTGCTTAGCAATGGAAATTCTGGTCCGATTACACAACAGTTCTCTAATGACACGAAGTTATACAAAAAGGTACAGATAACTCCAAGATAAATAACTCATATATTTACTATATAAAATTCTGATTTAGATATTTATCTTTTCATGTAATTGATACTTTTAAGGGGCATACTAGCAGTTTATATTATATAAAATAAGTAAGATTTGTCATTGTGATTATTCATGGTATGTATATGACTCAACTGAGCTGCTTGTATTCATATTTTTCATTTGGATTGCTTGTTAAATCAGATAGAATGATTTGGTGGAATATGAAATAAATATTGTGGTCTTGAATGCTGTTATTCAACGTGCCAGATCATAACTTTTTCTTATTGTTCCACATCATTACTTCTTCCTCTCCAACAATATATAATTAAAAATTACCCTGTATGAAATTTTCTCTCTCTTTATTTTCTTAATTCTGTTTATATTTTTATATTCTTGATATGTCCTTGAATCTAATGATGCCCCCTTTATCTTTAGACTTTTGATATCAAGTTTACTTCTGCCTTTCATATATCTGTCTGCTGATAACCTATGCACACACTTATAAATATGAAATGAAATCTACTTTGATTTGAGGTACTTGAGACAGTTGTAAAAAGGCTGGCAATTTTTATAATTATGAGAAGGACTCTGTCTCTTGTTCCTCTGATTATTGTTGTCCACTTTAAAAGTCCAGAATGGTGAGATATGTATGATGAATCAGAAAAGTTCCTATTTTTGATGAACAATTTTTAATTTCATAAATTCATTACTAATAGTAGATTTCAGTTTTAAGTACAGTGTAAAACAAGTTTGGAGTTTTAAAGTTTAAAGTTCTGGGGCATTAGCCTAGCAAATATGTGAGTGGAATATACAGCATTGAGCAGAATATTCTAGAAAATGTTCTGGAAATTTTCTGACACAAATGTCCTATTTGTAAAGGACATTTACAAAAAATATTCTGTAAAACCCATAATACTTATCTGTATGTTAACTTTAGAAGCTGCTAAGTTGATAGACAGGTAGCTAGCAAGAGATGTAGGTAGCACATGAAAGGTAATACCTGACTCATTTCCAAACTTGGTAAATCATATTGATTCATTGGAATAATTTCACTTGAGAGGTCTCTTAGGAAACATATGACATTCTGGAAAGAGAGCTAAATCATTCTAAATGATTCAGTTGAGTACAGGATTCTGGATTCATCCTAATCATTAATATAAAATTGATTAGTTTAATATATCTCAAAGAAGTTTCTTCTTATTTCAGGGTGAAGAGATAGTTAAGTTTTTTAAAAGAAAGACTTAAGTGTGTATGTGTGTTTTGTGTGTGTATGTGTTTTATGAAGAAAGCTACAAAACTCCAGGTAGTTGGCAAAAGAATTTGCAATCCTTGGATGAAAAAGTCATTCTCATCCCATCTGTTATTAGATGTTCTGCAATAATGTCTTGCATTCATATACAGAAGAACAATAAATCATTTTAAGTTTTCTTTCAGTTGTAGCTTTAATCTGTCCATCTTCACATCAGTTTACAAAAGAAAAGTTGACATGAAAATACACCTTCATGTACTTTTTGCCACAAATATACATTTATCTGCCCTTTTTCCAATATGTATTTGGTTTTTATATTCATATTTTTGTGTACACTGTTCCTTGGCACAATGGGGCTTTTTTTGCATGCAGGGAAGAAAATTACAAACTGCGTTGATATTTTTTAAACATGCAGCCTTTCATCGTATACACATTCAGAATAATCTTTTTAAGTATAAAGGATATGAATTTGATCAATTTGTATACAAAAATTACGTAGGATGATTTTTTCCCTCCTATATCTAATTCTAAATGTGGACTTTATCATGAAGGTTTTAGAAACCTGGACCAATTTGTTTATTTGAATAAAAATAAACACAATTTTATCACATTGCCTAATACTTGAAGTTGCTGCTGATAGTCCCAGATAGTTGCAAAGGTAGACAAATAAGTAGCTAGAAAGATGGTGGATATTTAATCTGTTACTGTTTAATAATGAGAGATTCATTGCAGGCAAATAAATATTTACAATCCCAGTAAACTTTTACTTATTCATGAATATGAATGTGTTTGTTACTATATTGCTTTCAGCATTATTGAGATGTTCAAAATAGTAGAATCTTATGGGTATATCTGTATTACAACTAGGATAAAAAAATTAAATTTTCATGGCTTATGGACAATTTTTTGTTCAAGATCACTTTTTACCCAGCTACAATTCCCATTGGTTTCTGGAAATTGAATTTAAATCTGAAATAGAAAAGCATTTTCAATTCTCTGTGTGTGTTTCTTGTGCTGGGCTGCAATTTGATAGCATCTTTACACTTTATTTTAATTCTTACTTTCAGACAGGGCAGTTTTGTGCTATTCATTCATCTATATAACATTCAAAATATACAGGTAGTCCTCAACTTACAACAGTTCACTTAGTGACTGTTCGAAGTTACAACAGCGCTGAAAAAAGTGACTTATGACAGTTTTTCACAGTTAAGATCACTGCAGCATCCCCATGATGATGATTTACATTCTAATGCTTGACATCTAACTCACTTTTATGACAGTTGCAGTGTCCCAAGATCATGTGATCACCTTTTGCAACCTTCTGACAAGCAAAGTCAATGGGGAAGCCAGATTCACTTAAGAACTGTGTGACTAATTTAACAACTGCAGTGATTTACTTAATAAACATAACAAGAAAAGTCATAAAACGGGGCAAAACTGACTTAACAAATTTCTCACTGAGCAACATAAATTTGGGGCTCAATTGTAGTTGTAAGTTGAGGGCTACTTGTATACCAGCATGACTTTATTCAAATTATATTTTTTTGCCAATTGTTAACACATTATTTCCCGAATTATTTTTAAGTTAAAATAAATTTATGCCATCGAGAAAGTTTCTTAGATAAGTGATGTGTTTTAGATAAGTGATGTGATTTATTTTTATGGAAATATTTTGTTTCACATTTATGGTCTCAGTATAATTCATGCAGAAGGCGATCATTTGTCTAACAAGTCACTCTCTGATTTGTTCACACAGCTGCAGTCTGTGATTGTGACTCTGCTGTTTTAAAGATTATTGTTCTTTCTGACTTGCCAGTATTTATCTTGTTACTGAATTCCTAGTTTCACAGGATCTGCTAAATTGTAGCGTCTCACAATAAGCTAATGATCCGTTTCAAACTTATTTCTTCAGTTGACTAATTAATTCTGTCCCACAAGTGGCTTTTAAAAAAAATCCTTCCAGACTACGAAACTTATAAAATTTTGAAATGAAAATTACATTTTAGTGTCAAATCATTATGGATCTCCCCTTTTCTTCTCTTTTGATCTGGAATCTGCTTCTTCTGGAATTACATACTATGGGTTTAATGCATAGCATGATTCCTTTTTATTGTCTCTAATTATATTCAAGCAGAGGAAGATTTATTTCTTTGATCTCCAGCATACTTGAATTAAAACAACATCCATGGCTAGTCTTGAAAGGGGCTAACCAGCTCTTGTTACAAAATTCTATTACTCTACTGCCTGGTTTCCCTTATATTTTACTCCTATCTTGTCCAGCATAGCTACCAAGGCCAATTTCATCTATTATGTTATAATGGTGCATTTCACTACACAATTCACCATCTACCAAGCAATGGAGACATGCCAAGTCATTTTTATTTTGCAAGACTTTGACAGTGATTGCTGAAAGCCGACTGTAGTTTTATACCACAGAAGTTTCTCACATGAAAGTGAGAAACATGAAAACTCTAAGATCATCTAAAACAAGCCGTAGTGTCAGAATAACTGTCAAAATCCCTAACATTTTTTTTAAAAAAAACCACATCTTGTGAGCGAGCTAAATCCTGAGAACAGGGGATGGATCATTTCCCTCAGTGATATCTCACATTAGCTTCAGGGATATACCAGAATGCTGATTTGGTATAGTTACTGCCAGGCCTAAAGAGAACCTGGGAAAGGTACTTTTGTAATTGCCTTTCTCTGACTTCATCTCTCTCCTATTTTGATTTTGTGCTAATAATGATAATTCTTTTTCATTTTCATTCTACAGAGCAATGGCACTTCTTGGATTTTGAAATTTCTTCCTCATCACTTGTTACCACTAGCCAATCTGCATCATAACTGTACTGAATTACTGGTCACTTAGTCAAATTTGCAGATGTCACTACACAAGTAATTTTAAATAGAAGAATTTTACATGGAATAAGGTACAGATCCCTTAGCTAACAATATATTATTTTGGGGAGTAACCTATGAAAATACCTGAGCAGGGATCAATGCATCACATACCCTCGTTTCAAGTTGGTGGCATGCTCTCAATGGCAGCATCAGATTAACTTCAGAAGTTTCTAACAACACAACTCTTCTGCTTAAATAGTTGTATGGTGAAGCTTATTTCTCCTTCATTAAGTTGGTTGGCTCCACATGAATGTTATACTGTAGCAGTTATTGCTACACAAGAGACAGTAGGTTTTGACAACTGAAATATTTTAATGGTCAGATTTAAAATTCACCAGGATAGAATAAAGTAAGAATCGTGAATTATTGAAACAAGGAATATAAAGAGAGACTTGCTAAATCTGATAACATGCTCATTTATTCCAATGTTCTGCAGGTTAATCAGATGCTCATAAAAAGCTCGTATAACAGCCTGGTTGCATTTGTTCTTCAAGTAAAGTATTCATGAAGAATATGGAGTATTCATGGAGTATTGAGTGTTCATAAACATATTTATGTATATTTTATTAATGGGATAATATATAACCTATTATTTCAATTCACTTTTATTTCAAGGGTTAGAGAAAACAAATTATTTTGTTAACAACTGGTTTTATCATGTCTGTTTCTAATATCTAAAAGCATGTATAATGATTCTTGGCTACTGCTAATCCAATAAATGTTCACATGATTGTGAAAAACCAGGTATTACTAAGATGATTTTAAAGAATATTAAAGATAAATTATGTCTGCCCATTAATATTTGTTCATTTTCTTATTTTAAACATTTATTTATTAGAAAAATTATTTCTGATTCATATACATTTTGTTTCTACAAAGCCTTGGACCCTAATGTTTATTATGAATTATTGGATTATTGGATTTTGTATTTTTTTGTTATACTTTAAAGGGAACAATTAATAAATTTACAATGTAATGGAGATTATAATTTTACTAAAATTGATTCTATAAAAACAGAATTTCTTCTTGAAAAATGATTATCTTTTATTTTTAAAATACTAACAATTATAATTAATCATGAACTCATTTTAGAAGATCCCATTTGATATTCATAAATTTAAAGTTTTTTTCTAAAAAAAACCAAAGACTAGACTAGAAGACCTCCAAGGTCCCTTCCAACTCTGTTATTACGTTAAGAACTAAAAATCTTATTATATAAATCAGTATATAAGAATCATTAAAATTACTACGAGAGTTAAAGTTTGTTAACCACTAATATAATCCAAATGCATCATGTAACTTTATAATTAATGCAAGTGAATTAATCTTAAAGCACCAAATCATTATGTGCTATTAATTTTAACAAAGTCTTTCAAAATATAAAGTAAGGACTAATGCTTGTTTTTTTATGTGCCAATATTTTATTTTATTTCACAATTTTAATAAAATATTTTATTATCCAGAATATGGATAATAAAATGAACATATTATTGCAACTTTAAGTTAAGAAGAAAAAAACATAAAGGAAAAAAAAATCTTCCCTTGTCTGATGTCCAAAAAAGCAAAAAGGGAAACAATCTTGTAGTTTGTCTTAGGCAGATCAAAGGAAGCTTCATATCAAAAGCTTTTCTGGTTCTAAGATGTGCCTCCAAATTATTGGTGACAAAAATAAATTTGGAGCCATATAATTATAATGTTCTTTTGGTTTTATAATGTTCTTTTGGTTGAGGCAAAGAAGCAACTAAATCTCACAATCTCATTTTTTAAACTTCCTCTACATGTAATTCTCCACATAGAGGCATCCATGGAAAAACTGTGTGTACTGACAGAATCTCTTCTAGGGATGGCAAGCTACACTGCTTGCTGCTGAATGTTGGAAGAGGCTGTGATAAGCATAGGAAATCAAAGTAATGAGCTGATTTGTTTTAATCCATTTTGGGGCTAATCTAAATTACACAAGTAATTTACAGGGAATTATTTTAGAATTCTGTTAATAACCCAAAGCTACAATTCTATACCTTCATGTACCCAACTATAAGCCTTTATGACTTCAGTGATCTTACATTAGAGAAGACTTGTGTAGGAGTGCAATATACATTTGTGATGTCACTGAATTACTGGAAATTATCTAATCAATGTCAAGGGTAACTGACATATTTTCTTAGCTATTGTCAATGGTTTTCAAGTATCTTTGTTGAAATCATGCCTGCTGTGTGTAACTTCATACATAATGTGATAATAGAATATGTAATTATTAGCTTGGTTCCAAAATGTTATACATATAATCTTATCTAAACGCATACAGTATATACATGTAAGTTTCCATGTATTGTAACAGAAGTTGAAGAACGGGGCTAGTACGTGGATTTAATACTTGGGTGTCATGTAACATAATATTTAGTAATTGTTAGTAACTAGATCTCTCCCTTCATACTGAGCCAACTCTCACTAAATTGTTTTGTGTGAGCAGGGGTGAGGGCTTGCTTTTTATCCTTTCTGGAACATCATTAGAACTGTCCTGGAAGAAAACTTTTCTTGTACAAATTGTCCTAAGTATTCGTTTGTATTCTCGACGGAAGTTCTGATTTAGAAGTCCATAAATGATAGCATTAAGGCAGCTATTGAAGTATGCCATGTAGTAACTGGAAACAAACAGCCACTCTGGAATCTTGGTAATTATCATTTCCGGACTGACAGCCACTGCAAGGCCAATGAAATTCAATGGAGCCCAGCAGACCGCAAACAGTACAAAGACTACAAACATGGTGATAAAGTTCCGGAAATCATGTGGCTTTAGTTTAGGTTTGTAGTCAGGTTTAACTCTTCTCCGTACCTGGATAACGAGGATCCATATTCTCAGGTAACAAAATGTCACTATGGTTATTGGAAGAATGAAATGAAAAAAGACCACTGCTACGGTGTATGTGGAGCTCACTGACTGAGAGAAAGTACATGAATAAATCCTAGCATCATACTGAAGGGATCCAACAAAAAAGTTTGGCACAATGGCAACAAAAGTCAAAACCCAGATTAGAATGACATAGCAGACAGAATTCTTTTCACTGTACAACTTGTTATACTTGAGGCTGTGGCAGATGTAACAATATCGATTTATAGCAATGCCTGTAATGTTGAAAATAGATCCAATCACACTCAGGCCCATAAGAAATCCACTGAGTTGGCAGTGTATATATCCTAGATTCCAGCCATTATGAAAGAGAGATGTCAAGATCAGAGGATATGGGTAGATAGCTACGATCAGATCGGCGATAGCTAAGTTGATCACAAAAACATTTCCTGAAAGATAAACATAATATATTAGTAAATAACTTATAGCATTTTTTAAACACAAAGTTACATATAAGCTGAATTGAAGATCAAAGAGTGATTTTATGTGCATTCATTTCTTCCATGAGAAATTTATTCTGAATTCAACCATCAGAGTCATAATTTTGATCATAATAAAATGTTTGATACAGGAAAACACAGAAACACAGACACAGACACACAGACACACACACACAGAACTGGTAGTAACTCTAGGTGATTAATGAAAGTAAGACACTATTGGTTAATTATTTGAGGGTAGTATAAAGACTATGTAAGATTGTTATTATTGCTTAAAAACATAGTTTTCTGTAGATACATGCATTATGTTTCATTCAGTAGAAAGTTTTGGAAAAATATTCCCAACCTGCCCATATATATATGCATACACTAAAAATGACTCAACTTTTTCAAAATAAATAAACTAAGTTTATGAAAAACCATCAAGTCGGATAACAGCATAACAATATTTTGATGCTGAAATGTCTACAATCACACAGAAAGTATTTGTGGGAGATGCAAGACAAAACTATTTTTTTTTAAAAAATGTATAGAAAAGTCTTTAGTTTCTTTAAAAAGGAAACTATATTGGGATACATTACAAAATATAGTTCTTGAAAATTCACTAAATGAAGATAAACATAAAGGCAAATTAAAGTTAATTAGCATACATTAGAGAAAGTTGAATATGTTTATATAGTGAAAACTGTAAATGAAATTAAATTTTTAACCGAATGGATAAAAATTCACTCCTGCTAAAATGGGCAGGAAATGGGATAAAATTTATACTATTTAACTACTTGGTCACATGTATTGAAAGCTATTTGATCTATCTTAATATGAAAAGAAAATAATATCGGTAGGCATTCAGGATTACAAAACTATTACCATAGTCTGATTCTGCTTTAATAATCCTAGACCTAGTTCAATTTGGATGAACAGACCTCCAGTCTTTAGGGAAAATAATGGTTGAAGGAAAATAAAAATATTCTCAGGAATATTTATTTATTTATTTATTTATTTATTTATTTATTTATTTATTTATTTATTTATTTATTTATTTATTTATTTATTTATTTATTTATTTATTTATTTGATTTTTATACCGCCCTTCTCCCGAAGGACTCAGGGCGGTGTACAGGCAAAAATAAAACAGATAATACAATATACAAATTTAAAATGCAATTAAAAAACTTATTTTAAAATTAGCCTGAGAAGTAAAAATATACAATAAACTAAAAACCCCATTTAAAATTAATTAATAAGAATTTAAAATTAATAAAATTCAATTTAAGCCAGCCCTGCGCGAATAAAAAGATGTGTCTTCAGTTCGCGACGGAATGTCCGAAGGTCAGGTATTTGGCGTAAACCCGGGGGAAGCTCGTTCCAGAGTGTGGGAGCCCCCACAGAGAAGGACCTTCCCCTGGGGGCCGCCAGCCGACATTGCTTGGCGGACGGCACCCTGAGAAGTCCCTCTCTGTGAGAGCGTACGGGTCGGTGGGAAGCATGTGGTAACAGCAGGCGGTCCCGTAAGTACCCAGGCCCTAAGCCATGGAGCGCTTTAAAGGTAGTAACCAAAACCTTAAAGTGCACTCGAAAAGCCACAGGTAGCCAGTGCAGTCTGCACAGGAGCGGTGTTATATGGGAGCTACGTGTAGCTCCCTCTATCACCCGCGCAGCTGCATTCTGGACTAACTGAAGCCTCCGAGTGCACCTCAAGGGGAGCCCCATGTAGAGAGCATTACAATAATCCAAGCGAGAGGTAACGAGCGCATGAGTGACTGTGCACAAGGCATCCCGATCAAGGAAGGGGCGCAACTGCCGAACCAGGCGAACCTGGTGGAAGGCCCTCCTTGAGACGGCCGTCAAATGATCTTCAAACGACAGCCATTCATCCAGGAGGACACCTAAGTTGCGCACCCTATCCTTTGGGGCCAATAACTCGCCTCCAACAGTCAGCTGCGGCTGCAGCTGACTGAATCGGGGTGCCGGCATCCACAGCCACTCCGTCTTGGAGGGATTAAGCTTGAGCCTGTTTCTCCCCATCCAGACCCGTACGGCTTCCACACACCGGGACAGCACTTCAACAGCTTCATTGGGGTGGCCTGGGGTGGAGAAGTACAGCTGGGTGTCATCAGCGTACAGCTGGTATCTCACCCCAAAGCCACTGATGATCTCACCCAACGGCTTCATATAGATGTTGAACAGAAGGGGCGAGAGGATCGACCCCTGCGGCACCCCACAAGTGAGGTCCCTCGCGGTCGACCTCTGCCCCCCTGTCAACACCGTCTGCGACCGGTCAGAGAGATAGGAAGAGAACCACCGATACACGGTGCCTCCCACTCCCAATCCCCCCAACCGGCGCAGCAAGATACCATGGTCGATGGTATCAAAAGCCGCTGAGAGGTCTAATAGGACAAGGGCAGAGGAATAACCCCTGTCCCTGTCCCTCCAGAGATCATCCACCAATGCGACCAAAGCTGTCTCCGTGCTGTACCCGGGTCGGAAGCCGGACTGGAACGGGTCTAGATAGACAGCTTCATCCAGGTATTGGGGTAGCTGTCGCGCCACAGCACTCTCTACAACCTTCGCAACAAAGCGAAGGTTGGAGACTGGACGATAATTACCCAAAATAGCTGGGTCCAGGGAGGGCTTCTTGAGGAGGGGTCTCACCACCGCCTCTTTCAAGGCAGCAGGGAAAACCCCTTCCAACAAAGAAGCGTTGATAATCCCCCGGAGCCAACCTCGTGTCACCTCCTGAGTGGCCAGTACTAACCAGTACCAACACGGGTCCAGTAAACATGTAGTGGCGTGAAGCCTCCCCAACAACCTGTCCACGTCTTCGGGAGCCACAGGGTCAAACTCATCCCAAACAGACTCAACAAGACGTGTCTCCTCTCCCTCGCTTGGATCATCCCAATTTCGGTCCAGACCATCCCGGAGCTGAGCGATTTTATCGTATAGATAACCACTAAACTCCTCGGCACGTCCCTGCAACGGGTCATCCCGCACCTCCTGATGAAGGAGGGAGCGGGTCACCCGAAACAGGGCGGCCGGGCGGTTATCTGCCGACGCAATGAGGGTGGAGGCGTATGAGCGCCTCGCCTCCCTCATTGCCACTAGGTAGGTCCTAGAATAGGACCTAGCTAGTGTCCGATCAGCTTCGGAACGACTGGACCTCCAGGTGCTCTCTAGACGTCTTCTCCGGCGTTTCATCTCCCTCAGCCCCTCGGAGAACCAAGGGGCCAGACGAGATCTGCGCCGGGTCAGAGGTCGCAAAGGCAAGACACGGTCCAAGGCCCCAGCCGCGGCCCGCTCCCAGGCCGCAACTAGGAATATTACATTCTTTTCACAATTCTTACATCTCTCTCAAATGTTAAATGCCTGCCTTTATAATCCAGATTCTATATATAAACCTACATTAAGTATATGTATAAAAATTCCTGTGCATATTAAATGGTAATTCATTAAGGCCAATTTGGAATTACTTCTAGTAGTGCAGGTGGCTATATAAAAGGATGTGAATGGCTTTAAACTCAAAGTGTTCATTTCAGCAGAAAGCATGTGTACTTCAACATATCTGTCCATCTAAAAATAGGCCATATATTTTACATTATTAGTAATTTTCACATAGATCTATTTTAGTATCTTAGCTAAGAGAATTCTGGTAGCAGCTGTCACGTTTGTGGATTGCCTTAGCCAAATGACTCTATTTAGGAGATATAAGCAAATGTTGTTAATTAAACAACTGATCCAGATAGGCATTTAAGAACCAGGAACCCTACAAATGTGCTTTGTAAAGAATCCCATTCCCAAAGGGTTGCTGTCCTCCTTAGTGCTTGGATGTAGCTGAAACTCTGATAAAACCATCAGTTGATGGTTTTGTATGTAATCTAAGGTATTAAGATTTGTGATTGTGTTAATCAGTGATTGTGATTTTGAAGTGATTGCATTATAGTGATTCGTGATTTAAGTTACAGTCAGAACAATCTTGGAACTATTAATAAGATATCTGTGTTACTGCAAATAAACCAGATCATAGAAACTAAACTACTGTATTAGAGCTGTGTACAACCATAATCAAGTTGCAATGGCTATTAAACCGCATTAAAGGGTTGTTTTAAATAATATTTCCATTGTGTTCATGGTTACTATTTCCTTAGTCCACAAATGGAGTTTCGAGCAGAAATTTTGCAGCTTTCAAAAAGTTTGAAGAAATATGTCCAGCATGTAAGAAAATCAGTTTCACAAAATATTACACAAAATCTTGGCTATGTTGTACAAAATGAACTGGCTCACTCTGAATTAAACTCATATTGATAAATTCCTGAATCCTCTTTGCAAAGGTATTTCTTTGAAACAGTCCACATTTTAGTTTAATTTAGTTTAATTCATGCTTGTCTTTGTTAATTCTACAAAGTGGATGCCAATGTGCCTTCAGTGACCTGTTGGACAAGGATTCATTCTCAAACTACCTTTCCTAAGAAACTGCAAAACTTTACATTTGGACACTTGAAGGGATAAGAATCTTATGGTTCTATCAAAGTTCTTATCTTAATATAAGCATATTATATAAAATAACAACAACAACAACAACAACAGAGTTGGAAGGGACCTTGGAAGCCTTCTAGTCCAACCCCCTGCCCAAGCAGGAAACCCTACACCATCTCAGACAGATGGTTATCCAACATTTTCTTAAAAATTTCCACAATATAAGTTACATTATATTTATCAGTCTGCAAGAAGAATATTGAAAAAAATGAGGTAATTACCAGTTAACTGCTAAGTTATTTCAGGTGCAGGAAAGGTATACTTTATCTGAGTTTAATGATAGCACACAAAACCCATTTATGCTAGAAGTACAAAAGATTTGTTTAGATTGTTTAGATTGTACACAAATTAAATGGCTCTGTACCAGTGTTAAATCAAGGCTTCCGGTTTGAATTGTATTTTAAACTGTGTAATGTTAATAGATATAATGACTATGGATGCACATGTTTAGTACATTATTGTATATATTAAAACAAATGCTTTTAAAATTTCTATAGTTCAATACAAATTCTGTTCTATTAGAGAAATTAATCTTCAATCGCTCTGAAAATCTGCTCTGAAATTTCTAGTACTTTCTCTGACATTAATTCAATGAATTATTTTTTCAGAAGTATTCTTACTGCTTCATTAAATTTTAATTTATATTTGTTACATATTTTTAGAGTCTTAAAGAGCTTTGAGTCATATATTAACATTTTTTGCTAGTGATTCTACAGCTTTTTTTCCAAGCAATAAATTACATATAATATTTACTACTTGCCAAGGCATACTCATTTAAGTGAGAACTAATTCCTGGCACACTCATTCTCGTTTCTCAAATGAAGTCAAATCTAAAGTATACTAATATACCTTTATTAATTTCAAAAAACAGTGGGTACGTAGATTTCAGGTTTGTCAACAGCTAGCTAGCTAGATAAAAGATGATTGATAGATGATAGATGGAGCCTTCAAGTCAGTGTTGACTTCTGGTGATTAACTAGATTAGTCCCCAAGTTTTCTTGGCAAGATTTTCAGAAATGGTTTGCCATTGCTTTCTTCCAAGGGCTGAGAGAAAGTGACTGGTCCAAGAACACCCAGCTGACTTCATGTCTTAAGGCAGAACTAGAACTCACAGATTCCTGATTTTTAGCTTGATACCTTAATGGACTTTGTAGAAAGTATTAGTTAAAATCAATTTAGAAATGCCTTAAATATTTCATTTGCAAACACACACACACACACACACACACACACACACACACACACACACACTTACTTACTTCCTGGGAACAAACATCACATTTGTTATAAGTAACATTTATTTTCTAATAGAAAATAAATAAGTAACATTTATTTTCTAATAGATATACATGCTAAAAAGTTGTCATTTTAAAATGAAACCTAAATATGATCGGAATGCAATTATTTGCACAAATCAATTCAAACCACCAATAGATTACTACAACCACATGGAATCACTGTAGCTCATAAGTCAACTAAGGCTGTCCAAAACATCCTAAGTAAATCAAAAGACCAGCAGCCACAGAAGGAAAACATCAATAACCTATGCCACGCATGCCAGATGTGGCATGCATAGCTCTGTCTATGGGCATCAATGCAGTCGCCCCATCCAATCCAAGCTCCAATTGCATTTCTCCATTGTGTTTCACTCAATCAATTCCAATGTCTCACGAAAGAAAAAGATCTTGCGAAGTTGGAATTGATTGAGTGAACTTTTTCATTCACACGCTTCACAATGGGGGGGACAGAGTTCTGACTTCTTCCTGAAGCCCATTACGATGTGGAGCCACAATGTGAATTTACGTTGTCTTGGGTCAGCAAAAAAAAAAAGCAGTTTCTTTTACTGCAGAACTGCCTGTGTTGGGTGCCCTGCCTCCCCACCAGCCGGATGAGCGAGGGCATGCTGCTCCAGGGCTCGTCAGCCTTCAGACATCATATGCACCACCCTGCAACAGTTCAGGGGTTCTCCCCCTGCCCCCATGAAGGAGAGAGAGAGAAACAGAGGGAGGCAGAGCTAGAGCTAGAGAAAGAGTTAGGGAAAGAGAGATGGGGGGAGGGAAAGTGAAATGATATTACAAGAGTTTTTCTTTTTTATTGTTGCTAAGTGTAATGTTTCAAAAGCAGAAAAAGTTGCCCCAAAGGAGTCTTTGAGGGCTGAATGCCGAGAGGCACGGATTTCCTCTGCCTTCTGCGTTTCCACCCCATGCCGAAGCAAACCCAGGGGTTGTGGTCTCCCTGCTAAGTGGCCCCGCCAAGCCCGCTTGCAAACTCCGCCAAACATGACTCCAAATGTTCAGCCCACCCATCCTTCCCAGCCAGAAGGGGGAGGGAAAGAGAGAGGGGGAGTGTTCTGTTTGGCAGAACAAGGCAGAAGAAAGGAGGCCAGCAGAAGAACAGTTAAAATCTTTTATTAAGCTAATTTGACTCACTCTGTTTGCTGATGGTGCAGTTGGAGAGGCTAGGCTAGAGCGAGTGCCATCTGAGGCACTGACAGCTCTTTATACTCAGCTGTCAGTGCATAGACCAATCAGCAGGTCCTGATTTCCCACCAGTGTCTTGCTGCCAATTGTGTAAGGGACATCCATAGCAACACCCCTTTCTTCCCAGATGGTGCAGGCGTAGTCGTACGTGGGACACCTCCTTTCTGACCTGCGCACTTCTCTAGAAGGGGTTGGACTTTCCTTGTGGGCTTCTGGAACTACTGGAGACTGCACAGCAATGTCAGGTCCAGGATTGTCGGATTGTGTTGGCCCTGGGATGCAAGGTAGGTTGCTGGGCTGCCCGCTGCCGGATGGGGGGGTTGTGTTTGCTCCGTTGTCTGCTTCTGCATTTAATATGGTTTTGGTCATTCTTGGTTTGGACAGTGATTGGTCAGGCAACTCTGAGGAAACCACTCTGTGGCGACGCAACTGATCTACATGTCTTCTCCATGTATGGTCATCCCCCAGCAGGACTTTGTACGATCATGGTCCTGTTACTTCAATTACTTGGCCAGCAGCCAGCGCAGCTCCCCACTGTAATTTTGGGCATATACGCGATCTCTTTCTTGGAAATAAGGGACCCCTCCCACAGAGTCTGGGGGTTTCTCTGGAAAATAGTTTGGGTGTAATCGATCCAAATCTATTCGCAGCCGGTGACCCATTAGCAACTCGACCGGGCTACGGTTCGTCATTGGGCAGGGTGTCACATACTGTGTTAGCAGGTAGGTGGCCAGCTTGGTTTGCCAGTCCCCAGGCCTGAGCTTTGTAAGAGCTTCGTTCACAGATCTCACAGTTCTTTCAGCCAGGCCATACTGGCCGGATGAAACGGGGCCACTGTAATATGCTTAATGCCATGTTTGGCTAGAAATGTTTGAAGGGATGTCGCTGTTAGCTGGAGCCCATTATCTGTTACTATGATGTCCAGCAGACCATGGGTCACGAACAACTTTCGCCAAGCCCTGATGACAGCCTCGGCTGTCCACCTCCACCCACTTTGAATACACGTCCACTACCACCATGAAGGTGTGTCCTTGAAACACAAAGTATTCGGGACCAGTGGGCCGTTGGAACTTCCTATTCCCTGATCGGTGCAGCTGGAGAGACTGAGCTGGCTAGCTGGCATGGTTGGCATTCCTGGCCGCAATTTCCTTATCTAACTTGGGCCACCAGAGGTAACTTTGGCCCAAAGCCTTCATCCGGGTGATGCCCGGGTGACCATTATGCAATGTTTCCATCCGGGTGATGCCCGGGTGACCATTATGCAATGGTAGCCCACAATAGGCAACCCCTTAATGTGGACAGTTCCTGCCATCTAATCTTGTAAGGCTGGAATTCGGCAGCTCCCTGGCCAAGAGGCCACCCCCTCCTTACCCAGTCCAGCACCTGGCGTAGGAGTCGGTCTTTAGTGGTATACCTGGCGACGTCCAAAATGGACACCGGATTTTGTTGGTCGTCAATCTGCAAAATGGATGATACTGGGGCGGGGTCCACCACAGGTGCAGGCAATGGGCATCTGCTGAGGCCATCTGCATTCCCCAAGTCTTTTCCTGGGCGATGAAGTAATCTATAGCTGTAAGTTGCTAGGAAGACACCCCATTTTGTCATTCTTGGCGATAGAATTGGTGGAGTCTGGCAGTCGCTAGCCAGGATCCCTAGGAGAGGCTTATGATCCGTAGCAAGATCAAAATTGCGGCTGTACAAATAGTCATGAAATTGTTTGACACCGGCCACCAAGGCCAGTGCTTTCTTGTCTATATGTCCATAATTACATTCTGCAGCTGACAGAGTCTGTGAAAAGTAAGCAATTGGGGCCTCAGTGCTGTTTGGCAAACGGTGACTTAAAACTGCCCCCACTCCATAAGGAGAAGTGTCACAGGCAAGAGTTAACGGCAGGTCATTGTCATATTGAACCAACACACTATCCGACGTGAGCAAGGCCTTGACACCATGGAATGTGGCAGCTTCCTTTCGACCCCAGGCCCACAGTTTCTGGTTATCCAGGAGACAGTGCAGGGGCTCAGCGGCAGTAACCTTGCAACATGCAAAAACATGTTATAAAAGTTCAAAAGCCCCAGAAAAGCCTATAATTCAGGCTTGCCAGTAGGTGTTAGGGCATTTCTGATAGCCTGGACTTTTGAAGGTGCAGGATGGAGGCTGGCAGCATCAGCGAGGTAAACTAAGAACTCCACTTGAGGCACCCCCAAGTTGCACTTGTCCATTTTAAGTTTAAGGCCATTGCTCCTGAAATGTTTCAGCAACTCGTGAACGCGGTCAGCAAGTTCAGTCTTGTCCGATGCAGAGATGAAGATGTCATCAAAGTAGGGAATTACTCCAGGCACATCCAAAAGCAGTCTCTCCATCAGGCATTGAAAAATTCCAGGAGTGATACATACACCAAACTGCAGTCATCTACAACAGAAAGCACCTCTGTGCTTGACAATGGTCTGACCTTCGGCCATCGCATCGTCCACCTCCAACTGCTGATATGCCTGTGCCATATCTAATTTAGCAAATATTGAGCCACATCCCAGAGAGTGCAGCAGGTGTTGAACCACAGGAACAGGATACCGGTTTGATTACAGTGCCTTGTTGATAGTCGCCTTATAATCTGCACATATGCATATGGAGCCATCAGCCTTGAGGGGAATGACAATTGGCATCTCCCACCGGGCATGGTCCACCAGTTCTAGATTACTTTGGGCCAGCAATTTGTTGAGCTCCCTGTCAACCTATGGGCGGAGTGCAAAAAGCCGAATGGGACCAATTTTGGGGTCCAAATTGAATGATATAGGTGATCCTGTATATTTTTCTGGTCCTTCACTGAATACATCGGAGAATTCCTGGACTAATTCTGTGAATACCTCAAGAGAGGTGGTATGAATACCAGTCACAGCCAATCCTAACACATCTAACCACTCCAACCCCATCAACGATAATTATTTTTAGGCGGCCGCTGAACCCCTTGTATTGGACCCTAAGCTTGACACACCCTAATACTGGTATGTGATTGCCTTGGTAATCATGAAGGTGAAAATGACAAGATGTCAAATGTTTCTTAGTCATCGAAGGCACCAGTCATTTAACTGTGCTCCAGGATATAATAGACATGGATGAACCCGTGTCTATCTCCATTTTACAGGGCTTTCCTTCAATTAAAACTGTGACAATTTTTTTTCCCCTCAAGTTCGAACTTGTCTGGTCTATGACTTGCTCAGAGTGGCAGGCACCCCTGTAGTTGTAAAACATTCCTCACTTTTCTTATCCTGTCTGTTTCTGGGTTGGACTTCAGAGCAGGGTTTTGCTGAGTAGCCCGCTGACAGGTTTGCCCTACAGACTCTCACCAGGTGCCCTTTTTTTCCACACCTTCTGCAATCCACGTTTTTAAATCTACATGTGGAGCGATGATGATTTCCCCCGCAACCCAAACAAGGAACTAGTGCCTTCTGTCTCTCATTTTCTTTACCCTTTTGGGTTGTTTTGAGGCGACTAATGTCCTCCTCATCCTCTGACCTCTGATCTATTTCCTCAGTAGATACATAGACATAAATAATATCTACATACTGTGCAAAAGAGACAATGAACAAGGGAACAAAAAGACCATAACAACTCATCAGTAATCAACACCCAGATGAGCATAGATTAATTCCAAGATTAACATAATTCCCACCAACACTGACAGGGAAAGCCACTAGAACAGGGGTGTCAAACTGGTGGCCCACAGGCCGGATGTGTCATGCACAGGCCACCCCCACCACAGGAAAGGAAAAAATATCGTGATATGTCACGTGATGGTAACGTGACATGGCGAGTTTGACACCCATCCATTAGAATATAAACTGAGAGTAACTCCACACTTTAATAGCATTGGGTAATGAAACATCTGCAAGAAAACAGCCAAGCTCAGAGAATACCAAGGACCATTTATTTGTACACATTTTATATTTCTGAACACATAAAATAGAACACTGTTATAAAATCAAAATCCTATGAAAGAAGTTCAGATTTAATATTTGAGGTAATTCAGCTGGGTGGTGAATGATTACCTAAAATCATAACTTATATAACCTTTTGTTTTCATTGTTCCATCTTACAGCCTTCAATTTTATTAAAATCACTATAAAGATTGTCAGGTATGGAAGCATAGAATCCTTGTCATATGAAGGCGCTGTTATTTGAGAAAATCATTTGGTTATTTTAAAATCAATGATATAAGTCACAAGCAACTTATATTGTCTTTTGAAAATGCTCCAGGTGGTCAAGGTCTTTTCTAAAATGTCCAAAAGTGGATACAAATATTAGGTATATAATAGAACATAGAATAGAAATAATACTTGACTTGACTCTATGATTATGCCAATGATTAAGATTGAATTTCATAACAATGTTGTGATATCTAGAACATTTGGCATGTGTTAGTATCCAATATATTTCCTTCTATCATATAGTCATATAATTATACCGCTTCCTAGCTAAAAGTTACAGATTTAGACATTCAGGCTCTGAGCAATCAATATAAATAAAATACTATGAAAAAAATATCCAAATGTAAAAGTTTAATTTTTTTTTAACAAAAGTAACTTTGATGAATTAATTACAGTATTTCTACAGCAGAAAACATTGGCCATGTAAAAGAACCATCTAACTGAAGAATATAACAAACTATTATGAGAATATGTATTAACCAATTTGAATGAGACACTTTCGGATTGAAACAAAAAATTAAAATAATAAACATTATATCATGCTTCCAGTCTCCTTGGTCACAGATTTTGCTCCTGGCATTTAAAGTTACTCTGTTAACATCTTGGTATTTTGCTAAAGGACTTACAAATAATTCACTGTTCTACAAAATAAAGAAGGATTATTGTCTATTGCTCCTGATAACAATGAATAAGCAAAAAATATTTACAAGAAAGATATATGAAGAACTTTAAAAACGGTCTTACTAGAAAGAAGGTGTAGAAATCTGAGTAAGATACTAAATACATGATGTTGTCAAGGTAGCTTCATCTTGAACTGCAGAACTTTTATTCCATTTAGAGTTAATCAGGAAGAAAAAGTGACAAAAAAGAGATCCCTGAACTTTCTTTTTTTACTGTAGTCTGAGAATTCTTGTTTTTTACTGAAAGAATGGACATGGAATCGATGACACAAATGCTGATTCAGTCATGTCTTTCCACCAGCGTTAATGTGAGCTGACCTATCTTTTTCCGTCTTTAAACTTCCAGGTGCACATTAATTGTGCATGTAGTGATTTGGATGCAAAAATTTAGCAGAAAATATCTAGAGAGAAGTTAATTTTTTTTTTTAAATTTGAATTTATATTCCGCTCTTCTCCAAAGACTCAGGGCGGCTTACACTATGTTAAGCAATAGTCTTCATCCATTTGTATATTATATACAAAGTCAACTTTTATTGCCCCCAACAATCTGGGTCCTCATTTTACCTACCTTATAAAGGATGGAAGGCTGAGTCAACCTTGGGCTTGGTGGGACTTGAACTTGCAGTAATTGCAAGCAGCTGTGTTAATAACAGACTTACTTAGTCTGTTGAGCCACCAGAGACCCTTATAATTCTTTGGCATTCAAACAAAAAAGGAAAGTTTTCCAATATTAACATTTTTATTTATTTTAATACATAAATAATGATTTTATTATCTGATAAATATGAAATAAATGAAACAATCTATACCTAGCTTCAGCCTAAAAAGGAAGAAAATAAATCTGGACATGATGATGTTCAACATTATTTATTTTTAACTTTCACTGATTAACATCCTTCTTAACTTCTATTGATTATTAACTGGCCAGTTACACATATTTAAAAGTCCATTGAATCCAGTATGCATTTGCCACAACCTTGAAAACCTACTTGAAAATTTCTGGCTATATGCTGAATACTGAAAATTACTCATTTACTCATCATTTTCTGAGACAGCAGGGAAAAAAATTACATACTCATTGAAGTCAATAATACTAACAACATTTTAGCTAAGCTACAGAAAAGTCACAAAGAAATCCTGTTTCTATTACTAATTCTTAAATCAAGTATATATTGTATAAATGTATATTTTTTTAGGTTTTCTACAATTTCTTAATTAAGCAAACAGAACAAAGAATTTCCAATTTAATTTCAATTACTCAGAACCCAAAGGAAACTTGGTATACTTTAAATACAATATGGTAGGAATGAATCAGACAGTTTAAACCTATTTTATCAAATATGAAGTTTTTAACATATGTGAGGCCGCTGGGGAATGTTATTCCTTATTCATAATCAGTGAAAACCAGTGATGCTCAATTGTATATTGCCAAGTCAAAGAAACAATCCTTATTCTGTTCTGGAGGCAATAATGGATAGATGGCTGCAGTGGTGAAATCTGAACCAGTTTACTAATGGTTCCCTGGCTGCACATGCACAATGCATGCCAAATGCAAGGGGCGTGTTTGCATGTGCAGTGCACACCACACACCAAATGCAAGGTGCACATGCAGTGCGTGCCAAAAGGAGGCATGGGGTAAGTAGAATAGCGTGCGGAAGGGTATGACCAGCTGTGGCACGCAATCTTTTTTTTACTTTTAAAGGCATTCTTTTACAACCTATTTGGTCGAATAGATTGTAAAAAATGCTTTTAAAAGTAAAAAAAAAGGCTCTGATGATTGTGTGGCTCAGCAGTTATCATCAGAGCCTTTTTAAAAATCTTTTAAAAGCATTTTTTACAACCTATTCCTACCATTCGAGCGGGAAAAGCAAGTGAGACAGAAAGAAGCGGCAAGCGGGCAAACGGGTGACTGGGCGATTGGGTGGGCATGGGTGTGGGGACCAGGTATTTTTGCTATTGGGTTCTCTGAACCACCAGCTACCATCACTACTGGATTGGCCGATCCGTTCTGGACCGAGAGCATTTTACTCCTGGATGGATGGATATTAATGAGGAAGTCCCAGGTAAATGTTATTTGATTTAGACATAGTTCTTGTGTTAGATATGGAAGGAGTTCTCCTTCATCCCCATTCAGCTGAGCAGCTTTGCAACTTGATCCAACTTTTGGATCAACAAATGCCAGGAAAGCAATGAAGTTGTGAGTGGTTTGCTACTGTGACATGCTATATGTTGGTCTGCACGTCAAAATACCTTGGAAATTGCAGTTGAATAAGATGTGGAGACAGGATGTGAATGGAACACCAGTGTTCATTCCCTTTCATTAATTATCAATAGGTTTGCAGAACAAATGTATGACATAACTTTGACCAACAAAATCTTATATAATTTGACTCTTCCAAACAGAAACTGTCTGACCCATGTGTGCATAGAAAGAATAGATGCTCAGGACTGGGCCCAGCAATGGCCCTTTTGTGCCCTGACTGTCATTGGCATCATCTGTCCTGTGGAACATTATCCTCCAGGAATTTCCTGTAGTTTCAACCCTGTTAGTCTTTTGTAAAGCAAAGGCAGATAAAATATTTGAAACATATTAACTGTAAACACTGTAAACCATCTTCAGAGAGGCATATGCACTAAATGTAATAGAAATTGATAAAGAAGCAATTAAATCTGATTTTAAATGCCTCTCATCATTTGCAGTTTGATTGTGTCCACAGATATCAACCGTACAATATTAAAAGAATTACACTGTTAAAATGTAGTCTGCAGTATAACCATCAGTATTTCATCTGTTTTGAGATTCCATGCTTTAAATGCAAAACAACTTCATAGGAACTAGTATTTTTCTGTTGTGTCTACAATTAGATGTCATTGAACGATGATCCCATGATGTTTTTCTTGTCTTCATTTCTCCTTTTACAAATGAAGATGCAATTATTAAAGATATTAATATGCTACATTCCAGGAAGGAAGAAAGCTACTCAAGCCAGTTTATAAGTAATATAAATAATGATAAAAATGCACAGTAAAAGGCATGCAATTGATATGCTTTAATTTTGGTTTTCTATATACTAAGAGAATTTTTCATAACCAGTCATTTAATACCAATATTTAATTGCTTCATCACAATTCCACACATTACTATTTTTTACTGACGTAATTCAGAAAATAGGCTAATAAATGTTCATTTGATTAATTGATTCACCATTTCCAAGGCCAATGGAATGTTTAAAGAATATTAGCAGTGTAGTCCTTTAGATATCCAAACAATGAAGCTTTGAAGAATACTTTCCCCTGCCAGAACAATCTATAATCTTCAAAAATCTGTAACCTGAATGAGGCCCAAGCAGTATATAACATTCTTTATTAAATCCCTTTAAGAATCTCCAACATATCAAAAAACAAAAAAAAACCCAAATTTATAAGAAAAATGCTACCTTTTCTAACTCCTTTACTACTCGTCTCTTAAATTTTAAATATAATTCTTATTAAAAAGGAAAGGCCTGAGGCATACAACTAATAATCCACTGACATTTCATAAAGACTCATACTTTGAAGCCACCTGATGGAGAAAAAAATTGAGGAAATTATCTAAGTAACTTAAAGCAGTAATTCTGTAAGTTTTGTTCTTTCTTTCTACTCACACGTTACAATATTTGTATATGAAGCACGCTGCTTTACACTGAAAAGTAATTGCCTTATGAGGGCAGAAATGGAAATGAGTGTTGCGATTTGACTTACTGTCAACTAATCACAGTAAAAGTAAAAGTAATTATTGTAAAAGTACTATAATTCAATTCAAAATTAAAGTAGAATTTTATCTTTTGATTCATTTAATTTTAAGGTGAAGGCATGACAGAATGAAAATAAAATTTAAGGGGCGGACATCCAAATGACCAAAAATGTGTACTATAGAAACATACTCTTTCAATAAAGCTCGGCCTCGCCTCTGTTTCAGGTGTGGCAGATAAATAAAGGCAGGTAATCTTTTTTTTATCTGAAGGCCACACTTTCAAGTTTTATTTGGGATTGGACTTCCATCATGAATATTTTCCTTCAGGGGAAATGTGTCCACAGCGTATAGTTAAAAAAACAGTCTAGCTGGCATTTATGATTAGGCAATGAAAGTTCTGCCTGTTTTTATCTGTGTCATAGGGACATAAACAAGGCAGAGTTTCAATTGCACTGTCAGTTACCAGCTAGCAGTTGATCCTCACATATCATATTTGACAGCCATCTTTGAGCTAGCCATGGACAATGTGGAAATTTTGATTTGAGTTGCAGATGTGACAAAGCAAGCTGAGCTTAAACTTTAGTGAAATGTCAGAAACAGTCCTATTAGTTCCACTTTCATTTCTGGAAGGAATGGCATTTCCCCTGAAGGAAAAGATTCATGATTCGGATTCTTGATACTTCCAAATAAGCAAATGGGGGCCATGCGTAAAGGTTTTTGTACAGCTTGACTGGTGTGCTAGATGTAGCCAAAGCTTACAACGTGACTGTGAAGTGCTGAGCATGGGCTGCTTTTGAAGATTACTTCGAAACTGCAGGCAGTGCTAAGATATCAACCCATTTATTGGTTGGTAATAATCACTATACTCACATAAGACTTGTATTAGAGGATATGCAATAGCTTCCAAGAGATTTCTTTCTGTGAAAAGTTATTAATGGTTTGCCATTTGGGGGGAAATGAAGGAGTTGGAACAGTGCTTTTCTGTAATGTTCTTATGTTTTATGGAATAGTCTTCTTCCAGTTTTAGACACCCTCCTATGGCTTTCCAAAAATTAATTAAAGTTGAATTCCTCATGAAAACTTTGGAGAATGCTGCAGCTTGAGGTCAGCTATGGTTATTATTGGCTGATTACTGTATATTACTGCTCATGCTTTATTTCTTTGTATATTATATTCTTACACATTTTATGCATTTATGAAGTTAACTAGGAATACGTTTTTGATTTCATATATATATATATTCATATATATATGAAATCAAATATATATATTTGATTTCATATATATCTATATATATCTATATATATATCTATATATGAAACTTCTTGGTCTACGAGATGCCCCCTCTCATGGATATGGCCCCCCTCTCTATCGAGGGCCTACCTTGATGATAGATTTTGGAATCCCGAGAAGTGGCATGTGGCTAAGAGGGGGTTAAGGGGTTTTTTAAAGGGTTTTTTAGATAAATTTTTAAATAATTTAAATAAGGGGTTTTTAGGGGGTGGGAGGGCTGAGAGGGATTTGGGGGAAATTCCATCAGATCCAAGGCTAGACCCTAGGAAGACTCACGACAGGGACTTTTGCGATCAGGAGGTGGAAGAAGAGGCAGGAGCTCTATGCCATGAGGGCGGTATTATTGGCACAGTAACTGGGAGGGGCAGATATGGCGGGAGTGGGGGCCCATATCATGTTCGGGGTGTGTGCGATCGCTGTTTGTGAGCGATCGTGCGCTCTGGTCCCCCTGACTCCTCCCGTTCCCCGAGTGGTCTAAGTCCTCAGAGTCTGGGCCTTCGGTTGATGTTGTGCAATGCCAGGTCTGTGGTAAATAAAGCCCCCCTCGTTTGTGATCTTATGCAAGAGGGGGGTGCGGACCTGATGGGCATTACGGAGACCTGGTTGGGCACGGAAGGGGGAGTTCCCCTGGTTGAAATGTGCCCACCAGGTTTCTGTGCATTTCATCAGCCGAGGGCCCAGGGCAGGGGTGGGGGGGGGGGTGGCGGTTGTTATCAACGAGAGTCTAGAGCCAAGGGAGACCACTGTACCACATATAGCCGGCTGTGAATCCCTCTTTGTGAAGTGGGGCTGGGGGAGGCAGGTGGGCTTGCTGATCACATACCTGGCTCCTTGCTATGTGACAGCAGCCCTGCCCGAGCTGCTGGATGTAATCACCGGGATGGCGGTTGAGACCCCCAGACTTATGGTCATAGGGGATTTTAACCTGCCATCGGTGGGCGAGGAGTCCATGGCAGCTCAGGAGTTCATGGCTTCCATGACAGCCCTGGACCTGACCTAGTTAGTGACGGGTCCCACTCACATCAGGGGAAACACTCTGGACTTGGTTTTTGTCTCCGGACAGTGGTTGAATGATCTGGAACTAGGGGATATAGTTATTGAACCCTTGTCATGGTCGCATCATTCTTTCCTTAAACTTGACTTTCGAACCGCCGATCCCCACCGCAGGGAAACGGGACCGGTTTGCTGGTTCCGTCCCAGGCACCTGGGTGGATCTGGAGAGGTTCCAGATGGAGCTTGGGCCGCTACCTGAGGACTTGGCCCGCGGCTCGACTGGGAACCTTATTGCTGCCTGGGAAGGGGTGGCGGCGGGGGCTCTGGATTGGATCGTGCCTTTGCGGCCTCTAACTCGGCACCGTTCTCGATTAGCTCCTTGGTATTCCGAGGA
The DNA here is from genome assembly GCF_028640845.1 of Ahaetulla prasina. NCBI lineage: Eukaryota > Metazoa > Chordata > Lepidosauria > Squamata > Colubridae > Ahaetulla > Ahaetulla prasina. The sequence continues at coordinate 51,321,021 of NC_080546.1, read as the reverse complement.
GCTGTGAGAGATGAAGCGCCGGAAAAGACGCCTAGAGAGTAATTGGAGGTCCACCTGCTCCGAATCTGACCGGACACTAGTGCGGTCTCAAATTCAGACCTATCTGGTGGCAATGAAGGTGGCAAAACAGGAGTATTTTTCCACCCTCATTGCATCTGCAGATAACCGCCCAGCCGCCCTATTTCGGGTGACACGCTCCCTTATCCATCAGGAAGCGTTGGAAGATCCCCTGCAGGGGCGAGCTGAGGAGTTTGTACAGTATCTGCAAGATAAAATCGCTCAGATTCGGGAAGGGTTGGACGCAGATTGGGTAGGACCGGGTGAGATGGCGGAGGCCGGTCTTGATGTTTCCATTTGGGATGAGTTCGATTCTGTGACTCCTGAGGACATGGACAGGATACTGGGGGGGCTGAATGCGACCACATGTTTATTGGACCCATGTCCCTCCTAGTTGGTTCTGGTCACCCGGGAGGTTACACGTGGCTGGCTTCAGGGGATTGTTAATGCTTCTTTGATGGAGGGTGTTTTCTCTTCTGCCTTGAAAGAGGCGGTGGTGAGGCCCCTCCTCAAGAAGCCTTCCCTGGATCCAGCCATTTTATCTAATTATCGTCCTGTCTCCAACCTTTGCTTCACGGCGAAGGTTGTTGAGAGTGTGGTCGCAGGACAGTTCCCTCAGTACCTGGATGAAACTGTCTATCTAGACCTGTTCCAATCTGGCTTCCAGCCTGGTTACAGAACAGAGACGGCCTTGGTCGCGTTGGTTGATGATCTCTGGAGGGCTTGGGACAGGGGTTGTTCCTCTGTCTTAGTCCTATTAGATCTCTCGGCAGCTTTTTATGGGACTGCCTACTGCCACAAACAGCCCATCGACCTGTGCGCGCCCACAGGGTGGGCCTCCTTGGGGTGCCGTCGGTGAAACAATGTCGACTGGTGACCCCCAGGGGTAGGGCCTTCTCTGTGGGAGCTCCTGCCCTCTGGAACAAGCTGCCTCTGGGGCTTCGCCAACTCCCTGACCTTCGGACCTTCCGCCATGAGTTGAAGACTCTTTTATTCCATTGAGCTGTGCTAGCCTGATTAAGTAATTTTAAATGGGGTTTTAGTTTTTTGTATTAGTTAGTTTTTTAAATATTTTGGCCATTATTTATATAAATTTTAGTCTGTTTTTAATGTGTATTTATTGTATCTTTTAAACTGGCTGTTAACCGCCCTGAGTCCTTCGGGAGAAGGGCGGTATACAAATGCAATAAATAAATAAATAAATAAATAAATAAATAAATAAATAAATAAATAAATAAATAAATAATAAATGTAAGAATATCATCCCAAGCACATGTACATTTTTAGTAAATTCCATTTATTCTCCTGATTTATTAGGAGAAAAAAATAGAGATTGCAGTGCATTAATTGACGTAGTGTGGAATCATAAATTTTACAGATAGGATACTGGGATTGAGTTAGCTGGAAGTTTGTGATAAAGAAGGAACTGAACCACCAGTTTCTGTATATGTAGTAATAAATATCAGCAGCTCATTACAAAACACTATAGCCACAGAACAAAAAATTCCTCTCGAATAAAAAAAGAGAAAATGTGGACTAAACATTAAATGAAGACTCATTCTTTGGGATATAAATTTCCTAGTTATTAAATAAGCAAAATAATAATAAAAATGTCAAACTTTAGGCAAACTTTATTCTTCCACCAACAGTGGAAGACAGAGGAAACAGATTCATTTAGTGTTTTGCTTAAAATTATTTATGAGAAAATTTGCTAAAAATTGATTACATAAAATTCTTCTGCTTACAAAAAAAGTTCTGAAAAAGCAATTTATAGCACCACTGTAATTTTGCAAAACTTTTCCTTCACAAAAAGTGCCTAAGTAGCATGAAAAACGTTTTAATAGTGAAGACATATGTATTTCAAACCAAAATACACGTGCATCAGTATTTGCTTTTTTCTGAAGTTGAAATGGCTTAAGAAACTTTTAAGAGAAATATACAGGCATTTAAAGTATTAGTTTGGCAGGTTATTTCAAAAATACGTAATTCATGATTATTTTTTTTCCCAATTATTATTTAACTCAATAATTGTGATGATTCTTAGATTCTTGCATTACTATTTGTGGGTGACTGGAGAAAAGAGCTGGAAAGAAAGGGCTCAATAATAGAAATAAATATCCTATTTCATCCAGCTCTCAGATCTCAAATTCAGAAATCAATGGAAAACCTTTTTTCTAACTGAATAGTTTTCAGGCATGGCAGCTCTACCACTTTCAAAATTCCCAGTCATCAGGGCAACGTGAACAGGAACACCGGAAATGAACGTCTCAAAAAATACAGAAGCCATGTAGGTTTGAAAAGGTTTGATAAAAATAAGAAAACATAACCTATTTTCATATAAATGTCAGGAAATAGTATTAGTAGGTTTTGTAATTGTTGTACCTCCCAGAGTCATGAGATGGTCAGCCATATAAATTTGATTAGTAAATCAAATAAATGAACATGATATAACTTTCACAAAGAACAGCAAAAACATTTTTGAAAGTGTTTTATTCTCCGCCTGCAGAAAAATTTAAGATGTAATTCTATAGACATCTACAGAAAAGTGAGCCCCACCTAAGTACAAGGAGACTTACTTCCTTGTAAACAGATGTAAGAATTGCAGTCTAAGGTGGCTAACTCCCACCCCCTCCACATATGCAATTTGCTTACCCTTCACGCTACCTGATGTAAGGCAATTCTGAAATACAAATGTTCACTCTCTTCTCATGACATCCTGAGTTTGCATATAAGTAGCAGGTCTTCTAAAAGTGAAAATGTCCTTCTGATGGTTCAGATGTCTCCTCCATTTTTGCTCCAAAAGACATCTGCAATAATGACAAGGACTTTTTTACTTCAAAATTCAAGGCAGCAATCAATGTATTTTTTATGACATGGAAGCAATAAAAAATTAAAAATCTACTTCAGTTCAAAAATAGGGCACTGAAAACAATGAAGGTAAAAATGACAATTTGATTTTCTGAAGTAGATTAAAATCTAGCATCTGGCCTTTTGTTTTTCAACAAATATTTCTGTAAAAAAGAGTCCTTCATTAATTAATTAAACTGCTGTTCAAAATTTCATATTTGCTTCAGAAAAAAAAAATCAGGTCTGCAAATGCCAGTCAGCAGGAACTGCCTGTAATTCCAAATATAGACTTCAATTTCCTTACTAGGTCTTTAAATGACTGATTAGAATTAACTTAAAGCCAAGCGCTGCAATCAACAGAATCATATGTTGCAGCTCATATTTACACTAGAGATGGTTGTAGTGATGTTTGAAGCATACAGATATGAAAGTATATGAAAGGAGACATCACACTGAAAATCTAAAATGGCATCCATCGATGACTGTTTATCCTGCTAATTGTAGGATTCACTTGAGGGCTGTATAAAACAGTTAAAAAGTAAACTTCACAAGACATCCAGAGACAACTGGGAATAGCTTTCAGGGTATCCACCTGAAAAAATGGAAAAAAATGTGGCTGCTTTAATGATTCAAAGAGCAACACTTTGTTATGCTCCCATGTATCATGAGGGACCTCCTTTGAATCCTTTGTGCAGGAATCCTCTATATTTTGACTCATGTTCCCATTTGTATTATTTATGAAGCCTTGGTACAGATATTATGTCTATTCTTTGACAGTTATCATTCACAAACTAAGGACTGGCTATTCTCCTCCTCCTCTTTCTCCTCAACTTTAACAATGGTTAAATCATATCTGATATAAACTTTCAAATGAAGTTGGGAGTAGTTTTGGAAACTAATAAAAATACAGTCCTCATTAAAGTTAATCAGGATTTAGGTGGATCCAAATCTAGTACTAAACTATGCCCTAAGAGTATCTGTGAGAAGAGAAAATTTGGAAACAGAGAAACGTTCAGAAGTGAATATTTCCCAGGCTACTTTCTGATTATGAAATATGATGATGAAAGAAAATTATGAAACAACACATGGTGTTGTTTATATTTACTTCAGTAAATTTGCATAACAATGATATTATATATATATCAGAAAGATATATACACCAGTACATCACTCATTCATTTTCAATATTATTGAATTTGATTAACAATCTCTTCTTGTTTGGCTAAGAGCAGTTTGGGTTTTGTAATACTTTGGAAATATTTCCCATATAGAACAGATGTCCTAGGAACACCAGTTCCTAACTTTGAATTCTGCCTTATCCACATTGTCCTTACAATAAAAAAATAAATTGAAACAAGCAATAATTGGTGAGTGAATATTTATATTTCAATGATGAATTGTGCCATAAAAGTTAAAAATTGAGATATGGAGAAGGGATTAATGCTGTTTTATATTTATAGCAAATATTTGTAGAACGAGTGGAACAAACTGCTCTGAATAATAATTTAATCACACTTCCATATTTAAGATTTTTAATTTTTTACCCTGTTTCTATAGTTGGGTTATGAACTAATTATTATTATTTTCCTGAATATCAGTTTATTTGTTAAAAAACAAAAAGAGATCAAAAGTTGCATAATAATTGGAGAAAAATCTGGATAGAAAAAAACACCAGTTTACAAACTTGCATCAATTGAAGATGATAATGTTTGTCTTAATATGTTGTGGCAGTTGAATCAAGCAATCAGATAGCTGTCAATCTATGTCACAAGAAGTGACAATAGAAGAATGGATATTGCAATGAAAAGCAGCAATAGCATTCACCTCATCAAATACCATTAAATATATTCTGTTTCATCAAAGTCATTGATTTTGTATATACCTATGACTAATTTGCTAAAAAAATAAAATGGGATTGCTTTATGCACAAATTTCTTTTCAGAAATAACAAAGAAGACATAAGAATGTTACTAATTGTAGAAGTAACTAAATATGCTATATTCCAGATTGGTTGTGGTTCAACTCTTATAGTTCTTTATTAGCTAGATCAATTGAAAATTATGGAAATTGAATTTGAACTGAAAAGCTGGAACTTAGGGCTGTCCTAAATGCTTTGGAAAGAGAATATGCATATTCAAATGCTAATTGTTTTCCATATGTAGACAGCAAGCTTTAATTTCAAAAAATAGCTGTGATATGCTGCTAACACATGCAAAACCATCTTTGTTATCCAACAAGGCTAATGCATCATGCCAAGCACAGGCCTCATCCCACTTTTATTTCTGCAAATCCAGGAGGTCAGTGCTGGAAGGAAATCTATAAAATCCTAAATCAGTCACAACATACTACTAGACTGTTCAGCTTGAATCACTATAAGTATAGACTAATTACTATTTAATTTTTGTGAAACTAACAAAATCTTCATAATTATCAAACTCTTAGCTTTATCTCTGACTATAAATTAGAAAATACCAAATAAAGTGCAGCGAAGACATAATTAGCACATGTGGAATCCTGAATGGCATTCCTGAATGGCAAAATAATTGAAATAACCACATCTGAATCCCCTAATATAGAAGAAACCACAGGTAGCCATATAATACCCTATTATTGTTAGTTACTTCTTTGCCTCCTCAGACAACCAGCTCACAGCTTTATTGTACAGCATCCTGTATCATAAACAGTACTCAAACACATGTGGATCACATTATATGCAGCATTAGCCCATCATTATCATCATGACTTTTGATAAATATACAAGTGTCTATTTCCCTATATAGGCAACAATTTCCTGTTCAGAAAAATAAGTACATTTGCCAGACATTACCATATAATATGTCATGTGCAGAAATAATGTGTACACAATAGTAGCTTTTGGCATAAGTTGTCTTGCAGTGAAGTGAAGTGCCTGTAATTTTCTTGCTTACAAAAGGTGTTGCGTCTGCTTTGCAAGTAAAGGAGGAGAAAGGAAGTCCATGTCATTGCAGAAATGAAGATTGGCTATCCAGGAAAGGTCAGTTTCAATCAGTTTGAGTCTGATCTCAGGGTAATAGTCTGTAACCAAATATTTGGCTGATTAACCAAACCCTTTCATCAAGAGAAAAGCTGTGTAATAAAAGTTGACATCATTTTGTAACTTCAAAATTATGGCATAAATATGTTAGTAAATGTCCAGTCCTTTTTAAAAAAAACCAAAAAAACTTTACAGTAGAACCTCTGGTCACAACCATATTTTGTTCCATAACTTTGGTTGCAACCTGATTTGGTAGTGACCCAAACCTAATTTTGGAAATTTGGCACTTATAAAAAAAATGGCACAAAAGGGAAAATCGGACGTGAAAAAAATATTTTTGGACACTTTTTTGGTTGGAAAACAATATGGTTGTGGTCAGAAGTGGTTGTGACCAGAAGTTCTACTGTATTAAATTTCATTAAGACTCAAATTCAGGAAAACAGAAAAATTAAAAGAGAATAGGAAAAAGAAAGTCATACAGAAACAAGATTAGCACAAAAGAAAAAAAGGAAAAAAAATAAAACAGGAGTAGTATAGAGTACTGTAATTTTATTTTAAGATTAACAACAATATACAGTATTTCTATAACCATAAACATTTCTAATAGTAAATTCCAAAATTAAAATTTTATTTCTTTCAGTTTTAAGCAAACTATTCAGATGTGGTTTCCAAATAGAAACAAAGCTAGTCTTTTCTTTAATCAAAAGAGTCAATTTTGCTATTTCTACCTGTTAATTTCATCATCCATTCTTCCATGGTGGGAAGATTTCTTCCATCTCTGTGCTTACAGAAGTCTTGCTGCTATTATCATATATAATCCCCTATTTTTCTTCAGATTGATTACATTTCCAACATATATTTGACACATTCTTATACATTTTTGACAATTTTTTAGCTGTTAAGTTCCAAAAACACACATATAAAAATTCTTACAATCTATAATTTATAAGTCAAATTATCAAGCTATAATTTAATGTAAATTTCAATCCTTTAGTCTACATATTTTTCCATTGATCAAGCATTATACAATATACCAAAATACCATATTTTTTTGCCCATTTAATCTTGATAAATCTTTGTCATATTAATCTTCCATGTTCATTTTTAATAATAGTTTGTATACCTTAGCTATAACATGCTCGTCATTAGTACATAAATCTAATTTAAAGTAAGTTTTCTCATTTGTAAAACCAAAATACTTCTTGTCCAGTTTCAGTCTTTCTGTTAACCAAACATAAGCATTATGTTCAAAAGCATACTACGGACAAGTATGACCCTCCATTTCAAATTATTTTTCCATTTTCAGTTTAGATTCCCTTTTAGAAGTCAGTAGATCTGGGTGACTTCTAAAAGGCACATGGTGGTTCAGTGGCTAAGATGCTGAGCTTGTCGATCAGAAGGTCGGCAGTTCAGTGGTTTGAATCCCTAGCGCCGCATAATGGAGTGAGCTCCTGTTACTTGTCCCAGCTTCTGCCAACCTATCTATTTGAAAGTATGTAAAAAGTGCAAGTAGAAAAATAGGGACCACTTTGATGGGAAGGTAACAGTGCTCCATGTGCCTTTGGCGTTTAGTCATACCGGCCACATGACCAGAGTCGTCTTCAGACAGCGCTAGCTCTTTGGCTTATAAACGGAGATGAGCACCGCCCCTAGAGCCAGAAAACAACTAGCTCGCATTGCAGGGGAACCTTTTACCTTTAGGTCTGAGTAGGTCAACCAATTTTGTAAGTACTTCTAAAAAAAAGCTTATTGGGGTGACAATCATGAAGAAATTTGGGAATCAATCTTGTTTTATATTTGTTCCAAGCCTTCATTATGAAATGATTTTGGAAATCCATATTTACCTTAACTTTGTCATATCATAGGTAGCCGTGCCACTCAAATCTCAAATCATGTCCTTAGATATATGAAAATCTAACAGGGACACAGCAACAAATTGTGAAATCTATCAAATAAGTTGATTTTTTTAAAAAAAAAGTGACTATAATTTGCTGGAGAATCAAAATGCTTCATGAAATTGCTGTCTCAGCTTGCATTCCTTGGCCATCTTTGGCTTATTGCAATGTCAACCATAAGTTGTTCTTTATGGTAAAGTCAGAATTAACTATTGTAAGAAAGAATATAAGGAATACTTCCAAAGATCATAATGTAGTTGTAATTTTTGGTGACAGCGAAAGAGAGACCATTCTAACAACAACAACAAAAAAAGATATTGTTTTATAATGATACTTTTTTTTGTTGTTCAACTGTGTCCAATTTTGTTGCCCTTAACAAAAGACATTTTGGACTCAATTGTGGTTGTAAGTCAAATACTACCTGTATATTCAATAAAACAAGAGTCCTACCAGTCATATCACCTTCTTACTCTAACGGAGCATCTTCTGAATCCAAGTTTATGCTATGATGAAGATATCTGCAACGTATTATCTTCTTGACAAACATTCTTGGGAGACCTTTGAGAGACATCTGAGTCTTTTGATTTGAGTTCTGCAACTCTAGTTGCAAATGTTATGACTGCTGTGAAGAGAAACTGAATTGTGTCCTTCTCTACATAGTGCATAGCCATTTCTGTCTCTCCTCCCTCTTTCTTCCCCAAAAGTCAATAAAAGAAATCCAGATTTCCAAATTGTTTTTTTTTCCAGCCATTTGGTAACATGGTGGCAAGAATGAAGAAATATGGATTGATTTCCCCAAGCTATCACTTTAAACCGGCCTTAATCAGTTTGGTTTCCTTGCAGAGAAACAAGGGTGATCTTCACTGATTTACATTTTCTTCCTTCCTTCCTTCCATCTTCATTCACCTTCTGATCTATGTCAGATTTCCATCATGTGGTGAGGTTTTTCATAGTGAAAATGTCAGCAAATAACTGTGATAACTACCCAGGTTCCATGTTCTTATTCTGCATTGTTGTAGCTTCTTCATAAGTAATACATTACAAATAAAAAGTGTGTGTGTATGTGTGCACGTGCACAGGCGCGCGCACACACACACACACATATATAAGGAGATGTACTATTTGTATTTATTGTCTTAAATGATTTAAATAGCAATCAGAAACTTAAAAGAAAATCCTTTTTCACAAAACACATAGCACAAATAATGCTATGCTTGATATATACCATCCTGTATCCTTTGCATTTATACCGTATCAATAGAACAGAGAATTCATGTTGTTTTGATGTGCCTCATTTAACAGTCTTCCCACAACTTTAAAGTTACACGAGATATGTAAATGACCATGTAAATACTCCTGCATTCAGAGTTTGTAACAGTTATAGCTAAATGTTACAGTTTAATTAATAACAATTATTTAAAATGAATCAAGCCTGCATTTTAAAACTCTTCTCTCAACAGTTCATCAGCTGCAAATGCTTTAATAAAAGAGTTTGGCATTGTTTTGCCAAAAAGGGTAATGGAAAATTTAAACTGCAATTTAAGTGGAAAATCTTCAACCTAAATATTTTAGGAATATTAAAAAAAGTTGCAAAGAATGGATTTTTTTACCATATTGACATAGAATTGTGCTGCTCATTACAATGATAATTTCTTTATAAACCCAAAACTTTTACATTTTACATTGAATACAATTATTCTGTTAGCACACCCTTGACCACAATAATGAAAAGATAATTAGAAAAGCAATACTTGGGATGAAGACAAATAAGCAGATATGCGTGACAGTGCTTATGGAACATGGTCAGAAGCATAGAAAACTAAAGAAGTAGAACCAAACTTGTTTCTAGCAAAATACCAGTTGTAGCCCAGCAATCTCTCCCCTAGCCACAATTTTCCTCATGTTCTATAGATCTCAGCTGGTTTCATTCATGATATTTTAAAACAGTGGTTCTCAACCTTTTCTTCACCACAGACCCCCTTTAAATACCCTTTGTAGCCACTGACCATGGCCTCAGACCACCAAAACTTAATTCAAGATTTAAATCATAACATTTCTTCAAACCTTTATATTCCCGCACTCCCCAGGATGACATTGTGGCCCCCCCAAGGGTCCACATATCACAAGTTGAAAACCACTGCTCTAAAGCATTTTCTATTATTTTCTCCATACTATAGTCACACATTGTGACTTTCTATAAACAAGCTCACAATAGTGATATCCTGAATTACTGAGACCTACCCTTGGCATATGACTCTGAAAATCGTTGTGGCAAAACCAGAATGCACAGGATAGTCGTTATGTTTTTGGAGTCTTATTACGGAAGAGTATAGAAAATAGCCTCTTCTATTTCAAAGAAGTTACTCTTTGGTTGACTAGAATTTGCTTGATCTAGTCTACCTATTCCAACTGAGAGTCACTTTCTAAGATTATAAGCACTTTGTTGTTGTTAGTTGCGAAGTCGTGTCCGACCCATCACGATTCTATGGACAACATTCCTCCAGGACTTCCTGTCCTCTGCCATCCTCTGGAGTCCATTTAAGCTCACACCTACTGCTTCAGTGACTCCATCCAGCCACCTCGTTCTCTGTCGTCCCGTTCTTCTTTTGCCCTCAATCTTTCCCAGCATTAGGCTCTTCTCCAGTGAGTCCTTCCTTCTCATTAGGTGGCCAAAGTATTTCAGTTTCATCTTCAGGATCTGGCCTTCTAAAGAGCAGCCAGGGTTGATCTTTCTAGGACTGACTTGTTTGTTCGCCTTGCATTCCAAGGGACTCGCAGGAGTATTCTCCAGCACCAGAGTACAAAGGCCTCGATTCTTTGGCGCTCAGCCTTTCTTATGGTCCAACCTTCACAGCCATACATTGCAACTAGGAAAACCATAGCCTTGACTATATGCACTTTTGTTGGCAGGGTGATGTCTCTGCTTTTTAGTACGCTGTCTAGATTTGCCATAGCTTTCCTCCCATCTGCGGTGATTTTGGAGCCCAGGAAAATAAAATCTGTCATTACGTCCATTACTTCCCCATCTATCTGCCAGGGATTGAGAGGGCCGGATGCCATGATCTTAGTTTTCTTAATGTTGAGTTTCAAGCCAATTTTTGCACTCTCCTCCTTCATCTGCATCAAGAGGCTTTTTAGTTCCTCTTCTCTTTCTGCCATTAGAGTGGTATCATCTGCATATCTGAGGTTGTTGATATTTCTCCCTGCAATTTTAATTCCAACTTTTGATTCATCTAGCCCCGCCTTTCTCATGATGTGCTCTGCATATACAGCCTTGCCGGACTCCTTTCCCAATTTTGAACCAATCAGTGGTTCCGTGTCCAATTCTCATTGTTGCTTCTTGACCCACATGCAGGTTTCTCAAGAGACAAATAAGATGGTCTGGTACTCCTATTTCTTTAAGAACTTGCCACAATTTGTTGTGATCCACACAATCAAAGGCTTTAGCATAGTCAACGAAGCAGAAGTAGATGTTTTTCTGGAACTCCCTAGCTTTCTCCATGATCCAGTGTATGTTGGGAATTTGATCTCTAGTTCCTCTGCCTCTTCGAAATCTTGCCTGTACTTCTGGTAGTTCTCAATCCACATACTGCTGGAGCCTAGCTTGTAGGATTTTAAGCATAACCTTACTATCATGTGAAATGAGTGCAATGGTGAGATAGTTTGAAGATTCTTTGGCATTGCCTTTCTTTGGAATTGGAATGTAAACTGACCTTTTCCAGTCCTGGGGCCACTGCTGAGTTTTCCAAATTTGCTGGCAAATTGCGTGTAGCACTTTTACTGCATCGTCTTTTAAGATTTTGAATAGCTCAGCTGGAACACTGTCTTTTCCACTAGCTTTGTTGTTGCTCAGATTTCCTAAGGCCCCTTTGACTTCACATTCTAGGATGTTGTTGTGGTCCGTCAGCAGCCTACGGAGCTGGCAACGGACTCGGACAGCAATGAGGCTGAGGTGAAGCCAGGGCCATCAGGAAGTGAGGTGCGGACTCCAGAGCCTCCAGAGACTGATAATAGTGAGACAGAGGAACAGGAGGAGCCTGTTCCTAATGCACGCATGAGAAGAGCTGCCAGAAGGCAAGAGCAGCTCAAGCAGAGAGGACAACTAGGGAGTAGGGCCAAGAGATGGTTGGCCCCTCCCTTAAGGCCTAAAACACTGGTGTTTCAGCTTTGCCGGAAAACAACATTGTAGCTGCGTCTTCTGCTTCGTCTTTTGCTTTGTATACGACTTTGTTTTTGTGGCTTCTCGCAGTTTGCCTAGCTGGACTAAGGTTTGTAAGAAAACTGAGGAATTTGTGTTGGGAGGTACTTGTTTTACTTTGAGTTGAACGACGCTGGGAATGAAGTAATTCCCAGCTGTTCGAATAAAGTTTGTTTTTCATGGACTAAGTTTATTACCACCTACTTGGGCCTGGGTCACATCAGATGTCTGGCTCAAGGTCAGTGACCACCCCATCGTGGTTATCAGGGATGTTAAGCTCGTTCTTGTATAGTTCTTCTGTGTAATTTTGCCACCTCTTCCTAATCTCTTCTGCCTCTGTTAGGTCCCTGCCACTTTGGTCCTTTATCATGCCCATCTTTGCATGAAACGTTCCCTTCATATCTCCAATTTTCTTGAAGAGATCTCTGGTCCTCCCTATTCTATTGTTTTCTTCTATTTCTTTGCACTGTTCATTTAAGAATATTGTTATCTCTTCTAGCTATTCTCTGGAATTCTGCATTCAACTGGTGAAAGATACTGGTGTATATTTCTCTTATAAGCACTAGTTTTTCCCAACTATGTTATCTTGAATAGTTTAATTCATTGCTCTATTGCCCCAAGCTCTGCAGCTATCTTGGACCATGCTGTCAAATTTCAGTAGTGTGTTTGATAAAAATCCATGGTGCAATTTATGCCATTTCTAAATAGAAAATACAAGAAAATGATTGGGTGTGCTACACTAATAGAGTATTATCATAAAAAATGAAATATATCACCCCTATCCATGAACAAAACCTATAAAAACGTGGAATCCTTATGCGATGTCTAGTCCTACACACTTTGGAACATCATGTCATTACAACATTCGCACAGTCCAAAAATATTTAGTGTGATTTTGACTATAAATAGTCCAACTCTCCACTCCTCTTCAAGTTTAAAATACCGAGCATGGAACTATAATATTCCTGTAAAACAAAATTTTTTATACTTGACGTGGAAAAAGATGGATTTAATGGATTCAGAATGCTTCTCAATTGATGCACTTAAAGAGGCTCATAATTTATTTTTGAGATCAGCAATGCAGGTAAATAGAGAAACTAAATTATTCATGAATTCTCTACACAATGCTATTTATTAAACTACATTTAATATACTATTCCAATCTTATGCTCAGGAAATAATATTTTGTGGGAAAATTTTTGGAGTATAACAGATACTACCTTGAACTCCTGAAGGAATGTCATATTATAAACTTAATAAATAAAATAAACTTGCCTTAGGTAGGAAACATTTTCACATAGGAAACAATACACAGCTATAATTCAAGCAATTGTACAGTATGATTCTACCACTCCAAGTTATTATGGTTATACATTGAGTCCTTGCTTAACAATGGTAAATGGGACTGGAAGTTTGGCTACTAAACAATATAGTCTTAAAGCACAGTGTCACATGACTGCATACCTTAATGATGCCAATCCTGGCAGTCCCTGTTGCCATTGTTAAATGAAATGTGTGGATCATTAAGTCACCACCTCCTTGTGACTCCCTGTCAGTTTCCAAGAAGCGAAATCAATAGAGGAGGAAGAAGTTGCAAGTCCTAGATGGAACCATACTAATGTTAATTGAGGGCTATCTGCCCTGAAAAAACTAATTTGCTTGTTTGAATATAGTGTATGCATTTGTATTCATTTGCCCTGGGAGAATTGGTTTCTATTTTCAATATCAAAGTAAAACTTTGTTTCCACTTGGTCTGTCCCTCTGTCAGTACTGTAGAATATATATCTCCAGCCCATGCGGGTGTGTGTGTGTATGTGTGTGTGTGTGTGTGTGTATGTGTGTGTGTGTGTGTGTGTGTATGTGTGTAGGGGCATGCAGAAAGGGCTGCAAGAGAAAGACAAAAATTCTATAGTGCAAGTGGAAGTTCACTTTGTAACCTAAATTTATTTAGCCTATTTAATGTAGAGTTCCAAAATTTAAAGTAAGTGATATAGCCTTCCATACGTAACATACATAATCTTGTTTTCGGAACTCCCCAGACTGATGAAATGAACACCAGCAGCAAATACTTCAAAGGAAGACTATATCCTTTGATTGTATGCTGGTTATATAATAATTACTTTGCAGCAGTAAGGAGGTGATTTATTCTAAACTCCCCACAAATTCTGGAAAACACTGTAGTATGTTAGGTGCTCTTGTGGACACCACAGGAAAAAGATGTGCTTCCCCAGAGTCATCCGTCGGATTTCATCTGCCCAGATTGTCAAAACACCGTGTAAGAATAACTAACATTCCATGTGACACCCTTCAAAAGCCAGCAAGACATTTCATTCAGAGCATCAACTAAAGATTGGAATTCTAGAAGGGGGTGTGGAAACACATTTGTCTGCTTTGCTGACGCAATTCCCTGCACGTGTTTTCTGCTCCCTGCACATGTTTTCTGTTCCTTCAGCAAGCAAGATTTTTTTTCTTAATGAAAGTTTAAAAGGGCCAGAGAGGTATGAATGACTAGATTTAGAATACGTGTGCCCCAATTGAGCCAACTTGATATAGCGAATAAGGAGAGGACCATCCTCTATTAGAACAAACATCAAAGAAGGCAGATTTGCTCAAGAGATTCTCTTCTTTAAATACATGCAGACAGGAAGAATTAAAACTCTGTTTAACTGCCTGAGAGTTTTCCAATGAATTAAATAGACAGGAGAAAGGCCAAAGAATTAGTTAGCATTGAACTAGCTGCACCCCAAATAGGGATGGTAGCAACATATTCACTTTGTGCCATTATTTCTTACCCTGGATTAATAACCTGGAGTATGGTTTAGTTGACCATCTCTTTCCATTTATTCATCTAAGAGAGAACTGTATTGCTCCCCTCTTTCTTTCTGGAATGTGTGACTCCAACCGGGACTAGATCTTACCAATGTCCCTGAGCATGGAGTTTTATATAAACAACCTAAACCTGCTCCTGCTAAAAAAATCTCCTTGTTTACCCTCCTATCTGAAGTGGGGAAAAATACATTTCAGGCCCTTGTTTTTTGTTTTTGTCACCTACTTTGAAGCTGGTGTTCTGCATAGTACAGGACTCAGCGAGGTCAACCTGCAAACCTTGAAAAACTATTGAATTCTGTACTTAAGAAGGAAAGAGTGGATACATGAGATGGGTTCATCCTATGGGCAGGTCCTAGAAAGGGTGCCACCCCAAACTTCCGGGGAAGGCTAGCCTGAACTACAGAAGTTGCCTTGCAGCCACCCGGCAGAGTCCGGAGAATAAAAAACGGGCGGCTGGATGGATCCCAGCTATGCGATTTTAGCTGTGCCTGCCAGATTAAAGAGGGAGGGCACTAGGGGAGGCAAACCATCGCTTTCTGGCGGAGGGAGATAAAATTAATTGGGCGCCTCATAGCCAGAAGGAACGCCTTTATGATTTGCAGGGGAATATTGTCCCGGGACCGAGCGACTCTCCGCCCCCTCAACACCCCCCATCTTTCCTCCTCTCCCCGGAGTGCCGTCCGGAGCGCGGCTGGGTTGGTTTGCAACTTTCTTGCCACCCTCCTTCGGCTTCCCGTTTCTCACCAGCGTTCCTCAGCTTCTTGTTCCTATACACGGACAGGATCACCAGCAGGTTGCCCAGCAGGTCCACCACGATGGTGAAGATAAGGATCACGGCCAAGGTGGAAGCCACCCAAGGGGGCCTGTCCAAGGTGAGCTGGTCCTGCGGCCCTGAGCCATTCAATGGCCCGCTCCCATTGACAGACATGCTGAGAGTCACGCTCGCCGGACGTCCAGGCCAGCGATGCAAAGTTGGGCAGCAGAACTTCGTCCCTTTCCTCTGCCCTTCTTTAGGGGAGATGCTAGAAGTGGACCAGGCGGGGTGGGGTGGAAGGATAACGGCATTTTACTCCGTCTCCCCCCCCCCCGTCCCTTTGCAAAAGAGCCGAGCCGTTGCTGCCCCTAGCGCCGGACGCCTCCCATCCTCGTTCGCCCCTTACTCAGACTGGGACGTTTCGCCGAAGTGTGCATGTGCCTCGTTGAGTTATTTTTATAGCATTTCCACCCCCCCCCTCCTTCCCCTCGTTCCGCCTTCATCGCCCCGACGCTTCGGCTGCTGCACTTGCGTCCGGCATCCACACCTCAGCGCCTCTCCCCCCAAACACACACAAACGCCCCAACAGCCGCCACCGTTGTCTCCAGGTGACATTCCGCGTTGGCGTCTGGCCTCCCCCTTCCCGAGACACGTGCGGCGCGAGGGGATTCCAGCTGCCGTCCGAGTGGGCAGCGCGGGCACAGTGCCCTCCTGCGGCCTGCGCGGGAATAAGAGTTTCCATTCACGGGGAAATTGTAAGCGGAGAGGGTCTGTGCAGGCGCGGGCGCGAGCGCGCAAGGTCCCATTCATTTCTCTCCCCCCCCTCCCAGGTTTTCCCTCCATTCATTTCTTCGCTCGCTCATTCATGAGTCTACCGGGGTTCATTCATGAGATTGGCCGTCGGTAGGTCCTGGAGAGGCACCACCCAGCAATTGTTTCTATCTTTTGCACTTGAAGTAGCGGCTGGCTGGCTTTTTTGGGAGAACAGAAGAACGGAAGAGCAAGAGGAAGACGATGAGGAGGAGTTATTTATTTATAATAAATGTGAATTTTATGTACGCTTTCTAAATCGATTTTTAGTCAAATAGGTAAGGAAGGGGAGGAGTGGTTGGGAATGGAGGGGGAAAAAAAATACTGATTCCGAATAGACTGCTACACAAATTTCCTTTGAGTACAGTATTTGCTTTGCATGAGGAATGAGCAGAGAAGGCAACTTAGACCCCTGCTTCAGGGGAGGAAAAGAAAACAGCAAAGAAGAGTCCAAATGTCTTATTTTTATTCTTTACCTTTGTAAAAATAAGTAAAAATCAGATCCTGTAATGTTTCTGCAATACTGCTTATGGATCTCCTAAAAGATGCAGGTTACCTTTCCTGACTGTGAGATGTAATGCAGATTTTTCATGTGATCTCGGAACACACCAGGCTATCTGAAAGTGGGATCCTTTCCATCCCATCTCTCAGGGACCTGCTTGATTTTTCAGTGGAGATATTGCCAGCAGAATAATAATATGCTTATAGGGGTTATGAATTGGACAGTGTTATAAACCAGTATTTCTCACCATTAGAAACTTTAAGGTGTTTGGACTTCAAGTTCAAAAGGTTGACAAACATTGCTGTAAAGTAAACAGTCTGATCTGTGCAAAAAAATAGCAGGGGAATTACTCTTTTTCCCCTCAGAGAGAAAGCCGATTGTGTTTATTTTTTAAAGGTGTGTGTCATTAAATGAAATTTGTGTGCAAAACATGTTTACATTATTCAAACAGCTTTAAAAAATGCTAACCAAATAGTCCATAGAGCTAAATCCCCTCTCATTTTGGTTTCTAGCTGAAAAAGAAAGAGCAATGTCTTATATGCTCTTATGAAAGCTCAATATATAATTATTTGGCCATTTGGAGACCTACCTCCTTTCTTCTTTCAAAGAAAAAAAAAAGTAGAATTTACTTTTGTACAATGTACCGATCCATAACCATTTGGTGATTATGTCATTTTGAAGTCCTTGACACCAAATAATGAAAGATGCTGCGCTGGGCTATAAAAAGGGGAGAAAAAGCAATCATAATCACAAAGCTTAACAAGCTGAATAACAAACAAATGAAAAAGTAGGAAGTGATAGACATGTAAAAAAAAAACCAACCTCTAAGAAGACGTAGCAGTTTCCTATGGTGGCATGCCATTTGCTAAGAGGGAGAAAAAAAACCTGTGCTAAAAATAGCATCCAGTGCTCTTACACGTGCCTTATGCTACAAGGAAAATTTCTCTGATTTGTACTGATCACAGATTCAGAGGAACAGCGCATCAGAAAGTGAGGAAAAAGGATGATGCATCGCTATACTAAGCCAGTTTTTGTCAATCGAGCTATTCTTGTGAGAAAAGAGACTTGTTAAAATCTTTCAAAAATACAAAAAGTATGCAGGATCTCTTTTAATGTCATGTTAATTCAAGCCGGTGTTCAGCTATTCTATCTGAAAGAAAGATGATGCTCTGTTTAAAATAATCTCCACCATTCAAATGTGGACCATAATTTTGTGCAATACCCAACTTCTCCAACTCTGATCTTAGCTGCCCTAGTTTCAATACGGTTTCTCCATTCCTGGAAAACTTGGGAGAAAATTTCCTCTGTCATGAATATACACATGTGACACATTTGCATATATGTTTATGTATTTGCGTATGCTGAGTTGCCACAGCTACATCAAAAGACAGCTTGGCTAGAATTATTTCCTTCCAAATTTATATTGCTTTTATTTGTACATTGCCCAGAGTCACGATCATGAGATGAGCAACTATATAAAGGTGACAAATAAATATTAATTGAAATAATTACTAATTTAAAATAAATTACCTTTAACATAAAGTAGCTTATTTATAAAGTTAATAGATTTCCTGCTGGCATATAATACACAAATCAGTCACAGATACATGCATGCACACTATCTTGCTTGCTGCAGTAGAAAAAGGAAAACAAAAAAAGACAGACAGAGGATGCAAGGGAATAACATCAAAGGGAAGGAAAGGGAGGGGAAATGAAAGGAAGAACGAATTACTAGATGGAAGTGATACAGAAATGTGTAATTAAGCAGAGGACAAAAAAGAGAAGGAAGTCCCACTTAGACATTATCAAAATTTATCCTTCTCTAGAGGATAAAAAGCTTCTTTTTATCCTCCACTTCATAAGTGAAGAAAAAAAAATCCTTGACAGAGTGGGATGTCACCAGTTTCATGCAGGCAAGCATGGCGCTTGATTCAGCTCTAATTGTAATGTAATAAGTAAATAACATTCAATAATGTCAAGAATTTGATATAGAATTAAGGAAGTGTAAAAACTTCTTAGTCCAGAAATCATTCTGGAAGTTTAGAACAATGCTACTCCATTTTAGGTAGATTCAATTTTGAAGGATGGAGTGGTGGTGGAAAGGCATTCAGTGAGGTAAAACCAGAAGATAGTTCTGAACAAGATGGCCCCAAGTAGTTGCAGATCCCAGAAGTCACTGCCCTGTCCTCATGTTTTTCAACTAAACTTTTTTTCCTCCTTTATGCTTTTCACTCTATAGTTTTTCATCTTTCTAGTTTGTAAACCTTAGCTTATTTAAAATAAGTATATTCATATACTACTTTGAAGGATATAATGCTATGTGTGGCCCTTGTTCATAACAACATTAAAACTGCTTACCTCAATACAATTCAGGAAAACGTACCTCTTTATCTATCCTCAGTCAACTGAGTTTCTTGAAATCTTGATGGCCATTCTGTATTATTTCAACTACAGTAATTTATTTTAAAGATATATCCTCCAATGCCTGAAGCTGTCTCTTTGTGCTGGTGTATACCCATTAAATCTGTATTTCAACAATTAAGTGGTTCATTAAAAGATGTAGTTCTTTCATTTCATTTGGGAAGATGGATCTGTGTGTATTTTGTTTTTATGTGATCACTGCTTACTTTCCAGAACACCAGTTTTGCATGCACTTTAATGAATAAGCATTCAGGTAATCAAGACATGATTCATTACCTTCCCTTTTAAACACAGGTATCTATTTTTTATATACTAAATGTCACCAACATAAACATTGCTGATGGGTAACATCATCCCCAATTCCCTCTTCTCCCCTTTGATTTTCCTTTAATCAAAACATCTAGACCAGGAAGAAGCAGTGTTCATTAGCAATGAGCCAAAAATGGCTTACGTATTTGAAAGAAAATCCTTGTTCAGCCTGGACAAGAAATTTCCTGTTTAGGGAAAATCTTAGGAAGTTTTTGACTTCAAATAATTTTGTAGTTGTGCTTGTTTTGTGAAGTCATTATACCCAGTAATTTGAAGCCTCTTTAGCTTTCTGCAATTCAGTTAAATTGCAAAGAGGTTATGAATGAACTCCTCCTAGGAGCTGTTTCTTATCAGGGATTAAGGGCAACCACATATACTGCAGGTAAATAATAAATATTTAAGTACACTATCTTAAGTTAAAACATTGTCAAATAGTTCTACAGTATTTCTTTGAGAATTAGAGAAAAAATGGAAGTCTTTCACAGAAAAAACCCACCCGGAAAACTGGGAAATACATTTTGGTGCAGTATTAATCCATTCTTTCTGCTTTCCTTTTCTTCTTTTGTTCCTTAATTTAACCATTTTTGCTTTTCAATGCTGGCTGAGGAATTCTGGGAAAGAGTCCCATGAGGTCGAAAAACACTGTTGTAGAGAGTTCAAGTGGGCAATTTTCTCCATATGGTGTTTCACAGCTGTAAAAAGCAGTTCTTTGCAGTGGAAATTGTATTATGCCTATTATTGAAATGCCACTTTAGTGGATGCCATTTTTTATGTAACTACAACCCTTTCTCTAAAATGAAGAAAATGTTCATGTTTTAAATCTATGTTATGTACATTTAATGTTTGAAGCCTTATTGCAAATTCTTCCTTGCAAATTTCTCAGCCAATCTCACAGCACCTGCCAAAATCACTGACCTCATAAGATTCCGTTTACTAGATTTACTCACTCAAAAGAGTAAAATTGAGTAATAGAAAGCAGCATTTCTCCAAGGCTAATCATCAAATTTTCTCAGTGAAGCTAAATCTCTTTGAAAATGTTTTCATATTGGGTTTTTTCTAACATATAGTCTTTGATCTATGACCACAACTGGGACCAGATCCATCATTAAGCAATTGTGGTCATTAACTGACCCATTTTATGACTGATGACCTCTTTTGCTGTGACCATTAAGTGAATCAGGAAGTCAGTTAAGTGAATTGGGCTTTCTCAATTGACTTTGCTTTCCAAAAAGCTCCCTGGGAAGGTCACAAATGGTGATCATGTGACTACGGAACACTGCAATGGTCATTAAGTGTAAGGACTTCTTTTAGCAGTCATAACTTTAAATGGTCCTAAATGAATGATTGTAAGTCTACCTTATTCCTATACCATTCCTGAAATGTTCTTTAAAATGTAATAGTCAAAACTAAAAACAGGTAATCCTCAAGTTAACAAATGTAATGGATCCTGCTAATTACATTCGTAACTTAAGGATTCGTAGGAGTGAATCACGTAACTTGATTATCATTCCCTGCTTTCATCTATACATACGCTAATCGAATGCATTTGCTAATCTAATGTGTGGGTTGTTATGTGCACAAGGTATCTCAGAGTGGGGAACATCCTTGGGGGGGGTTTAATAATGGAACAGGCCACCCAAGACCTCCCCAACCCACTGAGATATTCCCCCCTCCATCCTGCCACATCAGACTCACTTACCTTGTAAAGATCTGTCTCCTCTGCCGTGGTTTCTTTGCCTTTGAGGGAACAAGAGCAGAATGATTTCCTTTCCAGCATCCATTTGGCTTTCAAGTGCTTTTCACAAGAGTGAAAGGTTCTGGGGATCGTCATCTTGCGTGACTTCAGGCACTCATCCGCTATTGCAGTCATGTGAGATCATGGCCCCCAGAATGTTTCATGCTTGGTGCAAAAAAGATTTGCAAGCCTACTGGACCCTGGAAGGGAAATCATCCTGCTTTCCTCTCCCTCAAAGGCAAAGAAACTGTGGCAGAGGAGACAGATCTTTGCAAGTTGAGTCCAGCATGGCAGGATGGGAGTGGGAAGCAGTTGTGGGGAGCAGGGGGGAGGGAAATAGGATGAATGTTGAAGTGCCTATCCCGACGTTCATAAGGGCGAACAATTGCCATGGTGCTGCAACATTTGTAATTTCAGGACTTTGTCGTAAGCACTTGAGAGGGTTGGTTATCACGTAACTTCAAACAGTTACTAATTGATCTTCGGTAACTAGAGGATTATCTGTATAGTTAATTTGTTCTTTGGTGCATATAAATAACATAATTAACTGGAAAATTCTATTCCAGAAGTTACACCAAGATAAATTTATTTTGATTCAGTTTGTGAACGAGGATTTCCACACTCACTGTATGTAGGCAGTTCAAGGGTGGAAATCAACGATATGAAAATCCAAAGTTGTGAAAAGTGCAGAGTTAAGCTTCCTCGTGATATATAATACACTGTTACATTTCAAATTATCCAACTTGATTATTTGAAAGATATGAGGGATAATTTCATTAGGCTTTCTTTCATTTGATAAAGCAAATTTGGGACATTCTGTTGGCCCAAAATATAGTGTCCAAGAGCTCACCAGTGTTGGGTTGGTGGGTGCACATGGTATTTGTTTAACAGGCTCTCTATTAGCTTCTGGATACAATTTGAAATTCTGGTTTTATAAAGACCTCTTGTGACTTGGCATAAAGTTATCTGTTGGACCTCAACTCCTCACAAGATATAGCACAACCAGTTCAAGATATAGTTTATAGCAAAATACAATCCAATTATTGAACAGCTGGAAGTTTTCATTTACTAAGAGCATCACTAATAAATTAAAAGCTGTTAGTAATTTCTGGCAACAAAGTAAGAATAATCACATAACTATTTACCAACTAACTTGCAAGTCTTCCATTCTATTCTGTAGAATGTACTATGTACATATGTATAGTACATTTGTACTATGATAACACACTGCAGTGTAACAGGAAATATATGAAAGACGTCATTCGTAAGTATATTATCTATCTATCAAGAAGGATATATTTGATTTTTAAATGAATAAGCTCCTACTGCCATCTAGTGGGTTGATTGCATACAAATAAAGCTTGGCTGCACCTAGCAACTTTACACTTTTTATATCTATAAATCTATACTACCGGTATAAATTGACAAATTTATATATAAAATGTATGAAATAGAGTAAACAGAGCTAGAGTATTTTATTAATAATTTATTATCTGTAAGAAAAACTGGCTAATGGTAGATTTCAGTAAAAACCTTTACAAGACTGCTGCATCACAAATATACAGACACTATAAAAACTGTGCTGTGATTTTGGTTCTAAACAGGAATGCAATGGGCCCCAACACACTTTTCAGGAAAAGAAAAAACGGATACTGTTCCAGAGTATGAAACTTGTGTAAGACACTGCTATGTTTTTTTGCCCAGAAAATATCAGATATGTTTTACAACCTGGAAATTATGTACAGTTGGAAATGCATGAGTTATTACACTGAAATATATAAGTGAATTTCTGTGAGAACACATGTAAATACAGTAAACCTTTGATTTAATGAACTAATAAGGGGAAGTGTATCTGTTACAGCACTCTTTGTGTTGTGTAAATTCTGAATCTGCTTTTACAGCTGCACAGTGTATAGGATACTATACGTACGTATACAGAAGCTATACAGTGTATGGGTCAATTACATCCTCTGCATTGTAAGCTAAATAGAGAACTGTTCAATCAAGGGTTTACTGTATAGTGATTCCTGAATATAATGCAGCCCAGGGTTTAATGGCACACAGAACACCACTAAGTCAGTGGAAATAAATCTTAAAATTATCTACAAAATCTAGTTAAAATTACCAAAATCAAAACTGTACATAAAATTTACAAAAATATAAGAAAAATGATTTGCTTCTGAATGATATAAATACATTTATCATGCTAAAATGAGGAAGTGGTATGTGTTTTTTTTTCCTGTTTCTAACATAGACAATGCAAGTACAAAAAAAAAAAAAATACACGGGGGACCTGTGAGTAATGAAACTGCAGTAGGGGGGAAAAAAAGGAAAATTGGTTAATATGAGCTGCATATTCCATTGCAGCCATGCCAGTTTTAGTTCACTGAAATAATAGCGCTCAAGCATTGCCAGGGGGGGAAAGCTCTCCAAGATTCTCTACAATCCTTTTTCTTTTTAGTTCATTAGCATCCAGGCACTTTTTTTTTTTGAGGAAGATATCAGACTTCTGTGTGCTGCTGAGGATCAAGTGGAGGAATGATCACATCTTCAAAATGGCTGTCATCCCCACTTTCATAGTCACTCATCATTACCTCAGACTCCATTTCACAGCATGCTGACATATCAGAGCATGAAGCTGTGGAAGCGTATGCAGAAATGGACATGTTGTCTACAGGGTCTCTGTTATAGCCTACAGCGTAAGGAGCAAAAGTTTCTTGGAAATTTGTAGGGATTCCATTTATTATGTTCTGAGGTTCTGAAACGTCTGAGGGATAGTGGTGGGGGAGATACTGGTTGAGATTGAATCTTTGCCTGCTTCCTACCGAAGACCCTAAGCTACCTACAGCAGATACGTCCCTGGATTGCTGTACGGAGTCAAACTGATCATTGTATTCCGGTGGCAAGGGTGGGAGGTCATCAGGAACAGGGAAATCGTCTGGTGGAGGTGGAAAGTCGCTTTCGATGTCATAACCTCCAGCATAATAATCAGCATCAATCGAATTTGGATCTGTGTACAGAGGTGCAGCCTCTTCAACAATTTCATAATTTGGATATTCTTGTATGCCAGGCAGTTGGACAGTCGGCATCCAGTCAGAAGTATCCCAGTGATAGCCTGGAGAGCAGAAATAAAGAAAAATTGAATATCTTGTTCCTGATTTACCATTAAAACTGAAAAACCAAAGCAAACGCATCAAGAGCAACTCAGGATTAGAGAATACGAATAACTGAAGCTATTTGCCTGTAATGGTTAACAAAGACATTCAGTGTTACAACCACAGGTGGCAGTTAAGAAGCAAAAAGTGTTGTGTCTTGCCCGCCCTCAGAGCAGCCGGGGCCTTCTTACCTGCTCCCGCACACTGAGGAATATATGCTTCCCGGTCCCAGTCCTGGCTCCATGCCCACACAAACTGCAGAAGGAGAATCTCCCTGCCCCAGCCCTGACTCCATGCCCAGGCAAACGGAGCAGCTAGACCCCTCCCCCTCCTCCACAGCAGGTGAGCCTGAGGAGGGTTTATTACCAACAGCTGATTGGTGTGACCCTCGCATCAGAAGATTGGAGAGGCGGAGGCAACAGAGGGAAGGGAGGGGCAGGCCTTAATGAGTGCTGAGTCATGGAGCCACACCCCATGGCCTATATAAAGGAGCTACTTTCTGGCAGTCTCTGAGTCAGGCAAAAGTCGAACTTATCTTGCTGAAGTCACTTACTGGTCTCCTGCCTGCTCTGAGGACTTTGCTAGGACTTTGGGCAGAGCTGCAGAGGCAAGCCTGATTCGGATTTCCCTGACCCAGCCGTCAGCGGAGGAGTGGGACACGACAAAAAGAAAATTGCTTTATTTCGTTGGGGGAGTTCCTTGGAACCCTGACATTAGGTGCCATGCAGTATATAGTTTATAATCCAAGGCTGAGCTATCTTAATTTCAACATATCTTATTACGCAAAGTTGTGAAAAGACGTAGTTGACCTCCTATACAAGGAGCACAAGGATGTCCAACCTTGGTAACTTTAAGATTTGTGAAATTCAACTCCCAGAATTACCTAGCTAGCTGTGGAATTCTGGAAGTAGAAGTCCACAGGTCTTTAAATTGCCAAGGTTGGACATCCTTTACGGTGTAAGCACAGTATCATTCTTTGGGTAAAAGAATGCAACCGCCAATTACCAGGTGCATGCCAGCCACTTACTAAAAGCACTTTCTTTGCATGTAAGTCTTATACTTCATTATTCTGATTCGGGTTTATGCAGAAATAAGTCTCACTGCGTTTAGCAGTATTTTCTTCTCAGTGAAGATATATGGGATTGCAGGATTTGTCGATTACAATTAATGAAATTAGAAACTTTTTTTTGATGACTTCCTGACTTCAATAATTCTGAAATAGGATTTTTTTTCATCAATTTTTGGCAAACTGACTGATATTGCTTTTCCAGTCTAAAACATGCAGTAATTGTTCAAACTGTAAATTTCCCCATTTGTAATGTAAAATTCAAAAAGTTATAGACTTATATACCGCTTTCCAGCCCTCTCCAAGTGGTTTAGAGCCAGCCTATTGCCCTTAACAATCTGGGTCCTCATTTTACCAACCTTGGAAGGATGGACGGCTGAGTCAACCTTGAGCTGTTTAGAATTGAACTCCTGGAGTGAGTAGTGAGTTAGCCCTGCAATACTGGATTCTACCCACTGTGCCACCACGGATCTTGTATGTGTTTGTGTGTGTGTGTGTATGCATATGTATGTATGTGTATGCATATATATGTGTGTGTGTGTAGACAACACGTGTGTACACACACCCAAGTACATAGTGTAGAGCAAAGTGGGTATTCAGGAACTTTTTTCTTGTTCTTTTATCTTTTAACAGATCAGAACAGACTGCTGTAACTTTAGGATATGTTTTCCTGCTATACAGGAAATAGGTTTACTTAAATATTATGTATTTTTTCAAAAAAATCATACACTAAAGTAAAAATGGAATAAACAGATTTAGGAATAAGCGTAGTATGCAAATGGCACAGAAACAAGTTTATTTTTGGTTTAGAGTGAGACCAATAAATTTAGGATCTGATTTTTAAAAAAATCAATAATTGTAATGGTTAATATTACTGTCACTAATATTATCAATGACCAATAAGCTCTTTAACAGAAAGTATAAAATATAATTGAATATCTGATTTTTAAAAAGTATTAGTAACAGCATTCAGACATTCACATGTCAAAACAAATATTAAGCTAACCATGCAAAAATTTGAAAATTGCTTTGTGTTGTAGAACAAATATAAAATAAAATATGCTGAAAATAAAGGTGAACTGATTATAAACACATAAAAACAACATTTCTCCAATTCATGATAAAATTCTAAAAAGGTGTATTTTAAAACATTGCAATAAAGTGTATGAATTACAACACAAACACACACTAAGCAACCAAAGTCAAGTTAGTGCTGTGGACATTTAAATGAGTATCACTGAACATCCACATGCAGAAGTCACCTCTTGAATTGCCCAGGTCAGGAACAGCAAAAGACTCTTTAGAAGACAAGTGAAAAAGAGGAGGAAAATACACAGTTGATTAGTTCCAAAACTCTTAATGGACCCAAATCCTACATGATGTCATGAAAATGGCACACAAATTCATGTTCATTTTTATCTATTATAGTTATGGAACTATGTAGCTAAAGACTGAAATCCCTGAAGGAACATTAGATTAGTAGCTTAGATCAGAGGTCTCCAACCTTGGCAACTTTAAGCCTGGAGGACTTCAACTCCCAGAATTTGTTGAAGTCCACCAGGCTTAAAGTTGCCAATGTTGGGGACCCCTGAGCTAGATGATGATAACAGTCATCAAAATAGCCTTACAAAAAGGGCTTCTGAAAGTAGCCTCAGTTTCAAAAGGCGATTCTGTATCTCAATCAATTTTTAGGTACACAAAATTAGTTATGTGCCTCCTTGGATCTAATCAAAGTGCTTATTATGAAGCTGACAAACTTCCAAATCATCAGGGATATCCTTATGTTCTCCTTAGTTATGAAGATACTCAGCTATCAGGCATGCAGGAAAACACCTTTTTGTATATGATTCTTAAGCTTTGGAATGTATATTTTAGGTAGGAGAGTTGGGTCCCACTGTCCCAAAATTTGGGAAATTGGTAAAAGCATTTTTGGTCAAGCTTAACTTACATGATTTAATTACCGATTTCACATGGATTTTAATTTGTTTTAGCTTATATTTTGTACCTTTACTGTTGCAAGCTAGCTTAATGGTCAAATAGGAAGATGAAATACAAATCCAATTCTTAAATAACAACAACAATAAATATCTGAGACCTAGGCAATTTTTGAAAAGTATAAATCTTGATCTTGTTTGGTTTACTTTAATGTCCACACTGCTATTGCACCACTACTATGACTACTATGAGGACTGCTGACTATTTTTTATAAAATAAAAACATTTTAAGTCTGAAGGTTGATGAATATGTATAACTGACTGGATCCACTTCATCTTATTTACTTCCTAGGGCCTTCTTACTGTGGCTACATGATCTATTCTAACCATGTTAAGGGGCCACCAGGTAGATATTGACTCAGTCATTAGGCTTTTTCCTTTAAACAAAAGTGTTTATATGTACATTATTGTAAGACATGGGTTTTCCACAGCCTTCTGATTCTGTGTTACTAGTATTTATAAAATGGGCATGATTGTGGACAGTGGTTTTGCAGCATTTAGAGAATTTGTGTGATTTTATGTTAGTTGCCTCCCCTGTGTTACATCAGGAGTTTCCAGGAACAAAGACCATCCATTACTCCTCCTCTTCTTCCTCCTCTTTAAGTTATCACACACATGAATGGCACCACATAAGCAACACTTTTAGAAAATGGTATTTCAGTTACTTGTAGTAACTGTTGATATAGAAGATATGCGGATATATGAATTTTTATATATAAGGTAAAGGTAAAGGTTCCCCTTGAACATACGTGCTAGTCATTGCCAACTCTAGGGGGTGGTGCTCATGTCCGTTTCAAAGCCGAAGAGCCAGCGCTGTCTGAAGACATCTCCGTGGTCATGTGGCCGGCATGACTCAACACCAAAGGCGCATGGAACCCTGTTACCTTCCCACCAACGGTGGTTCCTATTTTTTCTACTTGCATTTTTTATGTGCTTTTGAACTGCTAGATTGGCAGAAGCTGGGACAAGTAACGGGAGCTCAGCCCATTATGCGGCGCTAGGGATTCAAACCGCTGAACTGCCGATCTTTCAATCAACAAGTTCAGCGTCTTAGCCACTGAGCCACCGTGTCCCTTAATTTTTTTATATAGAACATCTAATTAACTTAATTAGTTTCATATTGTTATTGCTGGAATAATTGTCTTATTGGTCAATTATCATTCTGACCCAATATTATGTCCTTCAGCTGTGTTTGGAGTAGATTTCATTATCTCTTGTCCTGCCATCTTGCTTGGAATTCTGAGAATTATGAAATATATTTGGAGAACACTACAGGAGTTTGCTGCATTTAAATAGCCAATATAGATTTGTAGAATTCAGTCCTATTGTACAGTCACCTTGCATTAACATGAATGCCAAGAGAAATACGATCTGAAATAATAGTTGTTCTAGCACACTAATTTTATATAGCTCCTACACTGCAAACTATTCTGTCTTCCCAGCCAATTGGGTACACTTGTATGCATAAAAATAAATTTAAAAATAAAGAATTTTCTAGGTATGGGATGAAACCTATATGCGAACAGTGAATATTTGAACATTATTCCATTTGGATTATGCGTTTCATGTAAGTAAGTAAAGAATGAATGAATGTATATGAACTGAAATGAATATGTATATTACTATTCGTTATTCAAACTGATTGCAGCCATTTAATAACTTTCTCACCAATATTATTATAGAAGTGGGGGCAAAGAGATTGCTTTATTCGGAGGAATCCTTCATTGCTGAATACTTGAGCTGAAATATAAATCAGTGTCTTGCTGTTTTATAATTTGTACTTTTTATCAGTACAATAAACTCTGATCTGCATTCTATTACTGACACCAATGTATTCCAATCCGATTCCCTCCAGATGTATTTAGACATTATGAACATCTCAAGTTAGAAATTCCTGCAATCAAAGTTCTAATTTATCTGGAGATTTTCCATGGTGGATGAAGACGCATTATTAGACACGCAAATAATTTTTCTGTGGACCACCAAAATTTTCTCACAGGCCACTGGTTGGTGACCACTGTTCTATAGTAATTTAGAAGGCTTTTAGAATATAAACTATGGGTGAATATATTTTGGGTTGATGAAGCCCATAACTTCATCCTATTCACATTCACCCCCCCACCTTTTCTCAGGAGGATGAAGCTTTCAAATTTTCTCTACAATCACAATCATCACTAACACTATTTCAACCTTCCAATACTGAAGAATTTTCAGTATGGAAATTTGCATATGGGAGCTGTATCAGAGGAATAAAGTTAGAGTCAATGACATCTTAGGAGCTTGCTGAAATTCACAAGATCAGATTCTTTCAGTTTTCTTAGAAACTCTCCCACAATGGCTATCAGCACTCTCTGGGTTTCAATGGCCATTTCAGCAGCCATCTAAGAACTAGGTGGGATAGCCATAAACTCAATATGCATGGGAGTAAGCCCAGGTAATAAAGAAAGACACTATCAAGATAATGCTCAGATAAAAGAAAACTTGAGTCTAGGACAGTACTGTGAAATAAGAATCTCAGACAAGATCCTCTCTAGTTTTCATAGATGAAGCAATTCTAAGAAAACACGTCTGAAATGATTAAACTTACTTTAAGAGTGCATTTACTTTCACACATTTATGTAAGTTCATATGGGGTACACTGAGGCAGACATACAAGGAGCTGCTCAAAGACATCTAGTCAATAACTATTGCATTTAGATAAGTATCTGACTTCAAAACATCCCTGATTTGCATGAACTTCACAAATAGCTGGTCCACCGCTATCGTTCATTTTATGCATCTTGAGGATTGTGGAATGTTTACCATTCATATATTTGAATTTAGTGCCATTTGAGTATTACAGAGTTTCTGGGTGGATGTGAACTTTTGGGAAATCAAGTCAGAATAATACAGAAGTACATTAGACATCTCATCCTACATAAATCAATAAAGATGTCTATTTAAAAAATATATACCAATATATATAAGCACACATTGTCAAATCTACACATTACTAATAATAAAGCAAATATTGTACATTATTTTCCAATGTTTCCATGTTAAAATACAGGGCATGCAATATTCTACACAGGCAATAAATAAAAATGAAAACTATATACCTTCTTTTCCCACCGAGTCAACAACAGCATTGACAAGGTGTATTACAGTCACTAGGGAAGCTTGTAAAAAGTATGGAAGGAGTAAGTTAAAAAAGAAACCTATGATTAGCAACCATTTCAAATAGCACATAACATTATGTCAACATGAACTTATACATTTTATAAAAATTACATGCAATGTAAAGCTTGAAACAATTCTCTATGTACACCCACACAAAACATATATCTCCCCACTGCACAAACAGATTAGCACTAACATTGCTTCATTTTGATTATATAGAAATATTGAAGTGAATTACAGTCTCTAGTAGAATGAAAACATTTTCAACCTGCAAATATTAACGATCAATCCTATCCACATGAATGGCTTACAAAGGTTACCAAAACTAAAAATGGATTGCAAAGAGAAACATGCACATACATTTTAACTATCATTTATACTCATTCACTCTTCTTTTCATACTTGTGTATAGATTGTCAAACACAAATGCAATAAAGCAATTATAAATCATACACATGAATAGTTACTTTTCAGAAAACAGAAGTGGGTTCAAGCCTTTCACTATTGCACTAATCTTTTTGGAGAAAAGCATCAATTTACCAGGATATGCATCATCAAGAAATTCCTACACTGCACCTGGACTCTATTTGTTTTGAATTAGGTCTGAATTAGGTCACTATCAAGTTGCAGGAAACACCTTTAGATTTACTGATACAAGAAAGTGAGTTTTAAAAAGTGTGAGGAATGTCAGTCAGAGCAATTACCCCCAAATAGATTCTGTTTTATGACTATGTGTATCCCCTGTGGCTTGCCACCTGCGTATCTGCAAGCACCAGTTTATTAGGGAAATAAATACAATCCAGTACATAATCCATCTTTTGTGCAGGCAAGATGTAGAGGAACAGGTGTCCTAGCAAGTATTACGTGAAGGTTAGATTGACACCTGGAAAACTGGCTGGTAAAAAGGCAGTGGTAGGGATAGAAAGAAAGGAAGAATATTTTACAAAATCTTTTGAAAAACATAGGGACAGAGTCTGTGGGTTTTTCTCCCCATAGAATAAAATTGAGGTTGCTTTTAATAGGTTAAGGCAGGAATTTTATAGGAATTAGTTCAGAATAAACAGAAGCAATGCCGGAGACAATTAGGATTAATGTTAGTGGAAATAGAGGTAGAACAAGGAAGCATAAAGTGGAACAGTATTTCAGAGAGGTTTAATTACATTTTTGAATTGTGCTTTTAAATTTGCTTTTGCATTTTATTTTGTTAGCTGCTCCAAGTATCCTTAATTGGGTGTAAAGTGGAATGATGAAGTTCACAATATTGAAAAAGGAAGTCTGTTACAAGACGTAGAAGGACATAAGAAAAGAAATCACAGTGTGAAAGTTAAACTATGGAGTGGGGTGGAGATGCTATGATATAAGCAGCCAAATTGCTAGCTCTATTTCTCTATTTCTTCTTAATTATTATCTGAGCAGGCTGCATCATGTTTGGAGCTGCATAATACTTTCAGCTGTAGTCTGCAATTATGATATTTGCAGTGGTGGATTTCAATTTTTTTTACTACCGGTTCTGTGGGTGTCGCTTGATGGGCGTGGCAGGGGAAGGATACTGTAAAATCTCCATTTCCTTCCCAATCCAGGGGAAGATTACTGCAAAATCCCCATTTACTCCCGATCAGCTGGGACTTGGGAGGCAGAGGATAGATGGGGGCAGGGCCATTTTTACTACCGGTTCTCTGAACTATTCAAAATTTCCGCTACCGGTTCTCCAGAACTGGTCAGAACCTGCTGAAACCCACTTCTGGATATTTATCATTGCTATTCTTTTCTTACCATGCTGTATTATATTAACTTATTTGGAAACAGCATTCAGATTTAAAGAGAGAAAGAATAATTTCTATAGTGAGAAAAAACAGGAACACATTTTGAAATTTCTGCAACTTTACAAAAGTATTATCTACTAAGAAACACACATACACACACTTCATTAAAAAAGCCAGAAATAATAAAATTTACTTTTTTAAAGTAATAAAAGGAAGTTTTAAGATGTAACATTTTTATCAAAAAAAATATTTTTTCATATACTAATTAAAATTTACAAAAATGTTTTTAAAATAGCAGGCTCTGTGGTAATTTAAAGAAGAAAATACTTATGGTTAAGTCAAATTTGAAAAATAAAAACAAATTTTCTGGATATATTGAATGGGTCAGGCAACTTTCAGAATATTTTCCTGTTAACATTATAGTCTGATTTTATTAAGTGGAATATTTTTAATGCACAAAGAGCACATTATGCCATGATAAAGACTAAAGGGATATTTAGTCCTTATCGTGGCATAAAGCAGATTGCAAGACATTTATAACAAAGCCCCAACAGACAACTTCCTTCATTACTTATGTAATCAGACTTACAAGCAAATCCCTTATACTCTGCTTTCACTCAGTACTGCTCTGATCCATATGGGAGCTGAGGCAGCAGCAGCAAGGGAGAAAAAAAGGAAACAAATAAAGCTGTAATCCAATTTTAGATGTTTAAAGCCTAACATTAGCATCAAACAGCTAATGTTTATACTTCCAAAGGATTATTTGGCAAAGGAATTATTTAGCCGTATCTATCATCAATTACCTATCAAAGATGTATTAACTGATTTCAACTTTACTGAACTAACTTATATTATGTGGAACATGTACATTCCTATAGAATATTATGATATTGGTTAAGATAGCGTAAAACAGATATCTGGTGATGAAAGTTAAGGAGATGGCAGGCTTCCTCAGCTTGGTGCCCTTTTGATGGCTCTGCACAAATCCCACAAGGAAAGTTGTAATTCTACATGTCTGGAGAGCCTCAAGCTGCAGAAAACTAAGATGCAGCAATGACCAATAAGGATCTGCTGTGTACCTACCATTGTCATCACATGACTCTGACTGGAATGAGCTGAGGGACTGGACCTCAGACATACTTTCCCGAGCACTGTAAGGCTGAGACACCTTTTCTTCCAGAGGCTTCTTTGGTAGGCAGGAATCAAGATCCACAACTTTAGCTAAGGGAAAAAAAACCCCCCCAAAATAAGAATCATCGGAATGAAACCAATCTACCTCATAAAATAGCACAAAAACTATAAAAGGAACATGAAAGATATGTACAAATTTTATTACGTGTGCCTTTCTGAAGATCTCACCTAGGCTTAATGAAAGGAATGAAAGCAGACATTAGCTACTATAAACAATACGTTTCCACAAAGTTGACTTTGTAAATATACAAATAGAATGAGACTATTGCCTTACACACTGTAAGCCGCCCTGAGTCTTCGGAGAAGGGCGGGATATAAATGTAAATTAAAAAAACAAAACAAAACAAAAAACAAAGAACGCAACACAGAGGGAGTGAGTGGATCCTTACTTCTCCAAGTTGTGCTGGAGATGTCAGTGACTGGGTAATTGTCCACAGATACAACATATAGATCAGCATTGCTGGCCACTGCTTATGGCCTCTTCCCAGATTGTGCACTTAGGGATAATGACTATTGCCAAACTTAAACTATAGAAGTGCCAGACAAAGAGAAAGGGTTCTCTTTTTCTTTCCCTTCCATTTGAAACACCCTGTAACACTAGGGGAAAAGGAGACCTTTAATTTCATGGTATACGTCCCCTCTTAAAAGATGCATATTATAAAATGATTAAGTGGCTTGAGCAGTCAATATTTTTCATTTCTCCTCATTCCAACTTTTTATAGTTCTTGGTGTTTTCAATACTAACGTAATTCTTATTTTAACGTGTCTGAAACTAGGAAAGTAGTTTCTGCTCTACAAAAGCCAATGTTGAAAACAGGATTTTCTATCCTTTGTGTTCTATGTAATCCAGAAGTTTCCTCTCTAATTATTATTTTTTTCTTAATTCTATGGTCTCAAACTCTAGAATCTCATAAATCTGCATGGAAGAGAGAAAGGAGGAAGTGCTACGTTACTTTTTTTGAGAAGTGCATTCATATCTACTGCTTGAGTTTCCAGGGTCTTTCTGACTGTATAGAAAACAGTTTTCTATTTTTGGATGATCACATTTTGCTTGCATTCAACCATCCTAATTAACTATCAGAGGGAATAATTTACTACATAACATAAGTGGTAAAAAGTGACTTGTTACTTGATGTTTAGCTTACACTCTAAATTGCCTCCAGTCATTTTATTCCTAGTTTATGATTGATAATGTTATTGCAAGACACATGTCTCAACATCCTATCAGCAAACCATATTTAAAAGAAAGAAAAGCAGCACTTACTGTCATAATCGAAGTCCCAGCTGGGTTTCTGTATTGAGTCGCTGTCTGATGGAGAATTGGATGGAGGAGGTGGTGGCAAATTAGGAGCTACACTGCAAACAGCTACTGTTTTTCTATGACCATGTACAGAGTCAGGGTTAAAAGTAGTAAACTCTGGATGTTCTGGAATAGTGGAACCTTCAAAAGAATTTCTGTCCAAGTTGTTTCTAGAGTCACTTGGAATGCTTGGAGTATATGAAATGGGGCGTACAGGCACCTGAGGCGGAATGTCAGAATAAATATTCTTATTCAGTTTGGAATCAAAGTATGGTCTTTGCAAGAAAGCTGTTGTAGTTCCTAGGTGTTTGTCTTCTGATTGTGGCTGGCTTTTCCTCTTTTTTCTGATCATTCGGCGACAGACAACGAAAACCCCCACTAATACTAAGATTATTGCTATGAAAATGATTATTCCAATTACTTCGGCTAAGCCAATGTTCCAGGAAGTTGAAACGTATTTGTTAAGGACCTCAACACAATGTTTTCCTCCAAATCCATGACTACAGTTACAGTTATAAGCACCATATGTATTCTCACACAGAGCGCCATTCTGACATGGGTTTTCCA
Source organism: Ahaetulla prasina (assembly GCF_028640845.1). Lineage (NCBI taxonomy): Eukaryota > Metazoa > Chordata > Lepidosauria > Squamata > Colubridae > Ahaetulla > Ahaetulla prasina. The sequence continues at coordinate 51,285,456 of NC_080546.1, read as the reverse complement.
TGCATTCATCGACATCAATTAGGCACCTGAAAAACATTAAAAGATTTGGGGGGGGGGTGTCTGTGAATACTAACAGCATATATCCAGGTTAAACACTCACAAGTTTATAAATACCAAGATTTTTACACTACAAATTGTAATGGGCTGTAAAGTAATCTGAATTCCTTCAGGAAACAAAAAATAAGTTCACTTTTCTAGCTCAATCACAGCAAAACTAAAACCTGGTCATCCTATTGCCATCAAACCGCTTTGCTTAAGTTACTCTTCCATTCTGATCCACTTTGTGGTCATCCCAACAAGCAAGTGGGAGATAAGGTTCTTCTACTTTGCTTTCTGCTATCTGGGGACTATTGCTTGGAATGTGAGCGTATGTCACAAATAGCTGTTGTGAAAAATAATTTCAGGACTGCAGCACTGCATTGGCAAAAGAAAAAAAGTTAATGCAAGGTTAGGTGGAAGGGAAGATAGCACTATGGATAGGAGGAAAGTCTGCCTTTAGTTAATAATTGGTTCTGATTACAGCAGGATGGATTTTTCCAAGTAACTGTTCTACAGATAAAATCATTGCTGATAAAATTATATCCTGAGGACGTCCAACTTTGACACCTTAAAACTTGTGGACTTCAACTCCCAGAATTCACCAGCCATTTATTCTGGAAGTTGAAGTCCACAAGTCTTAAAGTTATCATGGTTGGACATCCCTATTCAATGGTCAAACAGCACAATTAAGCACTTCATTGCCATGATGGTGAAGATGAAGCAGTCCCATACCTACTCAACAACTTTTCTAGGCAGACAAGTTACAAAACCTTTTTTACAACTATTATTACCATGAAGAAAACTCTAAACCTAATGCTAACATTTGGTGGGGCACATTGCTTTCCTATGTTTCTCATCACTTACTATTTTTGCAAACAGGTGTCTTAGAGTGAACATTTGCTATAATCCAGTGATAAGCAAAAAGTAAACATTTCTTCTTGAATGTCAATACTTGTGGCAAGTTCCCTTTGGCAGATGAGGTTTTGCTGTGCTGCTGCACTCACCACACATTTCCCAGGGATGCCCCCTTGCCCAGCGCCTGGATCCCAGGCCATCAGCAGGAAAAAGACAACAGCAAAGGTTAATTGGGGGCAGCAGGGATTTGTCATAAAGTACAAAGCAGCCAAAAAGGTGGGCATATTGAGAGAGTTGAAAATAGGCAGGAGGGAGGAGCTGAAGCCCCCTTATGGTCATAATTGCAGGCAGACTACCAACCGTCTGAATTTTTTAACAGGACCATGGGGATGGTGCAATGCAATTTCAGAAACCAATTATACTTGTGGTCATACACTTTATCTTTCCTTCTATCTTTTCCAGCATTAAAGTTTTCTCCAAAGAGCTAGCTCTTCACATAATTTGTCTGAAGTAGGATAATTTGATCCTGATTATTTGTACCTCTAGTAAAAACTATATATTGATTTATTCAATGATCTGTTTATTTTCTTGGCTGCCCATTGTATTCTTAGGAATCTTCTCCAATACCAAAGCTCAAAAGCTTCAATATCCTTCCTATCCTATCTTCAATCTCCAACTTTCACTTCCATAGAATGTCACAGGAAATCTCATGGCTTGCACTATTCTGATCTTTGTAGGGTTGTACATACTGATGGCACCTGAATATCTTTTCTAAGGCTTTCATGAATGCTCTACCAGGTTCTAGTCTGGTATATTTCTTGACTGGGTGCAATTTTGCCCATTACCACTATAACTGAGCCATCCATCTTGCTTGACCCCAAAAGGCAGAAACTATCTATCACTTTGATATCTTAACTATTAATCCTAAGGTTGATGTTGTATCCGTTGTCATTAGTTTTATCTTCTTTATATTTATTTGTTTCAATATGCACTTAGGCTTTCATTACTAGAAGTTGCAGATCCTTTGCTGTTATACCTATGTCATCAACATAGCATATTTTATTGAGGTTTCTTCTTCCAATTATAAAACCATGCTTAAAACCATCTTACATTAGTATAGCATTAGGCTATTTTACCACACATAGTCAATTCATATGATATAGCAAGCTTCATTTTCTTTTAAAAATTCTAATTTATTATTCCAACGAGCACTTTTGCTTTATGCAATTCAAGCAATTTGCTGGCTTGTGCTGTAAACAGTTCTATTTGTACTTTATAGGTTATAACAAAATCAACCGGAGGCCTGCCTCAATATTATACTTGTGCTATCCAGGGTTGCTGGCTGCACAGAAAAAGCCAGTGGAGATATCTATTCATTGATAAACTAAAATTTAGTCAAGTCCTCATGTATCATGTGTCAAATGAACATAGATAGTAATACAAGTTATCTTTGATCAGAATATGTTATGTATTTAGAGACCATACCGGGACCATCTTCATAGTTGAATTCATGTTTCAGCCTCTTATGATAGAACTAAGCTTTAAAAATGGGTAGGTAATATTATGGGCCACTATCCCACCCATCCCTTGTAAGAATTTTTATTCCACATGCTATGTAAACTGGAGCAATGAAAACCATTAACTGTACAAAAGTCACCCACCTCTCACCATGAAAACCGGCTTCACATTCACAAACAGGTCCATCTAAGCTATCAATACATTTGCCACTGTTTTTACAGGGGTTGTCTTTGCAATATGGACCAATCTGACACCTAAGGGAAAAAATAATAGTCAATTACCTCCTAAATTGATCATTCAAATTTGATGAGCTATGAATGTCAGCATACTCAGCCAGGTTCTGTGGAAAGTTATTTTGTGTAGTAAATAGCATCGGTCACAATATGATTCCAGGATTATTAACATGTATCCTGCCTATGTATTTGCCCAGACCATGAACAGATACGATATCATGAATTTCAACTGCTTTTTTTGTACAATTCTTGCAGGGCCAATCTTGATTTTCTAGTAAATGTGCATTCCACAAAATCCACAGTAAGAATGGCTGAACAAGATCTATGTTTATATACCCAAGCTTGTCCTCATTTGTGCCTCACTTCTTCAAACATACATGAAAACTTTCTTCTGCTTCTAACAAAGTAAATGGATGCAAAATTGTCACACAGACAATTTTCTCAAAGTACACATGCAAGCAGAGAATATTACAGACGCGATACTGTGAAGATAAACATACTGGATGAAATTTATTTCAACAGTTCGAAAAAGGCCTCCTACCTCTGGCCTGTATATAGCCCTCTGCACTGGCAGATGAATTCATCATTGATGGAAATACAAGTGCCACCATAAAGGCAGGGATTGGAAGCACATGGGTTGATATTTACTTCACAGTGTGTACCCATAAATGCAGCTGCACACTTACAATAATAACCTGCAATGAAAGCCAAGAATGAAAGCATGTTACTGCGCTCACAAAACTAAATGGTTTTTTTTTCTCCACAGAAAAGACAATCAATGGAGCCTTTCTGAAAACAAATCTAGATAAATGGGCACAAAAGCATTACAGAGATGCAACACTCCTAGAAAGAACCAGTTAATAAAGCTTAACAATATCTTACTGTGGAATAAGTAACTGTAATTATGATAGCTATTTCAGAAATGAATATTGCAATCGAAAGAACATAATACATCTCATTCCTTTTAAAAAGTTGACAGTGTATGAAAACTTTAAATGTTGAAATACAATAAATGGAGTCCAAATAGCTTTACTTTATTAGCATTTTGAAAACTAGACCTAGCAGTGTTGCTCCACAGGGCATTTTAACATTTAGGTTAATTGAACTGAATGGTATCTGGGATATGCAAGTTTGTTTTTTAAAAAAATGTCTTCACTTGTTCTAGAGAAAGTCTGGTTTTAGACTATTACTTGGAAAGCTAATACAAAGTTGCAGTAAGATAAAAGTGGTCTTGTACAGCATTTATATTTATGGATCATACAAAATAAAGCCATGCTAAATACCAATAACAAATAAAAAAACCTTACCTCCAGTGGTGAGTGGATTACAAATGCCTCCGTTCTGGCATGGACTGCTTGAACAATCCTCCATGGTTGTCAGTAAACATCCAGGAGATATATCCACAGATTCTTCCATTTGAGCATAACTCCGAGGTTTGTTATTTAGCGGCAATTCTTGACCATTGAGTATAATGGAATCCATACAGCCTCGGAAGCCATTGCTAACCTGTGGGCTCCTTCCATGTCTCACACCCTGCTGCCGAATGTGACCACCGAAAAAGACATGATTATCTAAATTCAGTGTCCTGAGAGTACCAGGGGCAATACCAGAAGCAGTGTGTACCCTATCTAGAATCAGTTTAGCATAGTTTCCATCCACTTCAAGAGATACTGAATGCCACTGGCCATCACTGATTTGAATACTCTGTACAGACACAATTCCAGGACCACTTCCACAGTCAAATTTGTATTGAAGTTTTCCATGGTGGATCTAAAAGAAACAAGAAAGGTAACAATTAACTATGAAGACATCACACTGGCTCCCACTTACAAGAATGTCAAATGTGAACAGCCTACTCTGATAGAATGCTTGAAATCTTTAAGAACTGCCAACTCCTAGATTTCTGAATTCAGTTCTAAAACTTGATAGCCCATCCTCTCAGAGGGCATCAAACTGTGGTCAGATTATAAAATCATAGCTCCATCTAACACCACTGAGATTCACTCATTCTTGGTTCATGACCATTCATTCATTGATTGGTCAAAGTTCAATAGTGCTGAATGAGTGGTACTTCTGACACAAAGTTTCAATTGTCCCAGCAACATGATTGCAATTTGGCAACTGGCTTGCATTTAAAATAGTTGCATGGTCACATATTTGCCATTTGCAAAGTCAGGAGAAGCCAGGAAGGTCACAAGTTGCTTGGGTAAATCTCCCATGCCCAGTAACAACCATCCCAAGGTTCTCTCTTCTTGCGCCATGCTGATCCTCATGTACCATTTCACAATCCAAAGCAGCACCCCAAGCCTTGTTGTGCTGCGTTGAATATTTGTACACCCTCCTGTCTATAACATAAATCACCCCAAGCCTCACTGTTCTTGTGCCATAGCAGACCCTTAGGCTCCCTCACTTGTGTCACAGCAGTAACCCTAAGCCTTACTGTGTGCTTATTGAGCTGGACCCTTGCCCACCTGATAGCAGCCATCTCAAGCCTTGCTGTACTTGTACCATATCAAACCAAACCCCTCCCCACCCCCCGTAGCAGCCCCTTACATGCCTGCTAGTCTGTTTGAAAGCCCCTTGGGAGCTGCAACTTCCTGCCAGCTTCCCTACTGATTTTGGTTGTTGGAAACTGGCAGAAGTTGCAAGAAGGTTAATGACTCGTAACCCTCACTTAATGACAGTAATGCTGCTGTTGCTAACTGATATGGCCACATCACGTCATGGTTTATGACAGCATCACTTAGTGATGGAAATTACAGTTCCAATTACCACTAACTAAAAAATACATTAATTCATGTCTCATTTTTCATGCGACATGATTTTTTAATGATTTATAAACTTTACAAGCTAATTATAGTGCTTTATTTCTTCCTACATTAAAATGAGAACAATTAAGTAGAATAATGTCTATATATTTACAGATATGCTTAAAGATCTAAGTGGAATTATTAATGCCATTTAGAATTCCTAGTCATTGCTAGTAAAGTCTCAGTAATTCTGAATCTTTCAGTTTTTCCCTTCTCTTTATCTATTGTATTTATTTTTCTACTATACTTCTTACCTATATTATAGAATACTGTGAGTACTTTTGTTAAAAAGGTTATTATCCTGGAAGATTAAAATACATATGCTAAAAAGCATTCAATATTTAGCTAACCATCAAAAGCATTTCACGTAGCTTTCTGATGATTAAATGATAGGAATCCAGTAAATTATTCTAAGTCTGCAGCAGTTTAGATCTGAAGTAGATTCAGAATGCAATTCAGAAAGTTTTTGTTAATTAAAAGTTTTCAGAATTTGGAGCTACATACCTCTAAAATACTATAGTCAGTTCCTCGGGCATACATAACAACCGCATGAGTAGAATATGTTCTGAGCCTCATAGTGAGTTTCATTTCCTCTTTGTTTTCATTTTCTATGAGGCGATACTTCACATAACTGTTTCCAGTAAAAGTCACTGCTTGTCCAGCAGCTACTTAAAAGAAAAACCACAAACCAGGATTTAAAACTGCAGACTGTATCTGAATTAGACAAAGAGGATTAAGTGATAAGACCTTACCAGGGCACTGGGTGGCAGTGCTTCTATCACAAACACAAGTGTACTTCTCTTCCTGAAGGTCAGCTAAGCATTCAGTACCTTCAGGGCATGGGTTTCTCTCACAAACACTGTTCATGAGCAGGCATCTTCCATCTAGGGAATACAACAGAGCATGACTTTAGTTTTACTCCTGCCTGTCCTCTCTGTCTCTCAGTAATTCTTCAAGCAGGAGCACCTAAACCTCTGATCCTAATTTTGCCTGGGCACAACAGGTAATGAAAATGATAGCTGTCAGAAAGCAGGATGAAGGAGAATATGACAGCCAGCCAGCCAGCCAGCAATCATTTCATCATTCAGTTGTAAATTGCTATCAGATCAGATTCTGCTGGGAAAATTACTCACCCGAGATTGTACTTTTTCCCCCATCCCTCTACAGAATTCATAAATTATGTTATCTAGGTAAACCATACACTGTTTATCATTTTCAAATCCTTTGGAGCCGGCAGGCAGAATTTTCTAAGAGTTGCAATTCTCCAATCACATCACGAATGTATGTTTTCTTAAAGGCCCACACTGAATATCCTTAGGGATAGAACTGCTAGCTGTGAAAGCTATCAAGATAAGGATAGCTCTTAAATGTTTGAGAGACCTCTTGTAACAGCCTCCTCCAGATTCTCCAAACTTTTCCTAGAGATTACAGTTTAGCATGATTGGGGAAAAAAGCTATTTACGATAGTGAGGTCAAAAGCATGGTCTCTCCACTCTACCACTGTTTTACATTTTGCTCAATATAAGGTTACGCTTATAATTGTGGCTGTTAAATAGTATGGTGTCAATTTTATATTTTATGCAAAGAATATTCCCTATACTTCAGTTATTGTTTTTCTGCTTAAGAGTGGAGAGAGTTGATTTTGTACCTTATAATATAAATAGTCCTTACCTTTACAAAGGCAGACTGCACTTCTATGGTGATGTGGTGTGACAAAACTCAGTCTAGCTGTGCTGTGAGTTGACATGCTTTTCTCATCCACCATCACTTTTTCATCACAAAATTTCCCAGGGCAATCCAAGCCCAAGCAGAGTTTGTGGAAAACTTTAAGGATCTGGACACCTGAGATCTCTTCAAGATCAGGCACAGAGGAATTTATTTTGTGGAGCAAGGCTCTGGTCGAATGCTGAGAACTAGCAGCCTTTTCAACAAAGAGGAGTACATCAAGATTTGATGGATGATCAGAAGGTTGTAAGCTGATTATCTGAATATCATTTCTTCTAACTCCCAAGGAAGTCCTTAAAGCTCTTTGAAAATTGCGCCAATAGTCACCAATGAATTCTTCTGGGGCAAGGTTGGCAAACTGAAAAGTTATGCTGTGATTCAGCAATTCTTGTGTCACCTGTTTGATATGTACTGCAATGACAGCTGCAGTGGTAAACTTTCCATCTGTAACAGTAACATTCAGGGGATATTGTCCTACATCTAATCTTTTGTGGGCAATCAGTTTGCCCCCAGTGCTAGAAACACTGAACAGAGATTCCATTTGGGGATCCAGTTTGTAGGTTAGAGTGTCATAAACATCTTGGTCCGTTGCATGCACTTTTCCAATGACACCACCACCATATTCTTCTCCAAAGATTGTGATGAAGATTTCTAAGGGCAGGATTGCAGGAGGGTGGATACTTTCCTCAATGACTTTAATGTCAATGTGAGTCACAGAAGACAACTGAGGCCTTCCACTGTCAGCCACCTAGAATAAACAATGGATTTGTGCTCAGTCTAGCTCACCTTTAACTTAAATCACTGTAAGATGCATAATATAGGTATTTTTTTTATATACATAAAGGGCTAATGAAGATTATATAAAATTGAACTGGAAAAGAAGCATTATCTATCATACTTATTCAGTTCAATTTGCTTTCCATATCTCAGCTGTGAGGAAGAACCATTCAATGTACACAGGAAATATTCATTACTGGCAAAATTTTGAAAAAAATGCCTAAGCAGCAATAGATGATAATTAGTTGGTAGCTCTCTGGAGGAAATGGAATACTTCTGATTCTCCCTTTTATTTAAGAATAATAACAACTATAAGAATAAAAGGGCTACTGTTTCAAATTAATTTTATTACTAGCAAGTTTCTAAGCTGATAATGCATAGAAGAGAAGCTTATTTTAAATCTATAATTCGGGATATTATTTTTGAGTTCTGTAAGTGGATTTTTAGATTCTGCAAAACAAAGTGATTCATTTAAATCTGAAGTCATTGCTCATTCTTGAGCCTGGTAGGCATCTGAGGCGAGCTTCATCATCATCAGAGTTCACTTTGTGTGGCTAGAAGACCTGACAATAAAGTGCAACTTCTTCCTATTACAAGGTTTCAGCAGTATCTATTTATAAAAGCTTCTCTGAAACCATTGAAACAGTTTAATTGCCTCCTCAAAACTGTTTTTAATATAGCTTAATTAATCCGATTTGAAATCAGTGGGGTAAAATGGTATAAAACAGCAATTATAAACCTTTATAGGAAAGGCGGGCTTTATACATAATAAAAAAGACTTTGGAATCACAAATTCAGAATGCTCTCTAAGGCAGGGGTCTCCAACCTTGGCAACTTTAAGCCTGGCAGACTTCAACTCCCAGAATTCCCCAGCCAGCAAAGTTGAAGTCTGCCAGGCTTAAAGTTGCCAAGGTTGGAGACCCCTGCTCTAAGGCACTAAAATGATCAAGGCTGCAATAACAATCACAAACAGCAGATGGCAGTTGGATTGGCTTTTTGTTCTTTCAAAATTCAGACCAATTTTTGTTCCTAAACTCTTCCAGAAATTTCTTAATATAATTACAAAGCATCCCTTTACAATTCCTTAAACAATTCTTTATGTGCTTTATCAAAATCAGAAATCATTTATTTTGGTATCATGTATGATCGATACCAAAATCAGGCTTGAAAGAAAATGTTATGGTAGTTACTTATGTACAAATTCCACTGATCTGGGAAAGGCACATTCTTGATAATGTTGCAGTATTATTTTCTTCATTAATATACATAGATTGAATGATTAATAAAATTTTTATGCCACCCATCTTCCCTGTAAGGGGGACTTTACTGCTTTTCATGGTTAATTTGACAGGTTTCTGGAAATCAAACTTCCATAAAAAGTTTCACAAGGATTCAGATGTAACCCTGGCCAGGCTAGTGAATTCTGGAAGAGGGAAAAACATAGTATTCTGCTGTGCTAGAGTGGTAACTCTTGCCTTTTCTCACTCCTCAGTTTTCATAGTAGCATATTAAATGTAGTTTCTATAAAGAATAGAAATGGACCATTAATCTATCAATGGTTTTGTTGTGTCCTCCCTCACCTCCGTCCTAGTGATGGCTTAATTAGCCAGCACTATCAGCTCTGGCAGCAGAATAGCCAGCGTCTGCCAAGAGCCTCCGTTATCTTCCACGACGCTGGTGAGTCACTCAGAAACAAACTTCAGCTCTTAATCAGTGGATTTGCCTGTTACAAAGAGACACAGCAGCTCTTGCTGTCTTTTATATCCTGTGAGGTGTGGCTCCATGACTCGGAACTTCCTGGGCCTGCCCCACCTTTGCTTCTGTTGTTCCCTCCTCCACCTGGCCTGCTTCTGGCTCCTGAAGCTGAGCCAGGGAAGCCGGTGCTCCTGAGGTAAGTCCTGACGGCCCTTCCCCCTCACTATCCAAGTCACTTTCTGGCAGCAGGCCCGGCTCGGGGGGCGCAGGCACAACAGGTTTTATATATATATAAAAAGGTAAAGGTTTCCCTCATCCATGAAAAATTCTGGCGCTAGGGGGTGATGCTCATCTCTGTTTCCTAGTTGAGAGAAGACACTCCCATAGTTATGCGTCTGGCATAACTGAGATACACAGGACACTGTTACCTTCCCAGTGAAGTGGTATCTATTTATTACCTGCATTTGCATGCTTTCGAACTGGGAAAGGAATGGAAGCACACCCGGTCATGTGGTGCTTGGGTCTCGAACTGTCAACCTTCTGGTCGACAAGTCCAGTGTCTTAATTTTATTAGAATGGAATGACCATTACATTCCATTGTAATAAAAGAGTAGCAAAGATGCAGTAGTGATAATGATTTGGAAAACTTGTCAGTCTAAACTGAATTGATGATTTGACCATATTAGTACGTACTAATTCTTTCACAGCCCAGCTATTTCAACATACTTCAAAAACACATGATAGCATATCATACCTTAATATGAAGTACGTAATGATCCTTCAGTTTGCGCTGTAGCTGAATACCAGTTGTAAGTACTGCATGTTGGTTGATCTCAAAGGCATTATCTTCATTTCCACTCAGAATTGTGAAAAGAAATGGTGGGCCATTGTGGGAGGAGTCTTTGTCTGTGACCACCAGCTGCTGAATGTTATATCCAATTGGCTTATTTTCCTATAAAAGTGAGAAGAAATTTTCTGACATAAGCCCTTAAAGGATGCTTTATGTGGATGTGTTAATATAGTTGCAAAGCTACTTTCAACTACAAAGAAGCTCCATTTTTTAGAGTTCAAAACAATTGTTTCAGGTTGAATGGGCTATTTCAATCTTTCTCAAACTGCTAAAAATTATTTATAAAATGAGACAGATACTTTAGATTTAGGATAAATCTTTCAAACTCAACACGGGTCATGTGGATTTCAAATTTAAATTTAATTTTTTTAGTATATCACTTAGCAGGTGTGCTTTGTCTTCCTTCTTGGCTTTGTAGAGTGGAAGAAAACATGATCAGCAAGACTTCATTTTTCCCCCATCATATGTAAAGCGCTGAGCAGCTCAACCAGTTGTTCCATTTGGAAGGAATAAAACCTTCAATTTGGAAGAACAGAAAATACTGTTTTTTGCTTCTATAAGACTTCTTTGTTTTTATTTTTCTGAAATGACCACTGTTGATGCAGGATGTTACAAATATACTACTTTTACACATACTATTGTGCCCTTTCTATATCATGGAAAGTAACGCTAATCTCTCTCTCTTCTCCTCATTACTGAAAATGGTTAGGTGAGGGAGTCCCATCATTTTCAATTCAATCGCTTCAATCAATGGACTAAATCTAATTATAATATAACATTTCTGGAGTATACTAAAAACATGATAAAGTCCTTCCAAACAAATAAAAATGCGTCATACATAATGTCTGAATATATGTTTTAGTGAATAGCTTTGGCTGTAAAGAAATTACAACACATTAGCTTAAAGGTAAGTTTCTTAATAATATATTGGGCCTTTTTCAAATAGAACTCAAGTTTCCTAGCTCCCTCCTCCCCTCAATATAATATCACCTAATTGATGTATTTGTTGAATACAACCTAACATTCAACTTAGAAGAAAATAAAATACTACTTTTGCTTCTAAAAGACTTCTAGTTCTTTCTTTTTATTTTTCTGAAATGACCACTGTTGAAGTAGGATACTGGATTAGATGATATGTGTTTAGCTATTAGGACAATCCTAAAGTACAAAAGTCTCAGCAACAAAACATCCAGGATTACTTCCTGTCTGTGTCATAACCCTCTGTGAAATAAATCCTTTAATCTCTCTGTCACTTTACTTCCTATGCAGTTAAAGGAGAGCTAAGCTTACTGTTTCCTATCCTTTGTTTGGCTCATGTATTTTACGATGCAGCCCAACTAGGCCTCCAACCATCAATTCTTGTCTGACAATCAACATGCCAAAAGTAAGTAAGCTTAGCTAGTAAATTCTGTAAGAGTGAAATTAAAGATTCAGGCAAGACTTATTTAATTTATTATGTCTACTAGTATTATTTTTGAGACCATACAAATAAATGCACTATTATCACAAAGCAACCAAGCATCTGAATGAAGAATTTCAGCTACAAATAAAGGGAAATGAGAATATTTTTCATCCCTTAATTTAATGCCCCCCATGTTCAGTTTTACTGTATATTTGTAAGAGGATAAATTTGACATTGCTAATTTAAGCGTGTTAAATCTTGTTTTCTTGTTCAAAAGAACAATATTTTTAGTTGTATCCTGGTTTTTGTTTTGTTGAAAGCTTTGAATTTGTATTTCTAAAAGAAATTTATCAATTACTATCAGTAAACATTACTATTACCCTTTGCTGCTTTTTGAGTATTGCAAATTCAAACATTAAAACCAAATTTCAGATGACGCTGTAAAATTCTTATCTAGTTGCTCTCTACTTAAGAATATCAGCAAAGGTTTAAATAAATATATTTTGAGTATGAACATGCAAATCAATTAACATGTAGCATCACTTTTTTTGTTAATCACTGATTTCAGCGACTTACTGAATCAGAAAAATCAGTTCATTAAACTCTGATAGTTCATTTCCCTTTCAATTATGCTATGCTTTGTTTTTTTCGGTAGAAAGCAAAAAAGCTGCATTTCTCACGTTGGCAAAAATGAAATTTGTGAGATTCTGCTCTCCCCAAAGAATAAGAAATAACAGTTTCCACTTGCAAGATAAACTTACATAAAATATCAACCTCAACCTAGTAACACAGTTAGAAGTACCTATAAAAACCAAGGGATTCTCCACTTTGTAATATATACATTTTTGAAGGAAATAAAAGCAGCAAAGTTGTCAATATGGATCTCCTTAAAAAATTCAGGATAAGGACTGACTTCTTTTCTTAGGTCATGGAATCGGGGAAGGGAATTTTTAATTTGTTAGCATTATCAGGGACACTTTATTTCTCAACTCCCAAAACCCATACACATTCAAAAGATATCATTATCTAAACTCAGACTCTGGAACTGATCAAGCTGGACTGGCTTCCTGTGGTCTTCTGGGTGCAATTCAAGGTGTTGGTTACCACCTTTAAAGCGCTCCATGGCATAGGACCGGGTTATTTACGGGACTGCCTGCTGCCACCAATAGCCTCCCATCGACCTGTGCGCTCCCATAGGGAGGGCCTCCTCAGGGTGCCGTCAGTCAAACAATGTCGATTGGTGACCCCCAGGGGGAGGGCCTTCTCTGTGGGGGCACCTGCCCTCTGGAATGAGCTGTTACGACAACACCCTGACCTCCGGACTTTTCGTCGCAAGTTGAAGACGTTTTTGTTCTACCACACAGGGCTGGCTTGAAGTAATAGTAATTTTAATAGGGGTTTATTATAGTTTTATTACTGTTTTTTAAGTTTTAATTTGGCCAAATTGAATTAGTTTTTTAATAGGTTTTTAAAATTTTTATATTATATATATAATTGTGTTTTATCAGGCTGTAAACCGCCCTGAGTCCTTTGGGAGAAGGGCGGTATAGAAATCAAATAAATAAATAAATAAAGTCTCACTAAGAATTTATATAAATGTTTTACAATCCTCTAATGGTTGAATAATATTACATTATAAGTAGAAGCTTTCCAATAGTATAGAAAACAAACAATATATCAAATACTAGAATATAATATATATGAATTACCTGAATAATAATGCTGTAATTCTCCTTTGAAAATAAGGGTGGATTATCATTTATATCAGATACATCAATATTGACTGTAGTTGTGTTGATTCTTGGGGGGGATCCATTGTCTGATGCTTGAACTGTCAAAGTGTAACCTGAAATCTTCAAAATGAAACACACAGAAAAATATTAACACAATTAGGCTCTATTCTTTTGAACTATAAAATCTACATATTTTCCGCATTTTGCATTAAGCAATTTTATACAGAGCATTTATGAATGAACAACACAGCATCTGGACATAAACAATGCTAGTTGCTTTACACCAGGGGTCCTCAAAAGTTTTAAAGAGGAGGCCAATTCACAGTCCATCAGACTGTTGGGAGGGCCAGACTGGCTAAGTGGGTGTGGCTAGGTGGTCATGTGACTGGGTGGGCATGGCTATATGGTCATGTGACTGGGTGGGCATGGCCAATTTAGCAGTCCACTGAACAATACACATAAATTAAACTTTCATTTGTTTTGCTCTTGGGGTGTTTGTTTTATTTGCTTTAGTTTGCATGTTGCTCTTTTGGTTGGCTTTTATTTTTACTAGATTGTTTTTTAAGTTGTTTAGTGGTCCACTTCAGATACTCAGTTTTGCAGCAATTCTTCTCAGCCCCAAGGAGCTTATAATCAACAAATCTCTCTCTCACTGTCTGTCTGTCTGTGTCTGTCTCTCTCTGTCCCCCCACAGCATCTTCTGCAGGATTCCCTTCAATCCTGGCAGTGCTCTGGGATACCTCATTGAATTCCATTCCATTCCTTTCCCATTCCATCCTATTTCCATTCCATCCTATTGCTATTGCTATTGCATCCCATCCCATCCCATCCCCACCCCTATCTCCATTCTATTCTCTCCTATTTCTATTCCATTCCATGCCCTTCTTGAGAAAGAAATACAAGATGGAAATGTTTCTGTGATCTCAGGACAGTTCCAAGGAAGATGGATATGTCTTTGCGATTGCAAGAAGCTTAAGAGAGGACTTTGTAACCAGATGGCTGATCCTTTAAGATTTATAACATCAAAGAATAAGCAGAGATACAAATGACATTTAAGTAAGAATGCAAGAGATAATTACAGAATTGGAATATTAACAATGTTTTAAAAACAAGAGTAGCTAGCAGCAATTCTAGTGAAGAATATAAAATGTATGATATTAAAAATAAAGTTAAAGCCTGTATTAAAGATTATTAGAGGATTATAAAAATGGTGAGAATAGAGGGAAAGGAGTGTTAAGGAATTTAAATTAAGAAAATATGAAATTTTTTAAGCATAAACAATGAAATTGAAATAATTTAGGATAAAACTTCCAATAGAATATTTGAATATAAGTATGGATTTTTTTTAATAAGAAGAAATGTTTGCTTTTTTTCTAATTTGCTCTTTTATTAAGAATGGATAATTTGGAAATTGTTATTGGTGATGGGAGATCCTTTTGAAATTGATGAAATGTAAGAGAAAATTTCTTTAGATTTTATTTTGTCTCTTTTATTTTATTTCTTTTTTTGTTATAGGTCTTTTTTTCTTTTTGATGAAACTAGGCACAATTATTGTTATATTTTGTGGAATGTAAGATGGTGATTGAAGGAAATTGTGTTGAGGATAAATATTTTAATGACGAAGGGAAGGACAAGAAAGGGGGTAAAAAATATGGGAATTAGACTTGATTTAACGCTATTTCAGGATAGGGGGAAGGAACAGATTTTATGATAGAAATGTGCAAATAATAAAATATTAGGAGGGAAAGGGAAATATATTAGATAAATGACACAATGGTGTGTGTGTGTGTGTGAAATCTGAATTATGTTTAATTATGTACCTGACTGATACCTTGTTCAAAAATGATTTGTATGTGGTTTATTTTTAAAAAAATAAAAAATAAATTTCTGGGGAAAAAAAAGAAATCTTTGAAGATGTGGACACCCAGTTCGCATGGAGACTATACCTGCAACCTTGGATTCTTTTCTTAGGTTCAGAGAAAATCATTTTATTTAATGTAGTCAAATTATAGCAACTATGAAATTGAGGTTTTCTATTCTTTTTTACAGAATGGACTTTTTGCTGAAAGAAGAAGAACACTGAATTGAGGATTTTGTATTTGAAGACTAAGAAATATTTGGACAAAATGAAGGGGTGAAATTACTTGTAAACTACTTAACTAATAGATAATATCTAGAAATACTGTTAAAATCATTACAAACATAATCTTAAGTATGACCCCTACTTTCTCTCTGTCGAGAAGTTTAGCCACTTTAATTTCCCCCAAGGTGGGATCAATTGTGAAAGGATTTCCTTGGTTGCCATCTATAATAGAGTATCGAATGCGGTTGTTTAAAGGCCCATCAGCATCAGCTGCAAGAATCTAAAAGAGACACATTTCTCAATTAAAACCAAAACAAGTAGACAGTGATTTTTTTTCAAATCATTTAAATCATTTAATAAACATTTTCCCGATTCATAACTCTTATCTAAACCAATCTATCCTTAGTTATAAATTCAATCATATTGCAGAATCAATATTCAGGGCATTGTAATATTCTGTATCCTCAGTTTAATAACAATAGCATGTAGACTTATATACCGCTTCCCAGTGCTTTACAGCACTCTCTAAGCAGTTTACTCTCTAAGCAGCAACATAGATGGAAGGCTGAGTCAACCTTGAGCCGGTGAGAATCAAATTGCTGAACTGTTGGGAGTTGGTGATCAGCAGAAGTAGCCTGCAATACTGCATGCTAACCACTGCACCACCATGGCTCTTAAAATAATATTTCAGAAAAATCAGCAAATATGGAACAGTGTTATTCTCTCACGCAGTGCTGTTTAAGCATAATTTTTGTTCTTCTAAAATGCAAGAGTCACACAGGACTATCTCAGGGAAGCTAGGAATGGAAGTACATACCGTGATGATTAATTGTTCAACCTCAGCATCTTCACTGATTACTGCTGTATAAGTGTCTTGACTGAATACTGGAGTATTATCATTGATATCAGTTATGTTGATATTCACTGTTACAACATCACTTAGTGAAGGTGTTCCTCCATCAGTGGCTTCTACCATCAGAAAATGCTCAGAGGAAATTTCATAATCAAGCCTTCCAATAATAAAAATCCCACCTAGAAAAAAAGAAAATGACACTAATAGTTGCAGCAAGTAAAATGACAATGATAAATTTCAAATTGCTTCATAAATTATTTCATGTTTAGTAAATGGTTTGCCCATAAATTGGACCATAAGGAAGGCGCCAAAGAATTGAGGCCTTTGAACTCTGGTGCTAGAGAAGACTCCTGCGAGTCCCTTGGACTGCAAGGTGATCAAACAGGTCAGTCTTAAAGGAGATCAACCCTGACTGCTCTTTAGAAGGCCAGATCCTGAAGATGAAACTGAAATACTTTGGCCACCTATTGAGAAGGAAGGAGTCACTGGAGAAGAGCCTAATGCTGGGAACTACTTAGGGCCAAAGAAAGGGACAAGAGAGAATGAGGTGGCTGGATGGAGTCACTGGACCAGTCAGTGTGAGCTTAAATGGACTACAGGGGATGGTAGAGGACAGGAAGGCCTTGAGAAGCATTGTTCATGGGGTCGTGATGGGTCAGACACAACTTTGCGACTAACAACAACTGGTTTGAAGCTTTAAATGTCTCTGGTTTGTAACATAAAAGAGAGAAACCTCTCTTAAAAATAATCCATGCTGATGGCTGATCATGTTCATAATATGTTCAATAGTATTATTTCTATGGTGCATTTCTGCTAAAAAGATATCAATCAGTAATAAATAAATATTAAAGCAATCAAAGCAACGGTGGGTAATCAACGATTATGCATTGGAAGTTGTTGATCTGCAATTACTCAAATCTGTTATATCTGTGAATGCTTAAAGACTGTCTTTGTAACAGGATTTGAATCTTTCGTTCCTTGTAATCAAATCTACTGCTAATCTCTAAAAGTAAGATGTGCGTAAGTGTCCACTCAGTTAAGTCCAAGGGAGCAACTGTGACATGTCACAAAATGTTTCTAACTTATGTATTTGAAGATATCAGAATGTAAGTATATAATGGCATACAATTTGTAATTGTATTGTCTATGTGTTGTCATGCTGGCATTATTGAGCTGGATCTAAATTGATGTTGATTATGTACATGCTCCTCTTTTCACACCTCAAAGAAGTTGGTTACAATTCTCTTATTGTTGGAAATATAACTCGGAAGTGGCTTCTTTAATATATTTTGAAGTTATTCACCAGCCTATTAATATGACTTTATAATGGTAATTTTTCTGTTTCCTAACCATTTGGTTGGTATAAATAGAATCCATAAACATATCAGGTACTACAATAGATTTTTCAAGCTTTGGATGTAGCCCACAGAATAAAAATCATATAAAACTGGAATAATATAGTAATGCCTGATTGGGTTTTTTTAAAGGTGTGCATTTGTGTGTGTTCAATAAATTTGAATTTTTATTTTAGTTTATTTATACATAGATAGAAAAAGATTTTCAAGCAATTTGTATTATTCACTTGTTTAGTTTATGATTTTTTTCCCTTTTTTGTTCCCTATATCAGCGGTCCCCAACCTTTGCGGCTTGGTGGCCTGGCTAGGGGGAGATAAGGGAACTAAGCTGTATTAGAAAAATTAGAAGAGTATTTCTTAAAAGGTTTTTTTGTCTCATGATCCCTTCACTTTAAAAAATTATAGACAACACCAAAGGAGCTTTGGTTTGTATTTTTTGTTTGGGCAATATTAATGAACAGCTTTATAGCTAATTTACAACTATTTACAATCTTTGCAGCATTTCTCATGATCACCATTAGTGTCAGTAAAAGTCTGTAGAGATTTCAGGTCACTGTTGTCCCAAAGGTGCTTTTTCTGGAAGCAAGTGGGTCTTTTTTTGCTTTGAAGATGTTTTGCTTCTCATCCAAGAAGCTTCTTCGGTTCTGACAGGATAGTGAGGAATTGAAGGATATATATTCCTTACAGAGATATTTGCATCCTTTTAGAAGATAGTCGAAGCACTTGGAAGTTTATCTGTGTCCTCAGGGTCACCTGAGTGCTCCTGGATCTTGAAGTCTGCATTTTTTTCCTCTGGAAATCCATTCCTACTCCCACACTATTCAAAGGGTGTTCATCCCAAATTGTATAGCTAAAAGTCTGTAGAGATTTTCAGTCATCCAGTCATTCAATCATATATAACCAGCGTATGATTGAAAATCACTGAAATAATATACATTACCTAACTGACCAATAAAGTGAGAGTATGTATCATTCCCACTCCCACTAAAGTAGATGATTCTGGACCGGCATTATTTTCAAAGGAAATGTGACAGCACTGCATCACATAAAACTGAACCATCACTTTGAGAGGATGTCAGAGAAAAGCTTTTTTAAAAAGCAAACAATTTAAGCACAATAGTATCTTGTTAAATAAAGTATTGTTTTAATACATCACATTATAGGAATGTTTAAAATGCACACATATATGCAAGCCCATTATGCAATGTTAATGTTAGTAATTTTTCCTTATTTATTAGTAGTTATATGAACCATTACCTGTTTTTGAATCAATACTGAATCTTCCGTGTTCATTTCCACTCACTATGGAGTAGGTGATTTCAGCATTGGCTTCAATATCCCGACTAGCAGCATAGACCTGAAGGATTTCCATTCCAACTATTGCATCTTCTGAGATGGTTGCACTGTATTCTTTATACTCAAAGACAGGAGGATTGTCATTTATATCCAGAACAGAAACCACCAGTGTAGCAGTAGAAGACAGCTTCCTTGGTGAACCTTCATCTTCAGCTTTCAATATTAAATGATATACTGCTTGTAACTCACGGTCTAAGGGCTTTTCCAATTTAAGAATCCCAGAGAATTTGTCAATAGAAAACTGCCCATCTGCATGTGTTAGCAAAGAATAATGAATCTTCTGATTTAAACCTACAATTAAGAAGAAATAGCAGATTAAGGTTCTAAATAGTATTTTCAAATAAATCTCTTTGATCAATGCAAAAAATAATGACAATTATCAGTTTCAAATGTTACTATATTGCTTTTTGCTAGTGTCAGATAACAAACGGTACAGATGTTTACACAACTTACTCTATTTTTTTCAAAATGCACGCATAAATTCAATAGATGCACATGGATCCATAGAATTTAGTCTAAATGGATTCATTGGCCATGATTCTAGTTAAATTATATGCTAGTCATCCATAACCACAAAACTTATATTTATATTCTTGTAATGATTATATCTTTTGTCTTCTAAGCACTCAGTTTTTCCATAGCCCAGAAGATTCTGGGTAACAAAGCTTAATCTAAAGCATGGGTATCAAACTCGATTTCATTGAGGTCTGCATCAGGGTTGTGTTTGACCACTGGGGCCGGGGTGGGCATGGCCAGCTCAATGTCACTTGTGTCCGGGGCACCTGTGGTGGCCAGAGTACTCTGCCAGTGAAAACTCTAGCTCAGGCTCCTGAGCTCTGTTTTTGGCTGCCACAGCCTCCTACAACCCTCTGCCAGCAAAAATGGAGCTTGGGAGCCTGTTTTCACTGCCAGAAGCACCATGGACTGGTCCTTCACTGTTTCCAGAGCCCTGGGCCTTGAAATTGATACCCCTGATCTAAAGTAAGAAAAACTTCACAATCACATAGGCGCTGGCTGCCAGCTAGAAGTAGTAGCTAGTAGCAATACATGCACAGGAGCTATGAGTTATGGCAAGATTATGCTCAGCCACATCTGCAAGTTATAGATTGTGTCATAAAAAGACTTATAAAATATAATTAACAAGCAAAAGCATAAATAGCAGAACTTTGTTTTAGAAATAATTATTCTATAACTCATACCTGCATCTGCATCAGTAGCATGAACTCTTGTCAGCAAAGTGTTCAATTCAGTGTTCTCAAACACTGTAATGGAGTAGGTTTCTGCTGTAAACTCTGGAGGGTTATCATTGGTATCTTCTATATTCAGAATAATATTAGACTGGCAAAATCTTCCTCCTGCATCTGAAGCCTTCACCATAAGGGAATATACAGATTTTTGTTCACGATCAAGTGTTGCTAATGTTTTCAGTTCACCTACAAAAGAAGCAGTGAAAATAAAGGAACCATGTGATGTTAAGAACTGCATTTATAATTTGATAGACCAGATTAAAGAGATCCTCTGAATCTCTTCAAAATGACATGTAGTTATTACTATACCAAATAGTTTAGTAGCGTTCACAAACTGGTTCTCATTGCTTACTAACATTTACAACTTTTAAGAAGCAGAAAGACCAATAAAATCTTTGTAGAACTCTACTTTTTACTTCCCTCCATTGAGAAACCTATCCATTTATCTGCTCTTTTTTGTTTTCAGTTGTTAACCATCTAAGAATTACTTAAGGGTTAAGGCCCTGATAAAAGACCTTTGTCAAAAGGTTTTTTGAAAATGCAAGTGTATAAAATGTGCAGTGTCATCTCCATCCATGAGCCTGATTAAAAAACAGACTAAAAGTTTGGTAAAGGATTTCCTTTGGATAACTAGATTGATTTTCCAACATGGTAACACTTCTTTCTTTATGCTAAAATAGTTATTTCCCCCCTCTAATTTATGTCTGGAAGAACATAATAAATAATGAATACCTTACAGCTTGCAAATCAAATCCATCCAACCATAATTCTGGAATAAAAGTAATTTAAAATACCAAGAGCTAAAACAGTTCAGAAATATAAAATGATATAAGCTATTCATGTTAAACTAATCAAAATAAAATCTTGAACTGACTAATTGCAGAGTAAGCCCATTAGTATTGAGCTTACAAGTATTTCAGATCTCTAGATGGTGGGGCATCTCTAGAAGGTGAACATTCAGCAACATCTTAAAGCATTTAATTGTTGGCAAGGCGAGCAAATATATATTTGCTTTGATTGGCTTCTCTGCTAGGTAGATTTTTTATTCATGATTTTAGCTACAGTAGTCTTACAAATGTAATTGACAGACTCAAATTAAAGCTATTTGGGAGAACAGGTAAATATTAGTGACTCCAATACTCAAGTGTCCCATTCCTAGAGTGTCAACATTAGAGTCTTTGGTGGCTACAAATTGGTAGAAGAATCATGCTCAATAACTGTTGTTCTGCCAAACTAATGAGGCGATGGCCTTCTGTTGCCTAAATCACCAGAAAACCAACTATACAAACACCTACAAACAGTAAGGAAGAGCTAAGGTTTCAATAAAAGTTTATAACTTCTAAATACTACCTGTGTCTGGATTGAGTCTGAATTCTTCTGCTCCAGCACCATATAATGTATAAGTTATTTCTGCATTGGAACGAATATCTGCATCTGTAGCCATGACTTGCATGATGAACTTGCCCGGAGGGGAATCTTCTGGAACAGTGTCTGTATACCAGGCCTAAAAGCATTTGTAAGATAATTGTGAGTAAATATACATTAAGGATTTAAGATGTGGACTAAAAGACATGGCATTATTAAGATCAGATATTACAAGATTTGAAAAGGTGAGAGACAAATTATAAAAATATTCAAAAGTTACTCTTACATGTTTTCTAGAGTTCCATACTGTTCTTCTGATTCACCAGCCCCCACAAAATTGAAAACATAACAAGGGAAACATCCTAGCCCTGCCCCTTTCAGCCCCAAGTCCTTTATTACTACCTGTCTTAAGAGACTGGATGATAACCGCTAACCAATGGTTTCCACATCAAAAAAATTGCCATATCTATATTAAAACTCTTCAGCTTTCTGCCATCTGTCTCTTTCCTATAAGTCCTATAATATTCAAATAATATGAAAGACTGTCAAAAATTATAGAAAGTTTCAACAGCTTGGAAAGATTGCTGTAGAAAACAACAGCAAGCTTTTTACTTTTAAAATATGGTATTAACTGTTGTTTTTTTAAAAAAAACAATACATTCTTACTCCTTTCTGTATACTATGCATGTGTCGCAATAGTCTGAATAGTTTACAATTAAAAGTTTAAAAAAAATTGTAAACAGCCTGATGCCAAATAGATAAACTAAGCCTCACCCCACTTTAACCCTACAGGACTCAGCCATCATTCTGTCCTAAAGCTTGTGATACTAAACAGGTCTTTTAATAGTTTCCTGAATACCATCAGATTAACTTCCTGGATGTTATTAATATAAATTAGGGTTAACAGATATACTGACTTAAAATGTTTCTGGGACTTGTTAATTTTCTCTCCCCAAAATAATTATTCAGTTTGAACATTAGCATTCTTGTTATCTAGATGGCAGAATGTTTTCAAGTTAGAAATAAACATCTATCAGAAATCCAGACCAATACCTTTTCACAAACTGGGCTATTGTCGTTTGAATCAAGGACTTTTACTTCTACCACCGCTTTAGCAGCAAACATCCCATCAGTAGCTGTGATATTTAGAAGGTAATTATCTTTTACTTCTCTGTCCAATTGCTTTTTGACATAAACTTTCCATTCATTCTGTATGTTTTCTACAGCAAACTGTTCCAATGGATCACCTCCTAAATAATTAAAAAGAGAATATATGTTTATGCCATGAAAAAAATGAATATATTTAAGACTTAAAAATTCTAAACATGATATTGGAAGATGCTGAAGTATTCACTGAAAATGCTGGGCATCCCTTGCCCCCCAACATGCTATAAAGATTTAGTACTAATAAATTTATTAGTACTAGTACTAATAAAAAGTCCAATATTTTATGCAGATAAACTGGCACTCTCCAGATACATGTACAATACACAGAAATCATTAGTTTAAATTATTACAATAAAACAAGCCCATATTAATACAAGATATTATAAACCTTATTATATTTAGAGTATACCTCTATACAATTTTAAATAAAAGCTGAACCAGCGTATTTGAGAAAAAATGTAATGCTGCTTCAATAAGAATTATATTCTGGTTCAGCATGTTTTGCATGCAAATAGTTTCACCTCTGTAAAAACATGTATCCAATGCTTCAGTATTTTTTTCAAACATGGAAACTTTAATATGAGTGGACCAAGTCCTAGAATTCTCAGCCAAGTTTGAAAAACACTATTTTAGACTATTAGGAATATGAAAGTTTTCCTCAAATAATTGTTACGCATTATTTGATGTAACAAATGTGTCTTCTATTTTTCCAGGCATACCAGTCTTTTCTATCTTACTGTTTTTAATATTTTTTTATGTTGCATTAATTGCCTAACAGAACTTTATGGATTTTTTTTTTAAATCCATAAAATCAAATCAAGGGTTATTTATATATTGCTAAATAAGCAGGGCAAACAAATATGCAGACTTGTAAGCTATTACTACTCAAACATTGTTAAAGGCTTTAAAGGTTCGACTATTGCCTGCTTTGAATCCCTTCTTTATAGTGTACCCAACTGGCAATAATTTTGGATGGGAAAAAATATCAGCATTGCTGAATGCATACTAGACACATTCCAAACTGTAAATACTTATTTGACAGCTATAGTGGTATTTTTTTAAGTAATGGAACTCTTACAATCAATACAAATAATTGTTTCATAATAAAAATTATATATAGTGTGTGTGCATGTGTGTACATGTGTACACGTTTATTCAACTTTGTTGAATAAACAATAGCTAGAGATTCAGAGATTCAGGTTAACGGAAGAATTCAGAAGACCTGAAGTTATGATGGTTTCACGTAATGTAGCAATACAAAACATATAGTTAAAATGTCTAAATATATTTCTAAATATTTACCGGTAATAAAATAGTTGACTTGTTTATTAGAATATTCTGAATCGGCATCGGTGGTGCTTATTATAGCAACTACTCCTCCAACTGGATCATCTTCACTGACCGTTCCTTTATAAATCTCTGCAGTAAACTGAGGAGGGCTGTCATTCACATCAGCTACATAAACCTCCACAACAGTGGTGGACGACAACTGCATTTTTTCAGCACGGTCAGATGCCACCACAACAATTTGGTATTTGTCCTGCTTTTCCTGGTCAAGCTCTCTTAAAGTGGTAATCCAGCCAGTTTCCAAATTTATGCCAAAAGACTCTAGGATTTCAGTATCCTGGTTCGGCTCCAGCTTGTAAGTAATTTGTCCGTTGTTCCCAGAATCCTGGTCCATTGCTTTTACTCGTATGACTTTTGATCCAGCTGGCATATTTTCTACTAAGTATGCTTCATAAGGATTGGCTTCAAAGATCGGTGCATTATCATTTGTATCTTTGATTTGAATACTTATGTCTACAGAAGAGACAACTTTATAATTTTCCTTCATAAAATATGCAAGCACTGAGAACTGGTACCATTTAGTTACCTCATGATCCAGACTTTTTTCAACTTTTAGCCTTCCATTATGCTTGTCTATCACAAAATAATCATCTTTATTTCTTTCAGGTATATATCCTTTAACAAGATTGTATAACAAGGTATGGGTGTGCTCTGCTCGTATAATATCAATTTCAGTCCCAATAGGAGTATCTTCAGAAAGAATATAAGAATAAAATGGTTCTGAAAATTTTGGCAAACGTATTTCAGGAGAGAGTATTCTAACATATAGGGGGACACTAGAATCCTTTTGTGGGGATCCACCATCCATTGCTCTAACAAAAAATGTAAGAAACTGATTTTCTAGCCCAATTAAGCTTTCTTTTGTAGTTATTACTCCAGTCAAATGATCAATTTCTAAATTCTCCTCAACATGTTCAGAATCTGCTTCAATTGTGTATGTGATATCTGCATTTGAGCCTTCATCAGCATCGGAAGCCAAGACTTTAATGATAGATGTACCTCTTGGAACATCAGATCCAATACTGACCTCATACTCAGTTGCTCGGAACAAAGGAGCATTATCATTAACATCAGTAAGTATGACATTGATGCTGCAGAATGCCACTTTCCCCCCAGCATCCTTAGCCATGAACCTAATATAGATGACCTTTTCGGCCTGAGTTTCACGATCAAGTATTTCCAAAGTAAATAATTGCCCCCTCTCATTAGTATAAAATCTGTCTTTTGCAAAATCATTCATAATATGATATGTTACAGATCCATAACTGCCAGTATCTTTATCTGTAGCTTTGACTTCGGTCACCAGGGTATGCAATGGAGTATTTTCAGCTAATTCTACCTCATATTCATTCTGACTGAACACAGGACTATGCAAATTGGCTCTGATTACATTTATGTGAACCTGAGCTGAACTTCTAAAGACTCCATCAGAGACAGATATATTGAGATGATAATTTGGTTTCAGAGTCTGCCTATGTATGTTTGAAAGAGTGATGACCCCAGTCTTGCTATGGATAACAAAATGTATGTTATCATTCCCTGTTAATATGAAATATTCAAGCTTTTCTGTATCTGAACTGTCTGGATCTGAGGCTTTTACACATGTTACAAAGTGCCCATGAGGAGCCAATTCACTGATATTAGATTTATAAAGCAGCTGGTTAAACACTGGTGGATTATCATTCAGATCCGTGATATCAACAGTTACAACAATGTCACTGCTCAGTGGAGGCATTCCACTGTCTATTGCTCTTACCAACAATATGTGTTGCTGAGCTTGTTCAAAATCCAAGCTCCTTGATGTCAGAATGAGCCCCGTACTATCTATAACAAAATAATCATTGTTCCTGCTAAAGTTGCCTACCAAGTGGTAAGAAATCTTTCTGTTTAATCCAGAATCAGCATCAGTTGCCCTGACATGTACAACAGATGTTCCAATTATAGATGCCTCAGAAATTGTGGCAGCATATATTTGCTCTGTAAAGATAGGAGGATTATCATTGATGTCTTCAATTATTATATCCACAAACACTTCAGCATGGGCCCCTGTCAATGAATCAGTTGCCCGGATGCTCAATTTGTAAGCAGGATGGGCCTCAAAATCTAAGGGGGCAATAACATTGAGAACTCCAGTGTTGAAGTTGATATCAAATTGATCAAAAGGATCACCATCTGTGATGCTGTAGAAGACTTTGAGCCCCTCTGGACTATATGCTTGCACATGAACCACTGGACTATGGAGTGGGATATTTTCTGGTATTTCTGCACTATAGAAAGTTTTTTCAAATATTGGCATGGCTTTATTTACCACAGTGATTGGAACAATAACTTCAGCAGACAAACTTGGTTCTCCTTTATCCTGGGCTATCACAGTAAGACAATACTCTTTGTTTAGTGTGTCTGGGTCAAATTTTTTCTTGAGTGTGATTTCACCGGTTTCCCCTATTTGGAATTGGTCACTATGTTCCTTGAAATAATACTGTATTTCACCATTCCTACCAATATCATTGTCTACAGCAGTGACATAGTGAATCACTTCACCAACTTCAGTATCTATTTTAACAGTGGCATAATATGGAAGATTGACAAAGACAGGGGCATTATCATTTATGTCTTCTATAGTGATCTTTACCACAAGATGTACAATGATGGATTGTACACTTGGATTATGTTCTGCAGTCACTTCTACCACAATATCAAATGATTCCTGTTGCTCACGGTCAAATGGCATTCCAGTGGTTGAAAGGACTCCAGAAGTATAACTGATTTTAAATCGATTATCTGGATTTAAAATCTGATAGAATAAAGGTTCATTTATTTGATTTCCTACAGCAGTGATGACTGCTACTGTTCTCGCTTCTGTGGAATTTTCCTGGACCACAGCATTATAAGAACTACGTGTGAATTTCAGCTGATTTGCCTTGGCCTCTTTTACATTAATTTTTACAGATGTAGTGCTTGAAAACCTGCCATCTGATGCTCTGATTGTCAATTCATACCGACTTCTTAGTTGAGTTGTATTTTGTACTGTTATCCACCCAGTCTTGGAATTGATTGAAAATTTTTCTCCAATGTTGCCTTCAGTGATAGAATACATGAGTTGTGAGAAGGCTTCTGAATCTGGATCATTTGCATTTACCGTAACAACTTTTACTCCTTTATATGTTGGCACTAGAACAGTTGCTTCATATAGGTCTTTAGAGAACACTGGAGGACAATCATTGATGTCAATTATGGAAATAGTAACATTAGCTGCATATTCTGCAGACAAGCGTGGTATTCCCATATCATATACTTGCACAGAGAAATGAAAAATATTGGTTTCTTCATAATCCAAGGTCATTACTGTACGAATGGCTCCTGTACTAGAATCAATGGCAAAATATTTATGGGCAGATGGTTCAACAATCTGATAGACAAGTAAAGCATTTGATTCTTTGTCAGCATCTGTAGCTCGAATCACTAATGGCATATTCCTCTCTGTTAGAACCACACTATTAATCGAAGCAGATTCACTGATGAGTCCTGTGTATTCTGATTGCATAAAGGTTGGTGCATTATCATTCTCATCTCGAAGGTGCACCAGTACAGTGGTGTTAGTGGACTGGCCAGCCATATTAGTTCCCTGAATAATAAGACTATAAAAAGGCAAGGTTTCAAAATCAAGAATCTTCTGAGACGTGATAACACCAGAATGTGAGTTTATAGTGAAGGCATCACCTATGTTGCCCTCTTTTATTTCATAGGCTACAGATGACTGGCTATGTGTAATAACCATGATGATGAAGCTGCCAATGCTGCTGTTTTCACTGATTTCTGCAGAATATTCTTGGGAGGAAAACTTGGGCAATGCATTGTCAGAGATAGTGACAGAAATGTGCACAGCTGTAACTTCATTCATTGAGGGGATCCCTTTATCTGTTGCCTTCACCATCAAAGTGTACTCATCCTGAATCCTGAGATCCAATTCTTTTGCGGTAGTAATACTACCCAAGACTGGGTCGATATTGAAAGCATTTCTAATATTTCCTGTTTGGGAGAAAGAAAAATAGAAGGACAGGAAATTAATGATCTGAAAAATAATAATAATTTATTTAGATTTACAATTGTTCCTTACTGAACACCAACTTATTAGATTCAAATAATATAAAGCACAATGTTCTTTAAATGCCATGGCATTTTATGCTGAAGTAAAACTAAAAACTTAGAATGAGTCTTGCATATAAGCTCTCAAACTGGTATTCAGCAAAGGAGCTGAATTCTGCAAGTGCCTGAAATTGTATGCAGTCAGGAGAAGAAATCAAGTGGGCTATAAGCATTGGAAAAGCCTTGCCCCCATGTGCAGAATAGGAATGTAGTGGGCTGCTGATGGATGGAGTTCTCTGACCCTGCTTTTCTAAATCCATAGTAATCTAGAATATTTTGGGAGGGGAGAGGTTAATTTATATGGTCACATTTTCAAAACTGATTTTTTCACCAAAATCCAGCCTGCAAATTGTAGTCAAATGTCCTTTGATCAAGTCTCAATTGAAGCTTAATTAGTAGTTCATTAGCAGCCCTTTTATGTCATTATTTTTAAATCTAAAAACACTTCAGTGGCTTAATTAAAACATTTTTTAGCTAAATTACTCCCAATTAAAATGTATAGACTTGAGGCTCTGTATTAAAATTTTTACTTTGAGAAAAGACAGTTTCGTTCTGACTACTGAATAAAAACAGGAACAAATAGGCTTTTTTCTGAATGGCAGAAAATAGTCTGGCATTTCACACTGCCTAGGAAATCCCCAAAAATTAAGACAGCAAATATTTTTCCTAATACTTTAATTACAGAACATAGCAAGAGAATTTTAAATCCACCACTTCGTAATGACTGTTTTTATTAATATGTTTAAATTATGTATTTGGGTAGGCTGTTGATATTATCCTTTTTTAATATTGAAAGTCATAAACAGAGTGCCATTCTTAGAATATTCCATTTCTAATCCTTTAAGCCATTACAAGCATTTAAGGAATGTTCATTTCATATGCCTAAAATGTTTGCCCTAATGCTTTCGCTGTAGAGTTGCTGAATAGACCAGAAATAACAATGTTGAGAAAGTTTTAACATTTCCTCCCACAATGTTCTCTGGATAAATAAGGAAGAAGAATTTGTAAGGAAAGAAGAGAAAGATTGGGTGACAGGGAGCAAGCTGGAAAACAGACATTTGACCAGATAGTGTTTTCATTTCAAAAGAATGTCCTTTCTTCTAGACCAGTGGTTCCCAATCTTTTTTTGGACATGCCCCACCTAAGCATCTCTAAAATCCTGAT
Organism: Ahaetulla prasina; assembly: GCF_028640845.1. Taxonomy (NCBI): domain Eukaryota; kingdom Metazoa; phylum Chordata; class Lepidosauria; order Squamata; family Colubridae; genus Ahaetulla; species Ahaetulla prasina. Next base: position 51,255,736 of record NC_080546.1, on the reverse strand, counting down.
TCCCCACCCCACCCCATGATATATAATTCTCACTATTCAAAAAGTGAACTCCTACTCATGCAGAGGAAGCCTAAAAGGCCATTAATTTGGTTTAAACAAGGCTCCAATTGCCCCCATTAAAAATCAAATCCCCCCCCTCCCATGGGGCGTGGGCTCCACGTTAGGAACCACTGTTATAGACTAATTGCACACATCATGGGGTGCTATGTTTCATACATTTTAATTGATAGATTACAACCTAAACTCAAATGTGGGGTTCTAACCTTTATATTTAAATCAAAGTAGATTCCCTTTATATAACCTTCATATAACCTTCTATGCTGTGAAGGTCTGGTTGGAAATCTATTGTACCAGAAGCCATCCTTCTGTAAATGGAAAACTGTATGACTCTAGAAATACGGGTCATTTTCAGAGATGCCTTTTGATTTATGGAACTTTCTTTAAAGTAGCAGCTGTATTTCATCGTTTTGGATCCTAGAAACAGACATTTCTAATCTCTTGCTGCTTTTAGTGTAGCATATTCCAGATAATATACAGATTGTAATTTTTTAAAATTTGTAAAGTAACAGAACCATTACTCAGCTACATTTAAAACAGGGAGAAAACAAAATTAACCAATCATTATTTAATTTTAATGGTTAATAATCTGAGGATTTTTCTTTCTGGGGAGAGGATGCCATTTTGCTTCGGGCTATATAAATAAGTCGAACAAAAATAAATTCAGTGTAGATCAAATACTTTTGAAAGTATGCTTTATACTATTTTGAATAATGCAGGTCTGATCACAATTTCCCTATTGGAAACTGGATATTTTCATACTTCTACATTTTAATCTTTACAATATAGTGAAAATATTGGAATTTACCTGATTCTATGGAGTATCTGATTTCTGCATTTTCTCCTTTATCTTTATCTAATGCTGTAACTTGAACCACCATGGACCCAACAGCTGCTGACTCATATACTTGTCCTTCATAAGAAGAACTGGTGAAATATGGAGCATGATCATTTGTATCGCTAACATTAATGATTATTTTAGCAAAGTTGCGCTTGACAGGAACATCTTGATCCCGTACCTAAAATAATTAGCACACTGTTAACAATTAGCACATTATTTTATCCAAATCAGCAAAAACTCAATTTTACATGCGATTTTATTCTAAACAAATTCTCAAACCTACATCCTACAGAAATGGTTTTGCTCAATACAAATAAACACAATGCAAGAGAATAAATATTACTATTTCGCCTATTTCTTTTGTGAGGTGGGTGAGTTTATTTTAATATTATGTACAATTCACAAGCATATGATTAGTGTTACAGATGGCTCTTTATATAAATCTCCTTAGTTAGATTAGACAAGAAAGTGATAGGAATTAAAATGGGGAAAAGGACTAAAAGGCACTTCTTTTTAATTGGTCCTCTCTTTCAGAATATTCAAAGTGAAATTCCTTCCAAACAAGAACAAAATGAGGGAACAAAATATTAAACAGCTTGAATGTGGAAAAAGACCATATAACATTAGCTGGCATTAGTAGTTTATAGTGTTCTGAAAATTTTTGATCTTTCAAATATGTCATCTAAATAAAGTTTACAGAACTCTTATAAAATAGGTCAGTTCTACAGTATTACCATCTTCGTTAGTTGCCCAGAATTGCTGTAGTGCGTTGGCAGGTCTATAATTTGGATATTTCATTTTAAAGCCAGAATCTTGTGGATTTGGAGATAACAAGTTGCCAAAGACCATCGTAAGTAGTATCACAGAAGAATTAACATTTCAATAAATGACTTTTTAATTTACAGCTCAGAGTTAAATTGGAGTGTGGTTTGGATGAGAGCTAACGAGTGCACTGGAAAGGGAAGGGATTCTAAAAATTAGGGAAAGAAGGCTTGATTCTTCCCAACTTACATATCCCACAAACCTTTCCTAAGCAAAAACAAGTAAATGGTTAAGATATGTGCTATGTATAAATGTAAGAGGTAGCTGACCTGCAGTCATTTCAGTTTCTGCTTATGAATGGTTCTCTGTTTTACTGAAAAGCCAGACATTTAATTAATTATTTGTTTTTCAGATTTGTATCCACATACTGCTTGCAAAGTTTAACACTTCAGCTGAAGAACAAGCACAATAATGGTTCTTTACCATGACTGTGAGAACATGTTGATGGATGACTTCATGATCCAACTTTTCAACAGTATAAAGTGAGCCAGTTACAGGATCAAGGCGAAATTTCCTAAGGCTGGTAGGATCCATGCTGCTTTGCATAGTATAAATTAGTTTATTCTTCTCATCTCTGTCTGAGGCACTGACTTGCAAAATTTCTGTCTCTGGCAATATGTCTTCTGCTATAACGACTTGATATTCTAACAGAGAAAATTCTGGTCTGTGATCATTTGTATCTATTATGTTAATGTACACCTGAAATGACATGCAAAAATAAAACATGGCAGCAACAACATTATAACACAAATATGAAACCCCACAGGAAATCAGAAAATAATGCTACAAACAAGCTACAGAGGACAATATAAAATAATACATATTAGAGATGATCAAATCAGTCTGTTGTAGAGGAAAAAAAATTGTCCATCCACTACTTTAGAAATTTTTAAGATTCTGCGGATGATGTATGAAATTCTTATTTTGTCCTCTAAACACCACAATTATCTTTGGGATGGACTGGTCTTTTTAAAAAAAATAACATTCTTAACTTGTGACAGACCTTTTCAGTCACATCTACTATAGTATATTTACTGAATTTACCAAATTAGCAGAAATAAAAATTATAAAACTAAGAAACTAGAAATAAATCAACAAGGATACATCTAATAATCTACCTGCTGTCTAATCCAGCAATTCTAACTGCTATAAATGAATGAGTTACTTTATAGAAGTTATGGGCGTAACAGAAAAAAAAAACATGTAAAACTACAATCACTAAGACTTCTGTGAGCAAACCCCCACTAGCAGTTAAAAGGAAGAAACAGCTGCGATCACACATTTCTCCTAGAAGCACGAAGCTGTAAACACCTAGCCTGAAGATGACGAATGGGATTTCGTCGAAACGTCGCCAAAACACTTCCAATTTTACGCGGAAGAAAACCCGAATAACCAAAGACCTACACACACACACACACACACTGAAATAAAATCTTCCAAAATTTACAAAAAAATATGTGTATGTTTGTCAACTAGTAATTGGGACAATATCTGAGTGCCCTAGAAAATTATATGACAGCAGTGATCAACAAGGCATGTAAGAACTGACAAGAAAGAGGACCAGAGACCATGGTTTCTAAGATACCAAAAAGTGACAAGGATCATCTGAGACTGTAGCAGCAATAGCACTCCACTAATCAATATTTAGATAACTTCATCAAATATTCCACAGATGCTCACCCCCAGTTATATTTCAGGGTTATTTTTTCCCATAAGATCTTTCATGGTTATTATTTTCTTAAAATTCTTAAAAACAAAATGAAACAAAACACAGGTAGTCCTCAACTTATGACTGCAACTGAGTCCAAAGTTTCCCTTGCCAAGCAAGACAGTTGTCCTATTTTACCATTTTTATTGCCATTTTTGTTAAGTGAATCACTGCAGTTGTTAAGCTAGTAACACGGTTGTTAAATGAATCTGGTTTTCCTATTGACTTTGTTTGTAAGCAAACAATTGATTTTGATTTTGTGACCATGGCAATTTTGAAAACAGCCCTAAGTGTAATAAGTAATTTTTTTCAGTTCCTGTTGTAACTTTGGATGGTCATCAAACGAATGGTTTTAAGTAGAGGACTACCTGTATATATAGGTCAATCTGTGAGAGAATGGAGAACGATGCAGTGGAACATCATGACTTAAGTTCCTCCCCTTTTGCATGTGACCACAATGTGATGTTAGAAGCATGCACAAATAGGACAGAGTGTGCCCTCTCACAATGCAATGTTGCTTTCATAATTCTGAATAAAACCTGGATTTCTCAGGATACCCTTGGATGAACAATAACATAATAAGTAACATAATAGATAATGGTATGATATGATACAATATTACAATAATAAAACAACACTTCAGAGCTTTCTTTAAAAATTTTAAAAACTGAATTCTTCAATTAACAGAAGGTTGGAAAAATTGCCTTAGGCAATAAACATGTCTAGACTAGTTGGAAACTTTGCTGCTTATTAAATAAAGCACAGTTCTATTTTCTTGACATAGTAGTGTTAAATTCCTGTAGCCACAGTTCACTTAATTCTTTTAAGAAAGGAATATGAAAATTTAGATAAGATTTTATCACAAAAGTAATCTTTTACTTTGACAAATAAACTTTTAAAATGATATATTTTTATCGAAACAATTGGCAAAATCATTATGACAACCCAAAAAGTTTTTCTTACATAACAAACTATTATTTTCTAGAGGACATGGTCAATATTTGATTCTAACCATGACAAAAATCAGAGACAAAGAACCAAATCTATCCTTTGACTAAATAAATAGCCAAATCTCAACGATGTCTGCCATAATGACAATGATTCTGTGTTCCCTAGGATTTGTATATAATGACATTCTTTATCTCATTCTGTTAATAAGTCATAGTCTAACTTCTCAACAATTGGTATCTAATAAACCTTTCAAGCCCCTTTATGGATTACTGCCTTGTCATGGCGAAGGGGCTTGCATAGCTCAATGAAACTATGAGCTATGCCGTACAGGGACACCCATGACGGACAGGTCATGGCAGAGAGTTCTGACAAAATGTGATCCACTGGAGAAGGAAGTGGTAACCCACTCCAGTATTTTTGCCATGAAAACCCCATGGACAGTATCAAAAGGCAAAAAGATATAATCCCAGAACATGAGCCCCTCAGGTCGGAAGGTGTCCAATATGCTACTGAGAAGAAGCGAAGGGCTAGTACTAGTAGTGCCCGAAAGAATGAAGCGACTGGGTTAAAACCAAAAGGACGCTCAGCTGTGGATGTATCTGGTTGTGAAAGAAAAGTCCGATGCTGTAAAGACTTTTTCTCCATAGGAACCTGGAATGTACGACCCATGAATCAAGGCAAGCTAGATGTGGTCAAACAAGAGATGACAAGACTGAACAACGACATCTTAAGAATCAGTGAACTAAAGTGGACAGGAATGGGTGAATTTAATTCAGATGACCATCAGGTATACTACTGCGGGCAAGAATCCCTCAAAAGAAATGGAGTAGCCTTCATAATCAATAAAAGAGTAGGAAAAGCAATACTGGGATACAGTCCCCAAAATGACAGAATGATCTCAGTTCGAATCCAAGGCAAACGATTCAATATCACAGTAGTCCAAGTCTATGCCCCAACCACTGTGCTGAAGAGGATGAAATTGACCAGTTCTATGAAGTCCTACAGCACCTTATAGAATTAATACCAAAAAATGATGTCCTTATTATCATGGGGGATTGGAATTCTAAAGTAGGAAGCCAAAAGATAACCGGAATAACAGGCAAGTTTGGCCTTGGAGTACAAAATGAAGGAGGGCACGGGCTGATTGAATTCTGTCAAGATAATACGATGGTCATAGCAAACACTCTTTTCCAACAACCCAGGAGACGACTCTACACATGGACATCACCAGACGGTCAACACAGAAATCAGATTGACTGTGTGCTCTGTAGCCAAAGATGGAGAAGCTATATACAGTCAGTAAAAACAAGACCAGGAGCTGACTGTGGCTTAGATCATGAGCTTCTCCTTACAAAATTTAGGCTTAAATTGAAGAAAGTAGGGAAAAGCCCCAGGCCACTCAGGTATATCCCTGATGAATATACAGTAGAGGTGACAAATAGATTTAAGGAATTAGATCTGATAGACAGAGTGCCAGTGGACGGAGGTTCACAACACTGTACAAGAGGTAGCAACTAAAACCATCCCAAAGAAAAAGAAAGGCAAGAAAGCAAAATGGCTGGCTGAGGAAGCTTTGCAAATAGCTAAGGAAAGAAGGAAGTGAAAGTCAAGTGAGAAAGAAAGATACACTCAGTTGAATGCAGAATTCCAGAGAATAGCTAGAAGAGATAAGAATACATTCTTAAATGAACAGTACAAAGAAATAGAAGAAAACAATAGAATAGGGAGGACCAGAGATCTCTTCAAGAAAATTGGCGATATGAAGGGAACGTTTCATGCAAAGATGGGCATGATAAAGGACCAAAGCGTCAAGGACCTAACAGAGGCAGAAGAGATTAAGAAGAGGTGGCAAAATTACACAGAAGAACTATACAAGAATGAGCTTAACATCCCTGATAACCATGATGGGGTGGTCACTGACCTTGAGCCAGACATCCTAGAATGTGAAGTCAAATGGGCCTTAGGAAATCTGAGCAACAACAAAGCTAGTGGAGGAAACAGTATTCCAGCTGAGCTATTCAAAATCTTAAAAGACGATGCAGTAAAAGTGCTACACGCAATTTGCCAGCAAATTTGGAAAACTCAACAGTGGCCACAGGATTGGAAAAGGTCAGTTTACATTCCAATTCCAAAGAAAGGCAATGCCAAAGAATGTTCAAACTATCGCACCATTGCACTTATTTCACATGCTACTAAGGTTATGCTTAAAATCCTACAAGCTAGGCTCCAGCAGTATGTGGATCAAGAACTACCAAAAGTACAGGCAGGATTTAGAAGAGGCAAAGGAACTAGAGATCAAATTGCCAACATATGCTGGATCATGGAGAAAGCGAGGGAGTTCCAGAAAAACATCTACTTCTGCTTCATTGACTATGCTAAAGCCTTTGATTATGTGGATCACAACAAATTGTGGCAAGTTCTTAAAGAAATAGGAGTACCAGATCATTTTATTTGTCTCTTGAGAAACCTGTATGCAGGTCAAGAAGCAACAGTGAGAACTGGACACAGAACCACTGATTGGTTCAAAATTGGGAAAGGAATCCAACAAGGCTGTATACTATCGCTCTGCCTATTTATATGCTGAGCACATCATGAGAAAGGTGGGACTGGATGAATCAAAAATTGGAATTAAGATTGCCGGGAGAAATATCAACAACTTCAGATGCAGATGATACCACTCTAATGGCAGAAAGTGAAGAGGAACTGAAGAGCCTCTTTATGCAGGTGAAGGAGGAGAGTGCAAAAGTTGGCCTGAAACTCAACATTAAGAAAACTAAGATCATGGCATCCGCCCCTCTCAATTCCTGTCAGATAGATGGGGAGGAAATGGAGGTAGTGACAGATTTTGTAGCTCAGGCTGTAAAGAAGCCTGTTATTAAAACACAGCAGCCTGCAATTACTGCAGGTTCAAGCCCGGCCCAAGGTTGACTCAGCCTTCCATCCTTTATAAGGTAGGTAAAATGAGGACCCAGATTGTTGGGGGGGCAATAAGTTGACTTTGTAAATATACAAATAGAATGAGACTATTGCCTTATACACTGTAAGCCGCCCTGAGTCTTCGGAGAAGGGCGGGATATAAATGTAAAATAAATAAAAAAATAATAATAATATTTTCCTGGGCTCCAAGATCACCGCAGATGGGGACTGCAGCCAAGGAATTAAAAGACGCTTGCTCCTGGGGAGGAAAGCTATGGCAAATCTAGACAGTGTACTAAAAAGCAGAGACATCACCCTGCCAACAAAAGTGCATATAGTCAAGGCTATGGTTTTTCCAGTTGCAATGTATGGCTGTGAAGGTTGGACCATAAGAAAGGCTGAGCGTCAAAGAAATGAGGCTTTTGAACTCTGGTGCTGGAGAAGACTCCTGCGAGTCCCTTGGACTGCAAGGCGAACAAACAAGTCAGTCCTAGAGGAGATCAACCCTGGCTGCTCTTTAGAAGGCCAGATCCTGAAGATGAAAATGAAATACTTTGGCCACCTAATGAGAAGGAAGGACTCACTGGAGAAGAGCCTAATGCTGGGAAAGATTGAGGGCAAAAGAAGAAGGGGACGACAGAGAATGAGGTGGCTGGATGGAGTCACTGAAGCAGTCAGCGTGAGCTTAAATGGACTCCAGAGGTTGGTAGAGGACAGGAAGGCCTGGAGGAATGCTGTCCATGGGGTCGTGATGGGTCAGAAACGACTTCGCAACTAACAACAACAAAACCTTTCAAATCTACTTCAGTTGATGTTCATCAGCACATGTTCTGGCAGCATATTACACAATTTAACAATAAGCTATGTCAAGGTCCCTTCCAATCCTCCAAAACCAGTTAATTACACTGGATAACCATGTTTTAGATAAAGGGGGGAAACTTTCTCTTTATTCATGTTCATCATACCACACATAACTTCTCTTTCTCCTCTTTTCAATGTGAAAAGAAAGAAGTTGGCCCAGCTATTTCAAAGTACAAGTAGGGCTGATAATAACTGTGTTTTATTTTCTACTTCCTGATCTTTAAACTGAATTTGTTCTTTAATCATTTCATATGTCACAGTTAAATTTATTCAAATTGCTTTTGTTTCATACAGTCTTCCTCAAAATTCTGGTGCCAAGTTGTACGGAGAATTGTTTTCACATGGAAGCTGTTTCATGTGGTTTCAACAGAGAAGTTATATTCACAGCCATTTTATCTTGACACCAAAATAAACAAGAGGTCTTTAATCATTGGGATAATTCATAAATAAACAACTATTGTTGCTTTATTTCAGGTTTTAATTTAAATAACTCCATATGCAAACATAAATATAACACTAGTGTATACAATTAAGACATACAAACAGATGGAAATTTTTGTTGGGGAACATCTAAGTAGCAAGAAACCTAATCTGTCATTACTTTTAAGACCAGAATTAATCCAGACATCAAAACAAGATTATTTCACTACACAAATGATTATTTTCACAGAATTTGTGTCTATGTATATACACATTGTAGTATTTTCTTATTACTGGTATTATACTTTCTTTTCCTGTATGAATTGTAGTTTTGTCTTGTTTCTGGTTTTCATTTATTGTACTAATGGTAGAACTGTCTGATTTTAAAGCTGACACAAAGTACACTTATATACTTACACAGAATCTTCTCTTAAGGGATGATTATGGAACTTTAGAGCTATTGTAAATTTGTATAGAAAACTCTTTCTTTTTCAAATAAAATTACTTAATGTAATTCTGCCCAGGGACACCAAGAATGAACACAAACACACTGATTTCTGTAAACAGTTCATTAGAAATTCCGTTACCTGCGTACTAATAGTCCTAGTTCCATCTGTTGCTTCTACTGTCAAATTGTAATTTGATTTCTGTTCTGCATCAAGTGGTTTAGCGACAACTATTGTTCCGGTGCCCTTGTCCACATCAAAGCGGCTGTCAGAGTTGCCACCTGCTCCAAGAAATTGTACAAGAAGTAAGTTCATAAAATCCAGTTTTTTTGTAATATGGGAATATTCTTTGCTCTAATGTAAAGAATAGAATAGGCAACTATGGTCCCTTTAATACCTGTGGGCTTCAACTACATGGCTGACTCTGGAATTTCAGGAGTTGGAAGTTTAAGTCTACGGGTCTTAAAGGCCATAGTTGCCCATCCCTGCTCCAATGTATTAATCAAATTTAAAAAACAACTTTGAAGCACCCAACTGGTAATCTTCCTGGAATAAAAGAGGAATAGCCATTTGAAATCTCTATTTCATTCAAAACTATCCATTTGGTGTTAAAAATCCAATAGAATTAATTCACCCTGCTATATTTTTACTACTAGAATTCCTTCAAAGGCTTCTGAGTAAAAACAAAAATAAAGACAAGATTCCAGCCACTCTTTTCTTTTTCTTAAATTAATTCTGACCATGACAGATTAATTACAAATGGAATACACTCTGCAGCAACACTGAAGTGGTACTGTATTTATCATTATGATAATAATTAAAACAAACTTTAATTAGCTGTAATAAATATTTTTGATCACCCAATTTTATTGATTCTCAATTTTAGATAAAATATTTCTTTATAAATAATGAAATAAATGGTAATAAATAAAATATTTATAAATAAAACATTCTTGAGCTGTATTTCTTTCACAGTTACATTGTACATTTCTTCCAAACATATATTAAATTGTAAAGAAGCTTGAGAGATATTAAAGGCATCTAATCCCATTTATGTTTACAACCATTCATAATAATGGGCAGGATATTGCCTCATTACAAATACTACTGAATTTCTAGATTGCCAACTCTAAAAGCAGGATGAAGCTTCTAACTGCTGCAAAACACAAACACGGCTACAGCAAAACATCATACTCTTTATCTGAATTGCTTAGGGGCACATTGCATTGGAGACGATAAAATAACAGACAGAACCATGGGCAATTATTGTGAACTAGAAAGCTGTGAGCTGATATAAAATATTCTACATCAGAATGTTTTTTACTGTAGATCTCATAATCTGACCAGCAATTATGTGATCTAAGCAGATACCTTCTGTTATACAGGCCATGGGAAAGATGTAAAAAACTTCACTAGCAACTTTGTCATCTGATATAGCCAAATAGAAAGGAAAATAAATAAATAAAGCAAATACAGAAAATGTCAATCAATTTGATTCATGCTGGCAGTAACAGTCAAGAAACTTGCAGTAACTGCAGGATCCCAATCAGTACGTTTCATTATCTACACAATAGCAGCATTTCATGCAAATAGGAATTTTCGCAATTCCCATTCAGCTAAGAACAAGCAGACAGACATAGATCAATTATTCCAACTAGCCCTTATCTTATAACTAGATCTCACAGAGTGCAACCCAATCATTCTGGCTTGTTCTACTCTTAATAAACAGTGTGCGCTTAATAAACTAAAATTGAACTGAAACTGCAACAAAGTGCATTGAAGAAAATCTTCTGGTGATAGTTACCTTCATGGGAAGGAAGTGTGAAGCTTTCTTTGAGTGATATTCAGAGAATGGACCATACGAGACTATCTGTTGTTTTCCATTTGAAGATCCATTGTGTCGGACTATGGATTATTGGAATGCTGTGCTTTAGAAAATAGTTTTGCATCTTTTCCAGATTTATAGACATCAATGGCTTTTGATGTCAGAGCTCTTCAAAAATTAAATTTAAGCAGAACACCTGAGGTGTAACAACTTCATTGGGATGAAGGGAGCCAAAATTTTAAATCAGCTCTGATTGTTTAGTAATGAATTCAAAATACTTCCCATAATTATTCCTGTTTATTAAATTGAATCTAGCTATTAGAGAGTACAATTATTTTTCATACTAGAACATAGAACGTTGGATTTTATTTATGAAAAAACTGAAAAAAAATCACATTCTCTTCACTAATTAACAGCATATATTTAATTAAATCCTTCCCAGATTTCTTTTCATTTTGTAGCTACTGAAGAGATATTAACTATCATCTAAATAAGGGTGTCAAACTCATATCTTCATGTTGCCACGTGATGTATCACGACTTCTCCCCCTTTGCTAAACCAGGGTGGGCGTGGCCAGCGCATGACGAATCTGCCCTGTGGGCCGTGAGTTTGATACCCCTGCTCTAAATAATCAAGAAGTCACAATGAAAAATTCTAAAATACTCTTACCTGTAATATCAAACCAGAGTAAAGTACCCAGTGGCTCTACACCTATTACACCAATCATGTGAGCTACTGGATCACTTTCCATGACCGTAAAAGAAAAAAACGATTCTTCAAAAGAAATGGGTTCAGAAGATGGAGTGGGTTTTGAGATCCATTCTATATGAAGACGGGCTGTTGATGACTTTTGTGGACGGCCATTATCTACAGCCTTGATCTAATAATATAAGAGTATTAGCAATTTTAAATGTTTGAAGGAAAATAAATTATATACAACACAGAAAATACTGAACTAAAATGGCCAAGCTCACAATCAGGAAAGGTCAAGAACCAGTAAGTTTTGTAGTTGCCAAGATGCTGTCAATACAATCCTATTCACACATATTCATACATTTATTGACTTTAAGAGGGTTTATTCTCAGCTACATTAGAATAAACTGCATCATGTTACCTATATAAAAGATATATAAATGTATAAAATGGGGACTGTATGTATGTCGAAGCAGGCTAGCACAACTACTTGCACAATGATCATCTGAATTTTAGCTAAGAAAATGTTTTTTTTTAAAAAAATTGGTTACTAAAATGTTACACGAACATTTAAAACATTTTAATTGTTATTAATTTTTTTATAAAAAAGAGAACACGTCTTTTATATTTTGAAAAAGTAAAAGTTTGGTTTGCTATGAATTAAAAGATTTTCCAATATTTTATACTATTTTCCAAATAAGCTATAATAACAGTGCTACATAAAAATGCAAAGGCACTGACAGCATGCAAGGACATGTAATTGAAATACGAACTTACTGTAAGAATGTCATATTCTCCAGCTCCAGAATATTTCTTAGATGAGACAACACCAGTTATTGGGTCAATAAAAAATTTGCCATGCTCGTTGCCATCTTCAATTTTATAAGATATTTCTGCATTGGGACCTTCATCTTTGTCTGCAGCTACCACACGGTAGATTGGTTCTTTTCTTGCTGTTCTCTCTCTCTCTGGTTTTTCACGCTCAGGCAGTTTGATTTGATAAAACTTTTGCAAGAATTGAGGTCGATTATCATTTTCATCTAAAATTTTCACAATGACACGGGTAAGGGTTGATTCTGCTGGTGTACCATTATCTGTCACAGTTACCTAATTGGACAATAAAACAATTCACAAAAATAAATGTTTCCTCTTTGTTAGAAATCAAAGCAGATTGTGACTCCCCCTCTATTTTTCCACTGTAGAACTTTCAGTATGGTTTCCAGCTGTAATGTCTAAATATTTTGAAAAGTGAATAAAAATGTGACTATCTTTGCCAACAATATCTAATATAAGCTTAGATTAAGTCAACCTCTTAAGTATTCATAATTGTTTATTTATGAAAAACTGAAAAAAATCATTCTCTTCACTAATTAACAGCATATATTTAATTAAATCCTTCCCAGATTTCTTTTCATTTTGTAGCTACTGAAGAGATATTAACTATCATCTAAATAAGGGTGTCAAACTCATATCTTCATGTTGCCAGGATGTATCAGTTTCTCCCCTTTGCTAAACCAGGGTCGTAATGATAATCTGCTGTATGAGTTTGATACCCCTGTAAATAATCAAGAAGTCACAATGAAAATTCATTTACCTGTAATATCAAACCAGAGTAAAGTACCCAGTGGCTCTACACCTATTACACCAATCATGTGAGCTACTGGATCACTTTCCATGACCGTAAAAGAAAAAACGATTCTTCAAAAGAAATGGGTTCAGAAGATGGATTTTTGAGATCCATTCTATATGAAGACTATTGTTGATGACTTTTGTCATATCTAGCCTTGATCTAATAATATAAGAGTATTAGCAATTTTAAATGTTTGAAGGAAAATAAATTATATACATCAGAAAATACTGAACTAAAATGGCCAAGCTCACAATCAGGAAAGGTCAAGAACCAGTAAGTTTTAGTTAAAGATGAATAAATCCTTCACATATTCATACATTTATTGACTTTAAGAGGGTTTATTCTCAGCTACATTAGAATAAACTGCATCATGTTACCTATATAAAAGATATATAAATGTATAAAATGGGGACTGTATGTATGTCAAGCAGGCTAGCACAACTACTTGCACAATGATCATCTGAATTTTAGCTAAGAAAATGTTTTTTAAAAATTGGTTACTAAAATGTTACTAACATTTAAAACATTTTAATTGTTATTAATTTTTATAAAAAGAGAACACGTCTTTATATTTTGAAAAGTAAAAGTTTGGTTTGCTATGAATTAAAAGATTTTCCAATATTTTATACTATTTTTCCAAATAAGCTATAATAACAGTGCTACATAAAATGCAAAGGCACTGACAGCATGCAAGGACATGTAATTGAAATACGAACTTACTGTAAGAATGTCATATTCTCCAGCTCCAGAATATTTCTTAGATGAGACAACACCAGTTATTGGGTCAATAAAAAATTTGCCATGCTCGTTGCCATCTTCAATTTTATAAGATATTTCTGCATTGGGACCTTCATCTTTGTCTGCAGCTACCACACGGTAGATTGGTTCTTTTCTTGCTGTTCTCTCTCTCTCTGGTTTTTCACGCTCAGGCAGTTTGATTTGATAAAACTTTTGCAAGAATTGAGGTCGATTATCATTTTCATCTAAAATTTTCACAATGACACGGGTAAGGGTTGATTCTGCTGGTGTACCATTATCTGTCACAGTTACCTAATTGGACAATAAAACAATTCACAAAAATAAATGTTTCTTCTTTGTTAGAAATCAAAGCAGACTGTGACTCCCCCTCTATTTTTCCACTGTAGAACTTTCAGTATGGTTTCCAGCTGTAATGTCTAAATATTTTGAAAAGTGAATAAAAATGTGACTATCTTTGCCAACAATATCTAATATAAGCTTAGATTAAGTCAACCTCTTAAGTATTCATAATTGTCTATGTATCAAAATGGAAAACATGACTCACTTTACTGCAAGCACTTGGAAAATAATTAAATACTGTCCTTAAATGGTACTAATATTAAGTATAACGCTAATGTTCAAAATATGTTATTTAACAAATCAGGACTAGAAGCTACATTCCACAGTGCTGGAGCTAGAAACAGGGAAAGACACTTTTAAAATGATGCATTTATTTATAGAGCCACCCATTTATAGTGCCACATCTCTAAGCAGTTCAAGAACAAGAACACACCAAAAAAATCAACAAAAATGAACCTCCAAAAAATAATTCCCGAGTCCCTTAAAAAAGTACCTGAATATATTTTAAAAAACCACAATTATTGAGGGTCAGTTTCACCCTAGCCCAAAGCTCGGAGCAAAGCCATCTAGCAGGATACAGGCCTGAAAGATCTCATGGAAAAGTGTATTTCATGCAGTAGAACTGCTACTTGGAAGACACTCTGCCTAGGCACCATCTATCTGACCTGATGGAGGCAAAGGACACTCCAGGAAGACCTGGCCCTATATCATCTAGCGCTTTAACAATGATAACCAACATCATGCATTACACCTGGAAAGAAAATGGAAGTCAGTGAAACATAGAGCAATGTATTATAGAGGCAACCAATAAGGTACCTGAATGTTGGATTCTGCTCCTAAGTCTGAAGTCTTTAAAACTCCCAGTAATTACCAAACTTGTAAGACTCTTACCCATTTTAAGCCCTTATAAACATTTTTACCTGAATATTATATTTTACATCACACATATGAACAAATTGTTCATTTCATGTGAAAATAGACTATGTCATTCAATATAACTCTACTAAAGTTGTGACTCCTATGATTGATTGAATAAAATTGAATCAACCATATCTTATGCTTATGCTTATTTATATGAATGTAGGTTTTTTTTTTAATTCAAAAAGTTTTACAAAATTTCCCCCCCTTCCCCCCTCCTCTCCCCCTCCCTTCACAACCCCCCTCCCCCCCGACTTCCCGGAACGAACACAAGGTATAGTTAAAAATAAAACAAACATATGCTAAAAAAATTTCATCCCAACTTAATTATACCCCTATAATCATCAATTCCTAACTTTCCCCGAAAACAATCAAAAATAATACATCATAATCATTCAAAAACAGTCTGATAACTCTTAGTCTGATATCTACATTGAATATAGTCAATCCATTTTTTCCATTCCCTTTAAGTATCTTTCTTGCGTATTGTCTTTCAAAAAGGCTGATATTTTCGCCATCTCAGCCAAATTGGCAACTTTCAATATCCATTCTTCTATTGTAGGTACTTCTTTTTTCTTCCAGTACTGTCCTATTAGTAATCTTGCTGCTGTTATTAGATTTAAAATCAATTTAGTCTCAATTACTGTACAGTCCGTAATAATTCCCAACAAAAAAAATTGCAGCAGGAACTTTATCTTCTTTTTCAAAACATTTTGTAAGATCCACCAAATTTTTATCCAAAAGGCCTTTATATCCTTACAAGTCCACCAAATGTGAAAATATGTAGCGTCATCACAATTACATCTCCAACATTTTGCTTGCATATCTGGATACATACACGATAATTTTTTAGGATCTAAATGCCATCTATAAAACATTTTATAAAAATTTTCCCTCAGATTCTGTGCCTGCGTGAATTTAACATTTCTAACCCAAATTTTTCCCAAGTTTCCAATAATATTGGCTCCTGAAAATTTTGTGCCCACTTTATCATACAGTCCTTTACCAAGTCCCTTTCAGAATCTATTTCAAGTAACACATTATACAATCTCTTTATATGCTCCTGAGACTGATTTCTAATTTGCTTTACCAAATTTCCCTCGTTCTGCTCTATACCAATTTTCTGATCTTCCTTCCATCTAGCACGTAGTTGCTCATATTGAAACCAAGTATAATTTTTCCCTTCCTTTTTTAATACGTGCAGAGATTTTAATTGCAAATTACCTCTTTCAGTATACAAAAGATCTTTATATGTAATCATTTCCTGATTCTGTTCTATATTTATATTCTCTATTGTATGTCTAGGACTTGCCCATATAGGAACCTTATAATTTAGTTTATAAGAGTATTTTTTCCAAACACGCAGAAGAGCAGTTCTTAGCACATGATTTTTAAAGGCCTTATCCACTTTTTTGTCATAAATTAAATATGCATGCCATCCATATAGCAAGTCATAACCTTCTATATTCAAAATTCTTTCCTCCGTTAAATTAAACCAATCACTTATTGCAGAGAGAGCAGCTGCTTCATAGTATAATTTAAAATTGGGCATTTTTAAACCTCCCCTTTCCCGAGAATCTTGAATTATTTTCATTTTAACCCTAGCTTTTTTACCTTCCCATATAAATTTGTTAATTCCCTTCTGCCATTCCTCAAGATTCTTATCTTTCTTAATTATTGGTATCATCTGAAAGAGGAATAAAAATCTAGGTAAAACATTCATTTTAATAGCAGCAATTCTCCCCAGCAAAGATAATTGCAATTTTTTCCAAACAATCAACTCCTTCTGAACTTTTTGCCATAAAACCTCATAGTTATTCTTATAGAATAGAATAGAATTTAGAATAGAATAGAATTTTATTGGCCAAGTGTGATTGGACACACAAGGAATTTGTCTTGGTGCATATGCTCTCAGTGTTACATAAAAGAAAAGATACGTTCATCAAGGTACAACATTTACAACACAATTGATGGTCAATATATCAATATAAATCATAAGGATTGCCAGTAACGTTATAGTCATACAGTCATAAGTGGAAAGAGATTGGTGATGGGAACTATGAGAAGATTAATAGTAGTGCAGATTCAGTAAATAGTCTGACAGTGTTGAGGGAATTATTTGTTTAGCAGAGTGATGGCCTTCGGAAAAACTGTTCTTGTGTCTAGTTGTTCTGGTGCAGTGCTCTATAGCTTTTGAGGGTAGGAGTTGAAACAGTTTATGTCCAGGATGCGAGGATCTGCAAATATTTTCACGGCCCTCTTCTTGATTCGTGCAGTACAGGTCCTCAATGGAAGGCAATTGGTAGCAATTATTTTTCTGCAGTTCTAATTATCCTCTGAAGTCTGTGTTTTTCTTGTTGGGTTGCAGAACCGAACCAGACAGTTATAGAGGTGCAAATGACAGACTCAATAATTCCTCTGTAGAATTGGATCAGCAGCTCCTTGGGCAGTTTGAGCTTACTGAGTTCAGAAAGAACATTCTTTGTTGTCCTTTTTAATGATGTTTTGATGTTAGCTGTCCATTTGAGATCATATGATAGAACCCAGAAATTTGAAGGTTTCTACTGTTGATACTGTGTTGTCATTGTGAGAGGTGGAAGTATGGAAGGGTTTTTCCTAAAGTCTACCACCATTTCTACGGTTTTGAGTGTGTTCAGTTCCAGATTGTTATGGTTGCACCACAATCTAGTCTTAATTTCGCCTATATATTTCTATTGTCTCAATGAGACCAATCACTGTTGTGTCATCTGCGAACTTCAGTAGCTTAACAAATGGATCATTGGAGATGCAGTCATTGGTATACAGAGAGAGAGAAGTGGGAGAGCACACAGCCTTCTGTGCTAATTGTACAGGTATGTGATCTTGCTTAGCTTCACCTGCTGCTTCCTGTTTGTTAGGAAGCTTGATCCACTTACAAGTCTGTTCCGTACCTGTAGCTGGTTTAGCTTAGTTAGAAGAATGTCTGGAATGATGGTATTGAATGCTGAACTAAAGTTCAAAGGACCCTTTATAGGTCTTTGGAGACTCAAGATGTTGTAGGATGTCAGAGCCATATTAACAGCATCATCTGTTGATCTATTTGCTCGGTATGCAAATCAATCTAAAGCATTCGTGATGGTTTTCAGGTAGGAAAGCACTAGCCTTTCAAAGGTTTTCATGACTACAGATGTTAGAGCAACTGGTCTGTAGTCATTCAGTTCCTTGATGGTGGGCTTCTTCGCACTGGGATGATGGTAGACTGAAGCAAGAACATAGCACATCTCTAGTGATTTATTGAAAATATGAAGATCAATTGGTCAGCACAGACTTTTAAGCAAGAAGGAGTTATCTTGTCTGGGCCTGGAGCTTTTCCTGGCTTTGTCTGTGAAATAGGTCCTGCACTTCCTTTTCTGTGATCACTAGTTTAACCCAATGAAATTCAGTTGTAGGACTTGGCTGTTGTTGGTGTGTCTGAGATTTGTAGATAGGTCTGTAGTTTCCTTTCAAACCTAAAACTCATTCAGGTCATCTGCCAGTTGTTGATTACCTTCAGCCTAAGGAATTTTACAGCGTGATATTTTTTAAGAGTTTTCCATGTTTGCTGGTTCATTTGCTGAAAATTGATTCTTTAGCTTTTCAGAGTAGCTTTTTGCTGCTCTTATCTCCTTGTTAGTGCATTTCTGGCCTGATTGTACAATTTCACATTTGACGATGTAATATAAACCCTAAGTATTTAACCTTCTTTACAATTTCAAATCCTGTTATTTCCTCTAGTTTTTCTTTCTGTTGTCTGGCCATATTTTTATTATCACTTTTGCCTTTTCTGATTTACCTTAAACCCTGAGATCTTGCGATATGATAGAACCCAGAAATTTGAAGGTTTCTACTGTTGATACTGTGTTGTCAAGTATTGTGAGAGGTGGAAGTATGGAAGGGTTTTTCCTAAAGTCTACCACCATTTCTACGGTTTTGAGTGTGTTCAGTTCCAGATTGTTATGGTTGCACCACAAGTCTAGTCGTTCGACCTCTCGTCTATATGCGGATTCGTCATTGTCTCGAATGAGACCAATCACTGTTGTGTCATCTGCGAACTTCAGTAGCTTAACAAATGGATCATTGGAGATGCAGTCATATACAGAGAGAGAAAAGTGGGAGAGCACACAGCCTTCTGTGCTAATTGTACAGGTATGTGATCTTGTAGCTTCACCAGCTGCTTCCTGTTTGTTAGGAAGCTTGTGACCCACTTACAAGTCTGTTCCGGTACCTGTAGCTGGTTTAGCTTAGTTAGAAGAATGTCTGGAATGATGGTATTGAATGCTGAACTAAAGTCTACAAAAAGGACCCTTGCATAGGTCTTTGGAGACTCAAGATGTTGTAGGATGTAGTGCAGAGCCATATTAACAGCATCATCTGTTGATCTATTTGCTCGGTATGCAAATTGCAATCTAAATATTTGATGGTTTCATAAAAGCACTAGCCTTTCAAAGGTTTTCATGACTACAGATGTTAGAGCAACTGGTCTGTAGTCATTCAGTTCCTTGATGGTGGGCTTCTTCGCACTGGGATGATGGTAGAGCGTTTGAAGCAAGAAGGAACATAGCACATCTCTAGTGATTTATTGAAAATATGGGTGAAGATGGGGGCCAATTGGTCAGCACAGACTTTTAAGCAAGAAGGAGTTATCTTGTCTGGGCCTGGAGCTTTTCCTGGCTTTTGTCTGTGAAATAGGTCCTGCACTTCCTTTTCTGTGATCACTAGTTGTAACCCAATGAAATCCATTGTAGGAGGCTTGGCTGTTGTTGGTGTGTCTGAGATGGGGGTTGTGGAGATAGGTGGCTGTAGTTTCCTTTCAAACCTGCAGTAAAACTCATTCAGGTCATCTGCCAGTTGTTGATTACCTTCAGCCTGGGAAGGAGGTTTGCCATAGCCGGTGATATTTTTAAGAGTTTTCCACATGTTTGCTGGTTCATTTGCTGAAAATTGATTCTTTAGCTTTTCAGAGTAGCTTCTTTTTGCTGCTCTTATCTCCCTTGTTAGTGCATTTCTGGCCTGATTGTACAATTTCACATTTGACGATGTAATATAAACCCCTAAGTATTTCACCTTCTTTACAATTTCAAATCCTGTTATTTCCTCTAGTTTTTCTTTCTGTTGTCTGGCCATATTTTTTATTATCACTTTTGCCTTTTTCTGATTTACCTTAAACCCTGAAACCTTCCCATATTGATCAATTATTTCCAACAAAGATTTACTAGAATTTATAGGGTTTGTTAAAGTAATCACCAGGTCATCTGCAAAAGCTCTTAGCTTATATTCATGTTGCCTAACTCTAATTCCCTCTATCTCCTTTACTTCTCGTATTTTATCCAATAATGGTTCTAGAGTTAAAATAAACAATAATGGTGATAAAGGACATCCCTGTCTTGTTCCTTTCGCAATCTTAAAAGGTTCTGTTAAGCTACCATTGATTATAATCTGTGCTGTTTGCTCTCCATAAATTGCCCTAATTATTCTTGTAAAACGATCTCCAAATTGCATCTTTTCTATTAATTTAAATAAAAAATCCCAATGCAATCGATCAAAAGCTTTCTCTGCATCGAGAAAGATAAATGCTGCTGGAATAAAATTTTTCTTTTCTAAATACTCCAGTAAATTAACAATCTGCCTAACATTATTCCTCATCTGTCTCCCTTTTATAAATCCAGATTGATCATTATGAATTCTTTGCTGCAAAATCAACATTAATCTATTAGCTATTATTTTAACAAAAATCTTATAATCATTATTTAAAAGTGAGATTGGCCTATAGTTCCCAGGTTTAGAACAATCCTGTTCCTCTTTTGGTATCAATGAAATAAAAGAGGTTCTCCATGAGGGGGGAATTCCCCCTCCTAATTGTATCTGATTAAATAATTCCTTAAGTGGACCTAACATCTCATCCTGTAAATTCCTATAATAACTAACTGTGAGCCCATCCGTACCAGGAGTTTTCCCCATTTTTAATTGTTTAATTACCAAAATAATTTCTTCAGAGGTTATAGGCCAATTCAGTTCATCCGTTTGTTCTAAAGTTAAATTTTTAACCTTATATTCCTTCAAATAATTATCAATATCCCTGTTCAATATATTATCTTTAAGATATAAATTTGTATAATATTCTAAAAAAGCTTTTTAAATTTTATCCTGTTGATATCTCTCTTTGCCTTTATATTCTATTTTTTCTATAGTACGTTGTTTTTGTCTTTTCCTTAAGGTGTATGCTAACCACCTACCAGGTCTATTTGCATTACAAAAAGTATTGTGTTTGGCATATTGTATATTTGTTGCCACCTGATCAGCCATTAACCTCCCAATATAATACACGATTTATAATCCCATAGAATCAACTTATCATACAACATTCTATAAAATTTTTCTTGTTGCTGATTGGGTGCATATATATCAAACAAGAGGGTCCTTTTTGTTTCTATTGTAAGTTCAATAGCAATATATCTTCCGTGAATATCTGCCTCTATTAACTTGGCTGGTATATCTTTTCTCAAATAAACCACTATGCCATGTTTTTTCTCCAAAGCTGAAGCAACAAAATGTTTACCTAACTTTGAATTTATTAAGTACTTTTGATCTGATAGTTTAATATGCGTTTCTTGTAAGCAAATCACATCATTTTTAAATTGTTTCAAATAATGAAATATTTTTCTTCTCTTCTGAGCTGAATTCAAACCATTGACATTCCAGGTCAAGATTTTATTTGCCATTACTGGCCTGCTGAAGCTTTTGAGCGATCAGCTGAAGTTTCGTCCTCCTGTATCTTCGGCCGTGCTCCTCCCACCGCTTCTGTAGCAGAATCCTGAACTTTACTTTGAGTTTGTTGCTCCTTTTTTTTACGCTTAAGGGCTCCCCTCGTCAGTCTTTGTTCTTGTGGTTGTTCCTCAGATGGTAACATCACTGGAATCACCTCAGCTTCCACACCCATTTGAGTCTCTTGAATTCTTTTTTCTATTATTTCTACTTCAAGTTTCAGCACGGTAGAAAGAAAATCTTTGGCCTTAAGCACTGTATCAATACGATATCTCCTTCCTTGATAATACACTGTCAAACCAACTGGAACCTCCCATCTAAATTGAATCTGGTATTTCTTAAGTTCTTGTGTAAAAAATGTAAAGTCCTTTCTATCCCTTAACATCTTGGGAGGAATCTCTTTCAAAACCTTCAGCTCCTGTTCTCCTATTTTCAAGTTTTTCTGAAAAGCAACTTGCAAAATTTGATTCCTCACTGTTCTTTTCAAAAAATAAACCACAATGTCTCTAGGAAGTTTCTTCTGCCTAGCAATCCAGGAATTAACTCTATAAATTTTGTCAATTTGATAAGCAACCTCTTGTGGATCAAGTTCAATAAGTTCAGCCAGAGCTTCTGGTAAAATTTTTTTAAAATCTTCCCCTTTCTCCTCATTCAAGCCCCTAATCCTTCCATCATTCTATACTGCATCACCACCACTTGATCTTCATTTTTGTCCAATTTGATTTGCATTCCCCCCATTCTATTTTCTATTTGCTGATTTGACTGAGCAATTTTTTGCACCTCCTCCTCCACCACCTCCAGTCTTTTTGCCAAACCTTGCCAAACCTTGAAAAGCCATCAAAATATCTTCTTATTTTTTTATTATTCTCTTTTATTTCTTCTCTTATTTTCTCATTATTATCCATAATCTCCTTAAACCTTTCTTCAAACACTTTCCCTTGCTCTTTAATCAAATCTTCTAAAGCTGGTTCAGAACCCCTTCTACCCCCAGTCTTAGGTGGTTTAGTAGCCATTTCAGTTTTTAAGAGTCACAAAATATAAGTCTAGAAACTTCTCTTTTCCCCTTTAAGTATAGGAGAGCTCACTTCACTTCATTAGAATCCACACATAACATTTCTTATCTTCTTAGTTACACAGGCTGTTTAAAATTCCATTCTTTACTTTCACTCCCTTTCAGGCGCCATCTTAAAGAGTCAGTTGAAACAAAGAAAAAAAAGTTTCTCTTTTTAAAAGGGTAGAAGTCAGGAAATCAAAAATACTTGCAATCCAATAGTTGTTCACTCGTGCTCATTCCGTCTGCTTATAGAGATCCATAAAGATAAGACAATTAGCAGAGATGGACACTTTCTTCTTTTCCTGCTTTTGCAGGAGCGCACTGAAGTCGGAGCTTATGGCAGGATGATTTATGGGACTCGACCCTCAGGGCTCTGTTTAATAAAAAACAAAGCCCCTGGGGAGATCTACCACCACACCCCCACAGCTCTTATCTTTTCCCTTTCATCCAGGGAAAGAGATTAAAGCTGGCTTTCCTGGCTTTTACGATGTTCAGTAGGGAGCCCCTTAATTAGGAACTCAGCGAAGAAGGTGGCACCACCGGAAGTCATGAATGTAGGTTTTGTGTTTTTTACTTATATGTTGCAGCAGCTGCCAAGAAGAAGCAGAGTACAGAATTTTCATAACTATACCAAACTATCCTTTGTTAGTGATTAAGTTCTTCCTTTTTATTAAGATAAAGATGTTGTCTACATTTCTGATTCATACTTTTGGTTGTATCTGTTGGAAAACTATAATATCCAGACTCTGCATTATAGTCTCTGCTATGAGTCCTGAGAGCGTTTTGTTGGCATATTGTCCATGAAACTGAAAGTAAGTAGTGAGACAAAGGTTGATGAGGTTCATTGTTCTAATTATTTCAATGTTACTGTATTTGGTTAGGTTGGCTATGTCTGGTAGAACTGCTGCCATGGACTCTTTCATTTGTTTTTTTGCCTATATCTGCATTCTTTATATCCATAGATCCAGAACTTGCAAAAGAATGGTGTTGGATGTATAAAACAAAAAATACCATTGTAGTAGATTTTTAAAGTGCCTATTGCTTTTTAAAAAATATTTTTCTACTGCTCACTAAATCAAATTGCTTTTTATTTGCTAGCTTTATAATATACCTTGAAACATTTTGTCTGCATATTCCTAAGGCAGGTACCCCACTCTTCTAACAGAACAACTAACACCCTTTTGACTTAAGAAGACGCAGTGTGAAAAAATAAGGAGTCTGCTTGTAAAATCTTTCACATACTCTACCTTTTGCAACCCTCTGTACCACTTTCTAAATTTGTCTATAAAATCCCTAATTCTCAAGAATGGACCTAACATAAATAAAGGGAACAAGTGAGAAGGATAGAATGGCATTTCATTCTCATGAGAAAAATAACTTAAGATTCTGATTTATTTTAGAACCAAACAGTAGGAAATATCAGACTCAATTTGCTTATAAGGACAGAAAATATATTTGTCCTTATAAGCAATTGAAAAGGAAGTCAAAATGTACCAAACTGATCTGAAGAACAAAATTATTTGTTAGAGCTACTTCTGTGAGAAAAGAAAAAGATACTGTGTCTTTGTGAACAAATGTGAAGAAGGAATTGAGAAATATATGTTGAAATAAAGACCCTCTGCTAAATTCATCTACTATGTTGTTACTTGAACATTCAACTCTACTGTATTTCTACCACACCTTTCCCAAATATCTCCAGGGCTGAATTTGATCCATACTCCAAACATATTTCTTCGAGAAACAATAAACAGAATAAATATTCCTCATCCAAGACCACCTATAGATTTTATGGCTGAGAAGGTCTTTGAAGGTCTTATTACCAACAGTCAGAAACTTTGTAAAAAATAAGCAACTGGCAAAGGTGGTTCTACCAAACAGCCAGAATACCAAAATATTTGTACAACAAGAAATATTGTTAAAGAATCAAGCACAGTTATTCATAATTTTAGTTACAATTGCAGTCCAATGCAATTGGACTGTAAAAGTATGTCCATTGAATGCACCTGCCAGAGTTTCTGAGACAAAATGTTTAGGACACTACTATGACCTCTGGAGGTATAACTAGGTACAGAGAAAATAATTGTTTTCCCCCCCAAATGCTATGTAGGGAGAACTCATGTATTCCAAGAAACACTGAATGTAATTATAACACGTATGTACTTATTGCATTTAAAAGATGCTGTATAAAAGTTAGTTTATAACTTAAGAAAATATCAATAGGATATCTTTGTTTCAATGGAAACAGAAGTAAAAACAGGATAAACGTTAATAGTAAATAAAAAATAAACTTGCTAGTTTCTCTAGTCAAAACTTTAATGCCCAGAAATATTATGATGATATTCAATAAAAGCTAAATAAATAAACTAAAAAGTTCCAGGCTGGAGAATGCTACATAAGTAACATTTCTAAATTAACATATTTTGACAAAATTTAAAGTAGTCCTTGATGGCAAGTGCAATTTTGTCTTTAAACTTCCCAATGAAATTATATACCCCTTTAACAGATTTATTTGTTTTATTATACTTTTTTCTTTGATATCCCTGTTACGTTTTTGGTAAATGTCACACATTTTCTCCTGGCTCCTAGAGCAGTACAGCTTTTACTATAAGTAGAACTACTATGAAAAAGGAAAAAAGGAAAAGAAAGCAGCCAAATGTATTTGATGAATTGCAACATTAATCTCTTGCTGATCAGGCCTGCAAACAGCTTACTGAGCGGCCTTCATCGAATTGTCAGAATTGGCATGGCTCTAGCACAACTGACTAAAGAATGGCACACAATGCATTAGTTTAATGTAATATATAATAAAAGCTCAATGCTGGATTGCTGTTTCAGAAGAGTAATTGAATTTGCAGGGGGTTTTACTGGGATCACTGCAATGGCAGGCTCTCCTGTTCCAAGTATAAATGGACACAGTGAAGCATAATAATAGGAAGCAAATACTCAGATCATACCCAGACAGTTTGCATGAAAGAAATGGAAGCTGATTTCTATTTCTAAAGTTCAACCTCACAAAACTGACTCCAGCTGGGTGAGCGCCTTGAACAAGGATGTTGGTGTGCCAAAAGGAATGAGCAGATAACAGATAATTAAGACTGCAATACATGTAATTGGAGGCTAGAGGATGGAAAGTTGTCTTGTTAAAAAAACAACAACAAAAAAATCCAAAAAAAACAACAACCCTTCCTCTCAGCAGTCACATTGCGATTGTCCAAGCCCAAATTTCTCCCCAAGGACTGAAGAGGGAGACCTAGGGCTTAGAACTGTATGGATTCCCATTTCGTACACTCTCATTGCACTGCAGGGGAAAGAGCAGGAGAAGGGCAGAAATATTTAGGAGGCTGTATTGTGCAGAAATATTATCTCCCTGCCTCCCATAAGCAGAATTATTTTTCGTAGGAGTGTACTAAGAACACAGCAGCACAATTTACCTCTAATATATGTTCTGCTTGCTGTTCTCGGTCAAGTTTTCTTGAAGTTGTTGTAATTAGACCTGCAAATATATATAAAAAATCAAGTCAGAAACCATTAATGGTATGAAAAGAAAAAGAGAATATTGTCAACTGCAATTTTATAATCTAATTTTGTTATAAAAGTATTGTATTAGTCTGTATATATGTATTTTCCAAGCCTCACAATATTTAATTCATTCCTGACATAATTGATGCTGTGATAATAAGCAATAAAGTCTTAATGCTAATGGCAGAGTAAGAGAAAACCTCTTCTGCAGAATTCAACCAGAGTTCATTTCTTTATTTGCTTACACACAGCAAACAGAATCTTCCAGACTAAACCGTTACTACTCCCAGCCTAATGGATATAACTTGGAAGATTCTAGGGAGTGGCTATCCTTCTCTTATGCTTTGTCTCCTATCCAGCTCAGGATTGTGTTACCTCTTGTCTCCTTTCCCTTTCTGGAATGTGCTCTCTTCTTCCTGGAAAACTGTTGTTTTACTGCAACCTATCAAGCCAGCTCCTGCTCCATGGGCATCATTTCTTACACAGCTGTGAAAGAAGCTCTTTCAGACTTGCAAAATTCTGTTAATGTAACTTTATAAAAAGTAGCTTTAGCTCATCTGGTTATATTTGCTGTCTGGTCTACCTTGCAATATAGCTAATCTAATTAATTCATTCACTTATTTAATTTCTATTGCCGCTTATCTCAAATAAGTGATTCTGGACAGCAATAGCAATTAGACTTCTATATTGCATCATAGTGCTTTACAGTCCTCTATGAGCAGTTTACAGAGTCAGCATATTGCCCCCGACAGTCTGGGTCCTCATTTTATTGACCTTGGAAGGATGGAAGGCTGGGTCAATCTGGAGCCATTTAGAATCAAACTCCTGGCAGTCAGCAGTGAATTAGCTTGTAATACTTTTTTTTTTGTTTTGTTTACATTTATATCCCGCCCTTCTCCGAAGACTCAGGGCGGCTTACAGTGTATAAGGCAATAGTCTCATTCTATTTGTATATTTTTTTTACAAAGTCAACTTATTGCCCCCCCAACAATCTGGGTCCTCATACTGTGCCACCATGGCTCTTAACAATTTTTTTTAACAAGTTACAATATAGTGTACAATAGAATATATATGGCAGCTAAGAAAAAAAAATCATTAGAATCCTTCACAAACTTGGGGGCCAAAGTGTGGGTACAAAGCCATATCTTCAAGGCCTTACAAAAGGCCATCAGAGTAGAGGTCATTCTCAACTCTGAAGGGAGAATGTTCCAGAGGCAGGGACTAAAGCATAGAAGGAATGTCTCCTACCTTCCTGCCAACCAACATTCCTTGGCTGATGAGAGCTGTTAACACGCAAACCTGATGGACCAAACTGTGTATTTTCACACAAGAGTCATTGATACTTAAGGAACTTACAATTACAATTTTCTTTTATTTTTGTAGGTAAGAAATGGCCAATGTCAGTGATATACCGGAATTATAGTATCTGTTTAAATATAAATAACTGAGCAGCAACAAGTACAGAAAATGTAAAAATGAATTTTTATCTATTCTGATAATTTACACAGGTAGCCATCTAGTTTCCAAACAGCGAGATGGATGGTACACAAATAAACTTCTGTATTTGTTCTGTAGTTTAATAGGCAATAAACTCCTATTTTCCCAATGTTTTCTGGAATAATTGCAATGTCAAGTTTAAGATTGCCTTTGTGTTCTTTGACTCAAGTGACAAATCTTCCAGTTACACTTTAAAAAGTATTTTTAATACAGGCAAGATTGCACTGGCGAATATAATACTATAAAAGCAAGGGCACTGGATTTCCATCTTAGTTTCATGACTAAATGGAAAAATTAGGATTCTTTAAACATATGATGCTATCGTTTGGTTCCTAAAAATAGTGAACTCACGATTCCTATTTGTCAAAAGTAAACATTTTGGGCCTTTGGGGACTGCATCTAATCCTAGAATCATGAACTGCTCTAACTGAATATAAATTGTATTTTCTTTTAATGTTTTTCTCCATGTCCACTAAACTGAAATGAAAGGTAACATTTTGGACAAAATATTGGCAAATTATGAACCTTTGAATTACCGTATATACTCGAGTATAAGCCGATCCGAATATAAGCCGAGGCACCTAATTTTACCACAAAAACTGGGAAAAACTATTGACTCGAGTATAAGCCGAGGGTGGGAAATGAGGCAGCTACTGGTCAATGTAAAAAATAAAGATAGAGCCAAGTAAAATAACATGAATATTTATTTGAACGAAAAACAATAAAAGTGCAAAAGGGGGAAGGAGGATTCCCAGCTTTAGAAAATTTAGAACTACGCCGCCTTTGGTATGACCTGAGCATAGCTCATAAAATTATCTGCTACAATGTACTTCCTATCAATGACTACTTCAGCTTCAACCACAACAATACACGAGAACACAATAGATTCAAACTTAAAAGTGAACCTCTCCAATCTAGATTGCAGAAAATGTGACTTCAGTAACAGAGTTGTTAATGCCTGGAATGTGCTACCTGACTCTGTGGTCTCTTCCCAAAATCCCCAAAGCCTTAACCAAAGACTATCTAGTATTGACCTCACCCCATTCCTAAGAGGTCTGTAAGGCGTGCATAAGAGCACCAGCGTGCCTACCGTCCCTGTCCTAATGTTCCCTTTAGTTGTATTCCTTTTATGTATTCAATTCATGCTTATATTTATATAATTATTTAATATGTATTTGACAAAATAAATGAATGAATGAATGAATGAATAGAATAGAATAGAATAGAATTTTTATTGGCTAAGTGTGATTGGACACACAAGGAATGAATGAATGAATGAATGAGTGAGTGAGTTACTTCAACAACATTGTCTCACAGAAATTGACAATACAACTGCAAGCATGAAAATGAGTCCTCCTTTAGCTTCCAAGGGACCAGGGTGCCTCTGAAGGTCAGTGCTCTAAGCACTAAGAACCCAGCACAAATCTAAGCCTGTATGCACACCAATAGTGAAAATACCCTGCACAGTGTCTCTTGGCAGAGAAGGTTAATTTTCATAGACGTTGGGGTGGCTTTTTTTTTTTTTTGGCAGGGCAATAAGGGTCTCTAATATCATTAAACCCAAGTGTGAGGAAAAGACAGCAGCTAAAATGTTAAGGCCAGTTGTGTGACCTTCTCCAATACAGTTGGCCTGGCTGTTTGCCAAAACTTAAAACACCCTCCCATCCCCCTCCTGCTAAAGCTTCTTTCTTAAAACAATTGTGGTCTTTGCCTTTCATTGTGCCAATCGACTTTAGAAGTCTGTGTGTGTGTGTGTGTGTGTGTGAGAGAGAGAGAGAGAGAGAGAGGGAGGAGGGAGGAGTGCAAAAGGGGAAGGAGGATTCCCAGCTCTAAACAAAGGAAATCCCGGAATGCCAGCGAAGGCGGTGCTCACGTTCCTCCTCCCTTGCTCAAAAGCCCCAACATGATATTGGAATTGGATGCCATTATATACCTGCTGAGGGATAATTTGAATAACTTGAAAGATATAAAAGCTCTAAACATATTTGTTTAAAAATCTAAAATCTATACTTAAAATAAATGAATATAAAGTAATAAAGTTCTTTAAAGTTGTAATTCACTTTGCTGCTGAAAAAGAAGCTTAACACCTTAAATGGTATTTATTAACTGAAATATCATCAAATCAAATATATAATGAGGTATATTATAATGACCTTTGTTTTCAGAAAGAAGCATGATGGAAGTTTTTCAATAAAGGGGGAAATATAGAAAAAACTTAGTGTCATGCTCATATATCATCTTTACAGATGTTGTTAACACTATACTATGGCAGCATATGATGGTACAATGTTTCAATCAATTTCAGGATGAAAACTCATCAATGAGGAGGAGGAGGAGTGCAAAAGGGGAAGGAGGATTCCCAGCTCTAAACAAAGGAAATCCCGGAATGCCAGCCGAAAGGCGGTGCTCACGTTCCTCCTCCCTTGCTCAAAAGCCCCAACATGATATTGGAATTGGATGCCATTATATACCTGCTGAGGGATAATTTGAATAACTTGAAAGATATAAAAGCTCTAAACATATTTGTTTAAAAATCTAAAATCTATACTTAAAATAAATGAATATAAAGTAATAAAGTTCTTTAAAGTTGTAATTCACTTTGCTGCTGAAAAAGAAAAGAAGCTTAACACCTTAAATGGTATTTATTAACTGAAATATCATCAAATCAAATATATAATGAGGTATATTATAATGACCTTTGTTTTCAGAAAGAAGCATGATGGAAGTTTTTCAATAAAGGGGGAAATATAGAAAAAACTTAGTGTCATGCTCATATATCATCTTTACAGATGTTGTTAACACTATACTATGGCAGCATATGATGGTACAATGTTTCAATCAATTTCAGGATGAAAACTCATCAATGAGGAGGAGGAGTGCAAAGGGGAAGGAGGATTCCCAGCTCTAAACAAAGGAAATCCCGGAATGCCAGCGCGAAAGGCGGTGCTCACGTTCCTCCTCCCTTGCTCAAAAGCCCCAACATGATATTGGAATTGGATGCCATTATATACCTGCTGAGGGATAATTTGAATAACTTGAAAGATATAAAAGCTCTAAACATATTTGTTTAAAAATCTAAAATCTATACTTAAAATAAATGAATATAAAGTAATAAAGTTCTTTAAAGTTGTAATTCACTTTGCTGCTGAAAAAGAAAAGAAGCTTAACACCTTAAATGGTATTTACTAACTGAAATATCATCAAATCAAATATATAATGAGGTATATTATAATGACCTTTGTTTTCAGAAAGAAGCATGATGGAAGTTTTTCAATAAAGGGGAAATATAGAAAAACTTAGTGTCATGCTCATATATCATCTTTACAGATGTTGTTAACACTGTGCTATGGCAGCATATGATGGTACAATGTTTGAATCAGTTGCAGGATGAAAACTCATCAATGAGGAGGAGGAGTATAATTTATTAACCTTGTATGATATCAGTTTCTCAAGGACTCTAGAAGGACCCGAGGAAGAAATCTCTGCCCCTCCCACTTTCCCTTTCCAACCCAGCCTTCCAAGGGGACCTTTGAGGAGAAATCTCTGCCCCTCCCACTTTCCCTTTCCAAGGCAGCCTTCCAAGAGGACCTCTCGAAAAGAGCGAAAGCTTTCTCCTGGCCGTTTACCACCACCACACCCTCCACGCCGCCATGGCACGAGCTCAGATTGCCGGCTGGGGATGATGGGCGCTGCAGTGCGATCTCGGGAGAGACTAGGGGAAGAAAGAATGACTGTTTCCCACACCCTAGGATTGGGGAAAACATTGACCCCCTTAGTTGCGGGAGAAGGGTTGCGCTTCAAAGCGGTCGCCTCCATCCATCAATCCATCCTTCCTTCCTTACTTCCATCCATCCATCCATCCTTTTTTTCCCAGCGAGCGGTGCGTGTGTGTGACATGCAAGCAAGGCGTCTCACGGGCGTGTGTGTGTGTGTTTGTGGTGGGGTCTCGTCCCAGCCACCCACCCACTCGCTCCCTTTCCCTCTTCGGGCGTGGGCTGTTCCCGTTCGCCCTGGCCTCCGTCCTCCGATCTCCTGCGCTGGGAGCGGCGGCGAGCCAGCGAGCAACCGGGCACCGCGGACTTTGGCAAGGAGGAAGGTGGGAGGCGGAGCTGCCGGCTGTGGGGGTTGAGGCGTGCAAGAGGAGTGGCGTGGAAAGGCCTTTTGTGTGTGTGTGCGTGTGTGTGCGCCTGTGTGCCCTAGGGAGGAAGCGGAGCTGCCGGCTGTGTGGGGGTTGAGGCGTGCAAGAGGCGCGCCTCCTCCTCTTCCTCCACGCTCGCTCCTCTTGCCGCCCCTCAACCCCACCATCCCCACCCTCTCCAGCGTGAAGGTCACCTCCTCCCTCTTCCAGGCGGCGGCGGCGCTCGGCTCCGGCTCGGCGGGCGCCACAGCCGGCAGCTCCGCTTCCCTCCCACTGGTCCCAGTCCAGCGAGCGGTGGCGGGCGGCGCTCGGCATGTCGCTTTCACCGTTCGGCTGGATTGACAACAACAGGTCCGCGCGGCGGCGGCGGGGAGCCGCCAGCCTTCTCGGCTGAGGAGGAGGTTTCCCGAGCGGTGGCGTCGGCCGAGAAGGCTGGCGGCTCCCCGCCCGCCGCGCGGACCCATGCCAAGCGGTCCCAATCAGCGAGCGGTGGCGGGCGGCGCTCGGCATGTCGCTTTCACCGTTCGGCTGGACTGGGACCAGTGGGAGGCGGAGCTGCCGGCTGTGGCGCTCCGCTGAGCCGCCGCCGCCGCCTGGAAGAGGAGGAGGTGACCTTCACGCGGAGAGGGTGGGGATGGTGGGGTTGAGGCGTGCAAGAGGCGGCGTGGAGGAAGAGGAGGCGCGCCTCTTGCACGCCTCAACCCCCACAGCCGGCAGCTCCGCTTCCTCCCTAGGGCACACAGGCGCACACACACACACACACACAAAAAGGCCTTTCCACGCTCACTCCTCTTGCACGCCCTCAACCCCCCCACAGCCGGCAGCTCCGCTTCCCTCCCACCTTCCTCCTTGCCAAAGTCCGCGGTGCCCGAAGCCGTTCGCTGGCTCGCTCCCTCGCTCCCAGCCCAGGGGATCGGAGGACGGAGGCCAGGGCCGGCGGGAGCACTGCACCACCACGGCTTCCCCCCGCCAATGCACACCCCGCCAAGTTTGCGCCGTCCGCCCACCAGACACGGGAATGGGGGCGGCCTGGGGCGACAAATCGCGAGACCTCGGCGGGCCCGCTCCCGTCCCTCCCATGGGAGTCCGTTCGGTACCCCTCCTGTGCGGGGTTCGAGCGTGACTCGAGTATAAGCCGAGGGGACGTTTTTCAGCACAAAAAACGTGCTGAAAAACTCGGCTTATACTCGAGTATATACGGTACTTTTTAAATTAACTGGAATATGACAATAATATGTTTTTTTTTAAAAATAGATTTTTCAAATTATCAAAACAAGTAGAAAAGTTTATGAAGGTTTTGATAGGGAATAGTCAAACTAACCCAAAACACCAAGATATTCAGGACAGATTATTACTTAGTTATTTGTCTATAGGAACAATATAACTATTGCTACTGAGTAATACTTAAATTTAATTAACTTTGAAGCATTTTAACCTGCAATTGGTTGATAACCTTATCCAAGAGAAGAATGCATTCTGCAGAGAAGTACGACCATACACCAAAATAGAGATGGCAACGTTTAAACAGAAATTTTAAAATCAATTAGTTCTTAGCCTTCTGGAATACAGTGTGTACACACATTCATGAGACTTTGGGCTTAGAAGAGTGGAGAGGTCCAAGTAAAAGTCCAAATCTTCCATACAGCAAATCAGGTAACTTTCAGCTAATCCTGATCCACTGGCCTAACCTACTTCACACAGTACATCTGTTTTAAGAGTCACTAAGTAAGCAAATTTGATCATTTAGAGAAGAAGCAGAATATAATTGTAAAGTAAATAAAAAAAAACCTGCTGTGAATTTAACTATGCATTGCATTATGGGGATGGGCAATAAATGTTTCTGGTATAAATCATCCATTAAATCCATGATGGCATGCCTTTGGCATGCGTGCCAGAGGTGGCACACAACGCCCTCTATGTGGGCACTCAAGCCAATGCCCCAGTTCAGCTCCGTTGTGCATGCGTGTTCACCTCTTGCCAGGCAGCTGGTCTTCGGGGTTCTGCCGGGCATGTGTGGAGGTTGAGCGTGTGCACAGGGGGGTGGGAGCATGTGCGTATGCGCAGGAGGCATGTGGGGGGGCACACATACATGCATGGGGGCTGGGGTGCATGCGCAGGGGCCATGCGTGCATTGTGTTTTGGGGTTCAGGTGCACAATTTTGAGCACTTGTCCGGAAAAGGTTAGCAATCACTGCACTAAGTTGTCCTGTCCCTTGTGAGATGGAGATCATATAAGTTTAATGGGGATTTAAAAATGTATCTTTTTCTAAATAAAATAAAATAGTTTGACTATTAAATCTAGTTTGAAACATAAATGGTGCAGATTTGTTTCATCTTTTAGGGTTTTCTTTAAATACCAAAATATAAGCAAAGAATTAATGATGACATGTCCAGTTTGACTAGGGCTGTGGTCATCTTCAGTTTGGCGGAATACTTGGATGGCTTCAAATAAGACAGAGAAAGGAGCATGATACTGGTCCTGACTTTTTTTCCCTTCTGACTTCCATACTGAATAGCTGGAGAGTGTAATGAAAGCAAGCTGCTTAAAATTCTAAATCATGAAGGAAAAATGTTTAAGTTGAAATAAATGTGCACAGTTTTCCTTTAGCCTCATGGTTTCAGACTTTTGTCCAGGCTAAAATTCTTTCATTCCTCCAGCTAAATGTGGACACAGTTTTCCTATTTATCATTAAATTGCCCTTTTGCACTATTAACTATCAATAATGTAATACACTAAGCTCAAATGAATGCTGATCCCTAATTAAAAACTGCTTTTAATGGACTGTTATGGAACATTCACAAAATAGTAAGGAAATAACAAGAATAGGCTCTCATCAGCTGTATTTTACAGCCTGAAAGATATTATAAGACAGCATTTGGATATACTTTCAGTCTGTCTTTTTGACCTCTATACTTCTGGCAGGGCTATTTTCTGATTTCTAACAGATTGGACATCAATTAGCATATTCCACCATCTGGCACCATCTATGTTAACACATCATCTTAAGGCTGTCTAAGAACATCCTTCAAAATCTACTCTTTTCCTGCATTTTTACACGCTCATTCTTGGAATTAGTTCCAACTAGACGGACATGGTGAAAATACGTAATGCAAAAATCTATTCCACCTAATATATTGCAGTGTCAACATCAAATGTAGTATACTTTACTTACAAGTATAGTTGTTCCCTTCTATATGCATAAACACATAGCAAAAAAGACAAGATAATGGTATATTATAAAGCTGATTGAGTTATAGAATTACAGTTTTCTTAAAAGGGTTTTAGAATTGCCAGTTACAGAATTTCCTTTAAATGGAAAGTTGAAAAGCCAGAGATACATTCCTGGAAACCCATTTTAGAATGTTCTCCATTTAAGCATGAATAGTTCTATTAGGTTATCCAGCTTAACTGGAGCTTAAGTAAATTCTATTGTAACACTTATTAGAAAATTTAGACAGACTGCATTCTACAGCCTTAAAACAAATTATAACAATTATAGGGCAAAAATGCAAGTATTCTTAAGATAATGTCATTTCTATAATGGAATACCTGTTGCCTTATCTTTAAAAAAAAGTTTTCTTTGAATATGCATTATAAATAGGCTTAATGAGTTACAACCTCAATCATACTGACATCCAAAAGGGCTGTCCTAAAGTATAACTTGTGAATGAATAAGTGAGTAACAGTACCCTATGGGTAGCAGATGGTACACCTACTTAGCATAAAGTCAATAAAGTACATGCTGGCAAACTTGTTTGATTGGTATGTTTGTCAAGGAAGTCTCCAGGACTTCATGTGCTAGATCAAAGGTTACCATTTTAGCTCATACTTGGTATTTTGCTGTAACAGTCACTATGTTATCAGCTGTCAGGAAACACTAGAATTGGTTTCAGCAAAACTACAAAGTACCGGCATTAGAGTGCATATGTGCCTGTACCAGACTACTTCCTCAGTCTCTAAGCAGCATTAAGATGTTAAGATAATGAATCTGCAGATTTTGCAAGAATTAGACTTTTAAGTCATATAATGCCACATGAGAAGATGGATCCAGACACTGGCTTGCTGCCCAAGAACAACACATAATAAAACTAACATTCAGAGTATAACAAAAGGAACTAGCCACGCATAGCTTTACCCACTCACTACAAAAGTCTGTTTATGGGCACTTTATATATTTTATATGGATTTTCAAACAGCAAATAAGAATTTAATTGCATAGAATTTAAATTAATCTGGTTATTTTAAAAACAAAAGATGTCCTGTTCACAGTACTGTAAATATTGTTTTTTGAAAAGAAAAGGCAGACATTTATAAAAATATAAATTGAACTCCTCTTAATTAAGTATTTACTTTCAAATAAAAATGCCAGCTGAGGGGAACATTTTTGGAAGGATAAGACTTCAATTAGATGATACCTATATAGTTATGAAAAATGCTTGACCAATTGGACAAAATTTCAACGTTTTATTACTTTACTAACATATTAGTTTTTATTTTAGAATGAATCCTACTTAATTTTTAAACAAATGTTGTGTTAGAGGAGTTGTTTTAAGAATTAACTGAAGATTTAAGTCACTTAAGACTTTATTTCAATAGTTCTGCTTTAAAGCTAAAATAATATATTTCAATATTCAACTGATTTTTGTCTTGATGTTCATTTCAAAGAAAAAAACCAGCTTGTTTTAGGAAAGTAAACCCCACTTTGATATCAATATATTTTATAAGTTAGGATCTAATTTAAAAAGAAGGATCTGATGGCAAGCCATGAATGCTTTGCTGATCAGCATGATTGACTTCTACATAATTTGTTATTTAAGTTGTGGTTAAAACAAATCCTTGTTTCCTGTGATATGAAAAATGCAGCCATTTTATTCCTTTTGGCAAATTTTATTCTAAAACTAATCTACTGAGCACTTGTACTGCTTATCAAAGCAAATTATATATTCTTTAACCAAAAATACAATTCAACCCATATTTCAATTTTCCCATCTGTACTTTGTTCTACAATTATATACAGAAGTTCTGATGAGACTTTATGTGAATTTTCTTTAATCTCAGTTTCTCCCCACTCATGCACTATTCTTTTGCTTAATTTCCATTTGGTTAAATTAAAAAGGGCTAGGAAACCGGAAAGCTCTAAGATAAAGATCAATGTAGTTGATGGCTATTTTTAATCTATTTGATTATTTCATTGTGTTTGAGAATCAAAATCATCTGACTCTGAGATGTGTTTGTTTCTTAACAAAAAAGGCACATACTTGAACAAAATGCACCATACTGCTTAGTAAAATAAAGCTCATCTAGATGAAATATTTTTATTTCTCCACTTTTATTATTTGAAACTAGTAAACTGCATTGCCAAACTATCTAGTAATAATCTAGTAATTTGGCAAAAGACAATATATAAGACTGAAAAACCCAGACAATATTAAAATATGCAAATTACAAGGTAGATTTCCTTGAAGACAAGGTGTAAGTTGTACAGTATATGTATCCTTAGTCTGGGCAAGACAAGAGAAAATATTTGCCCTGGGCCAAACTCAAAGGCAGGAAGTCCTAAATACCTTTCTAGGTCAAACTTGCCCACCTAGCTGATGTTAGCAGATCCTCAAAAGCTAAGTAAATCTTTGGAACTTGAAGTCTTTGGAACTTGCTTACACTTATACTTTCAGTCTCTTTGCCCAGTCTCCAGATGACCCACCACAGTGTTGGCCAGGAGAGTTGGTAGCAAAAATATGATAAATTGTCTTCTGTTATACGTTGCATTTTAGATACTGGCAATCTAAAGTTAATTCAAAATAGTAATAAATCCTTTCATTTATGAGAATCTTGTGAGAAACTAATTACTAACAGCTTCATTTCTTTGCTAAAAATATACTAGGATAGACTGCTCATAAAAGGAGGAGAATGCCATGTAATAATTGTTAAAATACATTACTTAATAAATGCGTATGGGGGAGCTTTCCCCTCCCCAAATTATAACTCTAATCCTGAATAGATTGCTGAAGTGAGACTAACTGGTAAGTGGACTAATCATGTATCCTTTTAAGGTTTTTTTAGTCATCATTGGTAAATTGAACAATAATTAACAAAATTTGAAGGTATTGTTATCAGTATGATACAGATAGTTCCACTGTTATCATACTGGAAAGATTTGAAACTTACACTGGATTCTATAATGTTCTCAATCACATTTAACAAATTATGCTTGAATTAAATTTTCTGCTCTCTAATTGAGCGTCTATTTAATAGAAACCAACTAATGCAGGCCACCTCTAACTGCACCGTGTCGTAAGAGGCAACCTTTAAAAACTGTTCAGAATTGGCAACTGATCCCAGGATGACCATAATCTTATTAATTAAAGCTGATATTTATCCCCATTATACCTGTGCTGTGTCAATGCAATGGCTCCCACTCCATTTATGAAAGAAGCATGATTTGCTTCTAAAATTTAAGTGCCGTTCTACTGTACTACCTGGAAGATTAAATTTTTCTATATGCATCTTCAAATGTCATACTCCAAATACTCCAGCCAAATTCAGGAAAACAACTACTAGTCAGAAATGGTACTTTAGTTACTGCATATTTTTGCATATTACATAAATATGGCATGATGTGATAAGCTGATCTGAAAATTGTGTTTTGTCTGTTTAGATTCAGCTTATTTTTTTAAAACTAAAAACTCTAGGGGAATGATGCATATCTTCTTTTCCTAGCTAAGGGAGCCAGCAAAAGACACGTCCATGCTGTATCACCAACATGACTATGTGTCAAGGCACATTGAATGTTGTCACCTTCCCACAGAAGTGGTACTTATGTATCTACTTGCATTTGCATGCTTTCAAAAGACTAGGTTGGCAGGTTCTGGTGTAAGAACGGGAGCTCACCTTGTCTCATGGTGCTTGAATCTCAAACTGCCAACCTTTGGGTCCCAAGCCCAGTATCTTAATTGCTAGTCTACCACTCTCTAAACTAAATTGAACACAGTAGCTATTATAGGACAATTATATGGCAAATAAAAAATGAATTTTGTCTATTATTATCATTCACAATCAAGAATGTATAACAGCACACATTTCAGCTAAAAATACTTTTTTATATAGGAATCTAGCAAAATTTATTAGTACTAGGCAAATGCATCTACAATTAGAGCAGGTTTGGCTCTTGTCCACTGAGAATTAGTCATTTTTGATGCATATTGCAATGTAATGACTGCAGCCTTCAGGTAATTAACAAACCTCTTCTTCACTTGAATTCAAGTGGTTCATATGGCTGAGTTGTTCTCTTTACAGAAGCTTAAATCAAAGTCTTTTACTTTCATGTGGCACTTTCATTATAATAATGAAATAAATTGATTTC
Source organism: Ahaetulla prasina (assembly GCF_028640845.1). Classification (NCBI taxonomy): domain Eukaryota; kingdom Metazoa; phylum Chordata; class Lepidosauria; order Squamata; family Colubridae; genus Ahaetulla; species Ahaetulla prasina. The sequence continues at coordinate 51,216,201 of NC_080546.1, read as the reverse complement.
ATTTCTTAAAACTCAAGGAAGCGGAATAAGGAATGTGTGCAAAAACTTTCCTCTCAATGAATTTGACCCCCAATAGAAGACAAAGTACATTCCAAAAAAAATAAAACAGAGAAAAACACTGTTAAATCAAGTCAACTGCTGATGACTTTGTGGAGATATATATACTTTTTAATTAAAATATTGTCATCACATCAATGATGTAATTGTATTCTCCTTTATTTCTATGGAATTCTCTTTCTCCCTCCAATTTTATATTCCAGATGGAAAGAGAAGTTGTATTTTGTAATTTCATTTTGTTTTGAAGTTTTGGGTCATTTTTCACAAAAACAATAGCAAAGAACAAAAATGTAAGAATATGTGATATTAATAATTTACATACAGGTAGTCCTTGGTTAACCATGATAATTGGGACTGGAATTTCCATTGCTAAGTAATGTGTGATTGTAAAGTGCAATGACAAGTAACTGCACTTATTTAGCAACAGCAATATGTCAGTCCTCATTGCTAGTGTTAATTGAATCCTACCCAGTCATTAGGCAAGGCCCACTTTCATCCAAGCCAAGCCACCCATAGCCCTAATTAATACGATTGCCCCAAGACAGTCATAAATATAGGTGGCCCTGAATTTTATTCATGTACCTATACAGGCACTACAACAGCTGGGTCTTTGAGGATCAGTAGTAAATTCTTTTGTTCAGCACAGTTGTAACTTTGAATAGTCATTACCAGGATTTTTTAAAAAATAAAATGCCTAATAAGTTTTCTAATTATGCTTGTAATAACAAAATAACAAAAACAAGATAACTCATAAATCTAGTTCTGAAAGCTATCAAATATGTCTGATATAGAACATTCATGAATTATTGAAAATTCTATAAAAACATTAAATCACTTCCTAACCAAATGAAAGACCCAAATTAAAAAAAAGGTATCCTCTTACAAGACAAATGAATAAGGCAAACAGACGTGAATAGCATAGGTAGCACTGGGGAAAATGCTGAACCAAACAGTTGCATGCACTCTTTGTGCATATTTCAGTTTAACTCACTCATTCCTTGATGAAAAGAAAAGAAATGACAAAAGTTCTCTGAAAAATTAATGCAATGAGATTGCTAGATCTGATGGATTCAAGGTCCTAACAATAAAATACACAAATACACAAGACTGCATTACCTATACAGATTTGCATTTATCCTGACCTGGAGAGCACTTTACCACATGCACTTCCATATACTTATTTTCTTGGCAAATTAAATATAAGATATTTAAGTCTGCATTAATGAAACAGTATACATTTGTGAAATAATACAAACCAATCAGAATTCAACAAATTAGTGGCTGAAAATAAAATACTTTGAAAGTCATGCTCTGAATTTTATTCATAACATGTTCACATACAAGTACCTGCCAGCATTCCCAATAAAAGCAATTTTTTCCCCTTATTGGGCCAGGGGTGAAATCTAAAAAATTTCCCTACTGGTTCTGTGGGCGTAGCTTAATTTGTGGGCCTGGCTTGCTGATCAGGTGACTGAATGGGCATGGCCAATAATAATAAATAATAAAAATAATAAAGTATAAAAAACTTGGGAGCGCACCGGTCTACCTTCTTTAAAAATAGAGGTCTACCAATTGCCTTTTTTTTGGAGGCACCGGTCTACCTTCTTTAAAAAATAGAGGCACCGGCCTACTAGCCTCCTACAGCGCTGATCAGCTGTAGTGCAACCCTTTGAAGCGCTGCGGCAGTCATTTAAGGCCATTTGCAGCTATATCACCACCAAGAGCTTCAGGACAAAGAAGAGAAACAGCGAGGCGTGGGCGGTGGGGGGGGGAAGGGATTTTTGCTACCGGTTCTCCGAACTATCCGTCCCCATCACTACCGGATCACGCGATCCGGTCCGAACCAGGAGCATTTCAACCCCATATTGGGCCAATATATAAATCAGTTTTGTAATAAAAATAAAGGTTCCACTTGCACATATGTGCTAGTCGTTCCTGACTCTATGGGGCGGTGCTCATCTCAGTTTCAAAGCAAAGAGCCAGCACTGTCTGAAGATGTCTCTGTGGTCATGTGGACGGCATGACTAAATGCCAAAGGCTCACGGAACACTTACCTTCCCACCAAAGGTGGTCCCTATTTTTCTACTTGCATTTTTATGTGCTTTTGAATTGCTAGGTTGGCAGAAGCTTCGATAAGTAACGGGAGCTCAGCCCATTATGTGGTATTAGGGATTCAAACCACTGAACTGCTGACCTTTCGATCTTCAAGTTCAGCATCTTAGCCACCGAGCCACCACATTCCTTTAGTTTTGAAATACCAGTCCTAATATTATCCACATATTTTTCTTTTTTAAAAAATAATATTGAATTTTCCAACATTTAAAATACAAAACACAAATTTACACTTATAACAGCTTTTCCATATCGGTATCTATATCTTTCGTAAGAATCATATTTACAAAAATTCTATTTCTCCATAAATGCCATACTGTTCCCGATCATTTTTATATTTTGTTCTAATTTGCAGGCAAGGCCACGAGTCAATTTTTATTCCTTGATTTTTAAGATCTTGCTCCGATTTTAAATCTCCTTGTTCATCTACTAATTCTGAATACCTTACTGCTTTGTTTATGTCTAATACATTTGGATAAATTATTGCCTCCATTGTTGATATCCAAATTGGAACTTTCATATAATGGTTTCTCTTAATTTTATCCCAAATATTTATCAAAGCATTTCATTCTAGATGTCTTTGAAAGTATGTATGAATTTTATTTTTTCCTTCCCACAGAAATGTGTGCCATCTCAATTCAAAATCATGAACATCTAGAGTTAATAACCTCTTGTGTTTAACTGGACCCAATCTTTAAGCCATGTTACTGCCGCCACTTGATAATATAATTTCCAATCCAGGAGACCAAAGTCTCCTTTGGTTCTAGAGTCCTGTAAAAGTTTAAGTTTTATTCGGCTTTTTTCCCAACCAAATGAATTTACCTATCATTTTATTTAATTGTTCAAAAAATGTTATTCCCAATCTTAATGGTATTGTTTGGAAGAGATATAACAATTTGGGTAATACGTTCATTTTTATTGCGGCGATTCTACCAATTAAAGATATTTGTAATTTTGCCCAATTGTCTAAATCTTTTTGTATCAGATGTACCAATTCCCAGATATTTCACTTTTTTAACAATTTGAATGCCCAATTTCTCTTCCAATTCCTCATTTTGCATTTTTGTGCTTTTGAATTGCTAGGTTGGCAGAAGCTTCGATAAGTAACGGGAGCTCAGCCCATTATGTAGTATTAGGGATTCAAACCACTGAACTGCTGACCTTTCGATCTTCAAGTTCAGCATCTTAGCCACCGAGCCACCACATTCCTTTAGTTTTGAAATACCAATCCTAATATTACCCACATATTTTTCTTTTTTAAAAAATAATATTGAATTTTCCAACATTTAAAATACAAAACACAAATTTACACTTATAACAGTTTTTCCATATCGGTATCTATATCTTTCGTAAGAATCATATTTACAAAAATTCTATTTCTCCATAAATGCCATACTGTTCCCGATCATTTTTATATTTTGTTCTAATTTGCAGGTAAGGCCACCAGTCAATTTTTATTCCTTGATTTTTTAGATCTTGCTCCGATTTTAAATTCCTTATTCACCTAGTAATTCCGAATATCTTACAGCTTTGTTTATATCTAATACATTTGGATAAATTATTTCCTCCATTGTTGAAATCCAAATTGGAACTTTCATATAATGGTTTCTCTTAATTTTATCCCACATATTTATCAGAACATTTCCCATTAGATGTCTCTGAAAGTATGTATGAGTTTTATTTTTCCCTTCCCTTAGAAAGGCGTGCCATCTCAATTCAAAATCATGAACATCTAGAGTTAATAACCTCTTGTGTTTAATTGGACCCAATATTTAAGCCAATGTTGCTGCCGCCACTTGATAGTATAATTTCCAATCCAGGAGACCAAAGACTACTTTGGTTCTAAAGTCCTGTAAAAGTTTAAGCTTTATTCAGGCTTTTTTCCCCAACCAAATGAATTTACCTATCATTTTATTTAATTGTTCAAAAAATGTTATTCCCAATCTTAATGGTATTGTTTGGAAGAGATATAACAATTTGGGTAATACGTTCATTTTTATTGCGGCGATTCTACCAATTAAATATATTTGTAATTTTGCCCAATTGTCTAAATCTTTTTGTATCAGATGTACCAATTCCCAGATATTTCACTTTTTTAACAATTTGAATCCCCAATTTCTCTTCCAATTCCTCATTTTGCATTTTTGTAAGGTTCTTAGTCAGAATTTTAGTTTTTTATTTATTTATTTTGAGCCCAGCCATTTATATTGATCAAGATTAATTTGATTTCTTGTTCCATATTATTGTTTACTAGTAGTCCTCATCCTTTCCTTGGTCTTGTTTCTCGTTGCGTCCTCGACCTTGCCCACTCTCTTTCCTGTTGTTCTCTTTCAGTCCTCTCTCGTACTTCTGTTTCCAACTCCTTTTCTTCTTCCTGGCTTTTATCTTCTATCTCTTCTCCACTCGCCCATTTCTCATCTGTTGCTATACAGTGATCATAAAATTCTTGGGCTTTATCAAGCATATCGAGTCTAATTTTCTTGTCTTGCCAGGTTACTAAGCAGACCATCTGGAATAAGCCACTGGAACATAATCTTGATTTTGACAAGTTCTGAGGAGAGAAAATGATAATTTCACTTCTGCTCTCTCACTCTTCTAGGTACTTGCTTAAGAGTCAGCACTTCTTTCCCTTTATAGGTCAATGATGCAGCCCGTGTCCTCCTGTAAATTTCATCTCTGATCGTTTTTTTTTGTAAAATGTATATGCACTTCTTGTGCTAACTTGTGTCGCCGCACATAGTGTGCACTCTGTACAACTCATTGATGCCATTCTGCATTTCAGATTTGTTCATTCACAAATTATCAGCCAACAATTCCATCATAAGATTCATAAGGTTTTCTTCTTTATTTTCTGTTATGTTTTGGAATCTTAGATAGAATGCAGATTTATCTAATTCAAGGTGTGTTATTAACTCTTCAAGCTCTCGGTTTGCTGCCATCAATCTTTTTTTCCGTATCTTCCAATTTCTTCACTGTTTGCTCTGTTCTTACCTCCACCGACTTTATTCTCTGCTCATTTTTAACCTCCACCGACTTTATTCTCTGCTTGTTTTTAGCAATTGTCTCTTGTATTTCTACTATTCTATCATCTAATTTCCTTATATCTTCTTTTACATCTCCATGTCATTCTTCAATTCCTCATGGTTCTTCTCAACTGACTCTTGTATTTTCAAAATCACCTACTGCATACTTTGTAAATTCATTGAGGATCATGCTTTCTCACCTCCTAACATGTCTCCTATTAATTTCTGTCCTGCTGGGGAAAATGTCATCTGTGTGGTTTTCTTTGCAGTTTTAATAATTGTCGCCGTTGTTAAAAAACTTCCTCCACAATACCATAAAGTGCCTATTCTTTATGTCCTCCAAGAACTGTCTTCTAATAAAAATTCCTTCTACTCTGTTCACTTATCATATCAAGTCGCCTTCGACAAGACCTAAGTAACTCATAGAATCATCTATTGTAATGTCCTTTCTGTCAAAGACTACTTCAGCTTTAATTGCAATAATACAAGAGCAACCAATAGATTTAAACTTAATGTCAACCACTTTAATCTAGATTGCAGAAAATATGACTTCTGTAACAGAATCATCAGTGCTTGGAATACTTTACCTGACTGTGGTCTCTTCTCATAATCCTAAAACCTTTAACCAAAAACTTTCTACTATTGACCTCACCCCATTCCTAAGAGGACCATAAGGGGCATGCATAAGTGCACAAACGTGCATATATATATATCTTACACGGGAGAAAACCCGAACAACCAAAGACCTATATACAAACACCAGTGAAAACCTCAGAAAACAAATATATATATATATATTTGTTTTCTGAGGTTTTCACGGGTGTTTGTATATAGGTCTTTGGTTGTTCGGGTTTTCTCCCATGTAAAATTGGAAGTGTCTTGGCGACGTTTCGACAAAGTCTCATTCGTCATCTTCAGGCTTCAGCTTCGTGCTTCTGGGAGTGGTTGACTATATAACCTATCTGTATGATAGTTACATATATTGTTGTGACAAAATAAATAAATAAAAATAAATAAATATAACTGCTATTATCAAATAAATCTTACCCTTACAGTGATATTCCTCCTATAGCCTGGGCATTAATCTCTAAGATGTTATTTACTAAGTTAGTTAGCAATTAATTAAGTTCTACAATTAATTCTACCGTTCTAATTAGCAATACCGTTATCAATTCCAATCTAAGTTCATTTAACAATCACAAACAAAATAGAATATAATAATTAGGAAATGTATAATCAAAGTATAGATTATTTAATTATTTAAAACTAAGTTTATATATCCAATTCAGTCCAATATTTCCTCTTAATCAATATATGTTTGTTTACCTATAGAATATAAAATATATAAATATTACCATAAATTAAATGGTAAATAATAGCTATAAATATACGCAGTAATAAATAATGATATACAGAACTGGCCACAGATATTTCCAATCCAAGATCTTTCACCGATTTTAAAGCGGTCCTTCTCTCTTTGGTCTCACTACACTGTCTGCACCGCCTTCACTCTCCACTTTCCAAATCCAAAATCCAAGATGTTAGCTCCTGCTAATATGCACAGTCACTGCCACTTCTCTTCGTTATCCAAGCCTGAGCATCCCAATCTGTATGTCCACAGTCACTAATCACTCAATCCCAATCACCACCAGTTCAGTCTCGATAGTTAATAAAATTTTCCAACACTGTTCTCATTCAGATTGTCTGATCTCTCTCTCCTCTTTCTGCCATCTTTTACTTCGCTCCCACCACCAAAGTGTCGCTTTTCCCTCTTTGGAGACTCACTTGTCACTCAGCTTGTCAATTCCACCAATTTAGAGAAGAAACTCAGTATCTCACTTTGTCCTGTCACTGTTCACTGATACTTCTCGCTGCTTCTCACTCTTTTCTTCCTTCACTACTCAGTCAGGTGGTCATGTCTCCGGACTCGACCATTACAGCTGGTCTCTTTTGCACCCCTTTCAAGGGGTTCCTCTTTCCACAATGGGAGATCACTCTTCTCCCCATCACCCCTAGAGTATTCTCTCTACAATGCCGACTCCTCCAGGGTTGGACCTTGCCTCTGTTGGCTTCCAGATGGAAAAAACTGGTCCAAAAGAATGGAGCCCCATTCTTCTGAACTGCACCACCCCGGAAGTCTGAACTGAAGTCTGAACTGATGTCACCCCGGAAGTCATTATCCATATTTTTTTGTTTTTGTTTACATTTATACCCCGCCCTTCTCCGAAGACTCAGGGCGGCTTACAGTGTATAAGGCAATAGTCTCATTCTATTTGTATATTTTTACAAAGTCAACTTATTGCCCCCCCAACAATCTGGGTCCTCATTTTACCTACCTTATAAAGGATGGAAGGCTGAGTCAACCTTGGGCCGGGCTTGAACCTGCAGTAATTGCAGGCTTCTGTGTTCTTAATAACAGGCCTTACCAGGCTGAGCTATCCGGCCCTTTATTTTTCATACAGGTACATATAATCTTTCAGTCTCAAATGATTTTCTCCAGTTTAAATTCTATTTAACAAAGAATCAATTTACTGTAAAGTTCACAAAATAAAATCTGCCAGCTACTTACCAGTTTTAGGATTTATATGAAAGAATCCTTGTGGATTTCCACTACTAATCTTGTAAGTGAGCTTTTCATTAGAGCTTGAATCTGAATCAAAGGCTTCAATCTGGATGATTGAAATGTCCTTGGGCGAGTTTTCCATAACTTCTGGGTAATAAACAGGCTGTGTAGTTTGTGGAGCATTGTCATTAACATCCCCAATTTCTATGTAGATTTCAATGAATGAAGACAGAGGAATAACACCTTGGTCTGTTGCATAAACAGTTAGCCAGTAATGAGAAGTAGTCTCTCGATCAAGCAGATCAACAGTGAATATTGTACCTGTTTAGAAAGAGATAAAAAGGATGAAAACTTATTTGTATGAAGTATCAGAATTAACTTGATAAAATTTTAAAATGCTTTTTCCCTACAGGACAGGTCAAAAATATTTTTGCTACTCTGTAAAGAAAAAAATAGCTTCCCATATTTATATAAAGTATAATGTTCAAGCCAATTACTGATGGGAAGTAAAATGTAAATCATAATTAGTTATTATAAATCAGCATTATAAGAAAGAAAAACCAGCACAATTAAATGTACTTATAATTGTTTGCATCAAATATATCCCAAATAATATTTGAGCTACAATGTTGCCTAAGCTGTCAACACAGTTGGTCCATTCCCACTTGCAAAAGCAGGAAATAAGTACTTTAATGTGTAGTAGTACTATAAACAGGATGCATACTCTTTAGAAACTCCAGGTTAATTCTCGTCAGTTCTTTAGAAGGAGAATTACAAGCTTATGAGAAAATCGCCCCTTGCATTTCTTGGCCATGGCTAACAATTACAGCCAAAAAGCCGATTAACATACTTGGTTAACATGAATGTCACCTGTGTTTCTTCTCATAGAAAGGAACCCATGAACTTCAATCTTTCCCCTTACTATTATCTTATTGATCAAATTTAAACAATACCTGTTCAGATGCATTAATGATAATGTTGGAACTGAGTACTGTATTTTCATGAGCTCAATCCAAAGTCGTAGGAACTGTTTAGTGAAAGCCTGCACTGATTGACAGGTAAAGTGGATAAAGAGCCTAAAAGCTTGGTAGGCCTGTTTTCTGCTCTTCCCTGCCTCCAGAGCCTTTCTAGGAGCTTGAGAAGGGCACCCACCTGGAGGCCCTCCGGAGGCTGGAAATGGAGAGCTGCCCATTTGGGGAGCAACTTGGGGAATTGCCAGTTTGCCAACTTCCAGTGGGACTGGAAGGCCCGTTTTTTGCTCTTCTCCAGTCTCCAGAGCCTACCTAGGAGCTTGGGAAGGGCGAAAATAGCCTTCCCCACCCCCCTGGAGGCCCTCCTGAGGCCGGAAATGGCCCGTTTGCCAACTTCCAAGCTCCTAGAAAGGGTCTGGAGGCTGGGGAGAGCAGAAAACGGGCCTTCCAGTCCCACTGGAAGTTGACAAATGGGCAGTTTTCAGCTTCCAGAGGGCCTTGGGAGGGGTAGGGGTTGGGAAGGCCATTTTCACCCTCCCAAAGCTCCTAGAAAGGCTCTGGAACCTGTGGGAGAGAAAGAAAAATGGGTGTTCCCCATCCCCCCCGAAGCCCTCTGAAGGCAGGAAACAGCCTGTTTCCCTACTTCCAGTGGGCCCAGAAGGCTCGAAAATCAAATGTGAGCTAAACTCGCGTGCCTACCGATATGGCTACACATGCCACCTGTGGTTGCCATCACGGGGCTATGTGATGGCTGCTTCCATAATGGATAAAACTGACTACAGTAGTTTATAAATGTACAAATTAAATAAAAGTCAATAAATTAAACCACATATTCAGAAGATCTGGCTACACACGTACATTAACAACTAACCATTCTCCATATTTGGTTTTCACGCTGCTTCTTTGGTGCTTCAATCCCAATGCAGCAACACCAAAAAAGAATTAATGATCTTATTGGTTAATATTTTAAGTATTGCCAATTCCAGAAAGTCTAACTATTATGTACTGTATTGAGCTACACTATGACAGGACTTTTAGTCACCAAGATTTCAAATCTTTTTTCTCTTTTTTGTTCCTTGCTATCTCTTTCCCATGAAAGCATATTTGAAAAAGAAAAATGAAGAGGCTATCTAATACAAAGACAGGATTAACTCACTAAAGCCAACATTAACTGTGAAAGAATGGTTGGTTCAATTCAATCACAGAATCTTTTTAAAAAATGTTCTAATCCTATCCCGTTTACTTAAAAAAAAACACACACAAAAAGAAAACCAACTATCATACTTAGTTTTAAACAGGTTTAAACTGAATTCAGTTTCAAATGTTATTTTTAAAATGTCTGAATTACCACCAGATGTCACTGCAGAAAACATTTATAAAGATTATAAAAGTAATAGTGATGAAACAATATGAAAAGCAAGCCAGGTAATAACAGAAATTTGTTCATTTTTGTTCTTCATGCAAAAATGATCCAATTTTATTAGAGAAAAAACTGCTAATTGCTTTGAATCATGCAAAGCCAAGTTATTAATGCAGGTCAAATTGTCATTTATGTAACACAGCCAATTCAAATTAATACTGGCATATTTTAATCACCATATACTGTAGACTGCAAAACGTAAAAGCCTTTACATCATACATACAATATAGATGTATTATCACTAATATAATATTACACTGTCAGATTTTATTTTCCTTTAGAAATTCTACAAGAGGACTTAGAAAAAAAAAGCATTTCAGAGATAATTGAAGCTAGCAGGTATCGTCTGAATGAACTTGAGGGAACTGTTACAATGTCCATCAGCAGACCAGTGAAGAAATTATCACCTCTTTGATATACAAAGTATTTACAGACAATCAGTCCAGTCAATTTGCAATTTTTCTTCATTTCTTATAATTAATTTCTCCCTGCATAATGGAGAAAGTAATGTGGCATAGGAGATCTTAACTGACAGGAAGAATGTGCTACATGCATGCCAGAACATCTCTTGAACTTCACTATAATCAAAAACAGTATGGTAGCAACTAATTTTCCAGCTAATTTTATTAAAAGGAATAAGTATACATAAGCTTAGTTGGAAAAGACTTCTCCAGGTTTTTTTTCCTTTGTTGCAATTTTTCTAGTGTAGTGTTTATAATTTGATTTTATCAGTGATTCCGGCTTTATCCTGAGAAAGCCAAGTCATGTTGTAACCCAGCCAACCCAGTTGAATCTTGCACAGAAACTAGAGATGACTCACCTCTAGCAACAGACTCTGCCAATTATGTACTGGCAAATAGCAACACCCATGTTGTTATTTTTACGCAGAAGAGTGGGAAATGTTCAGTTGGAAAGATCCATATGATCAGCCTTATCGAAAAATTTTAATATGCACACCTATATATTATCGCAAGTTGCAACATTACCTCAAATTTTTAGTGGAGCTTAAAAGTGTCTGAACCCTTTACAATATTTTTGCATGTATATGACCTATGTGAGATTGTTCTCCAGACAATTCTCAAAACTTGATAAATAGATTCTAATTAAATTAATCAAAAACATTATACTTGTTCATTGATTTATTAAGAAACATAATTCAACCCTTAATACTGACTTGGAATCTCACTAACTCATAGCATTTCATGATATTTTCTTTTACTCCAAAATAAATTTACTGTTTAGAGCAAGTTTAATCTGAAGGAAAATTTAATCTGAAGGTTTACATACCGTATATATTGGGAACGCAAATAAGGGCCTTGTCAGTTAAAGAAGATGGAAGAAATGATGGGTAGAATGCAAGAAAATACACAGAATGAAGAGATCAAAAGAGTTATAGCTTAGCTGGCTCTGAAAGCTGTTGATCCTATAATTGCATCTTAAAATGGAAGATTCCCATGATGTCTGGCACAAGCAGAGAATTCTGGGACTATATTGTACTTCAGAAAGGAATTTAGTATTAAATGCCAAGTTAATAATTATTTTATGTCAACTCAGGTTTGTCTCCTACTGACTGCACAGACAAATGCTCATTAGAATTTTACTGAATTGGCTCTAGTACAATAATAATTTGCAACTCTTGCAAGGACATGCCAGTAATTCCATCCATTCCATCTACTTTTATCAACCCATCCTAACCTTAGCCAAACTAACTTTAAATGCCCAAATAACAATGACCATTGTTTCAAAGCAGTAATCTGTTTTTATTTGGACCAAGACTCATTGATTCTTCACTGTATTCTTAGTAAGTGTCTCTAACACTATCATTCTCAGGCTCCCCTATCATACTATACAGTTGTTTCAATTCTTTGTAATCTGTTCTGACCCTGTGAAAACATTGATCCAAAATTATATTAATCAGTTGGCACAATGTTACTCCAATGTTCTTAAATTTCAACATATTTCATTGTTTTACAACAACTACAACTAAAGGGAGCTACAATAGAAACACAAATCCTTAGCATACAATAACTACTGTTTGTTTATAATGAGAAGATGATCAAAGTGATGGTAAAAAGACAAGAAAGGATGAGGAATAACAAGGTAACAAGAAATTGTATTTAGCTGGTCGAGACAGTAGTTGATATCTGGCAATTACATTACAAAAATGGAAGATCCCAGAATATCTAGTAGATGAAGAACATTCTAGGATCACCTGGATAAATCTGCACTAAGGTTTAGCTAAGCGCCAGAGGAATTAAATGATTGTGATGAGTATTGATTGCAACATTATGAATGGGGCAGGAGAAATGCGAGGGTGTGAAGTAACAAGCAGATTAATAAGAATACAGAGCCCAAATTGTGCAAATTTGAAGAAATGTACAAAAAGTGCTGCTCAAAGTAGCAGGTAGTGGGGTAGCGACAGTTTAGTGACAAATCTGCAAAGAATAATCAGATAAATGGCTCTATTAGGAGAGTAATGCAAATATGTATTTAATCTTCCTGAGTTATACTGTAAAACATCAGAAGTCATAGTGATGATTTTGTCAAAACTGACAAATTAATATGAAAATGATTTTGTTTAGGTAGGCAGACTATGAAATTAGATCTTATTACATTTTAAAGATTGCATCACCATTACAGTCAAAAGACAGATGTTCAAATCTACAATATAGAGGAGAAAAACGTAATCACTATGCCTTTTTGTGATAGTAGACGTTTCCATGCCTACTTTACATGGGTCACAATTTCTGATTACTACAATATCACCTAACCTTAAAAAAAGGGAACCAAAATATTATAGTAAGAGTAAAAGCAATATCACTATTCCATAATTATTTGAGAACTGTGGTATATTCATTTGTTTCTATTACCTAAACAAGAGGGAGAGAGAGAAAGAGAGAGAGAGACGGAGGGAGAGACAGAGAGAGAAAGAGAAAGAGAAAAGAGAGAAAGACAAAGCAGCAATAGAAATGTATATCTGAAAAGTAATAAGCAGGTTATTGGGCTGTAAGACATGGGGAAAATGTATAACATTGACAAAGAAGGTTATTATGCTATTAGATAGGAAAAGGGTCCACATCCTATGGAAAAGATCTATGGAGCAGAATATTCAATACAGCATCCAAATGTCAAATTGTATTTTGTCCCTCTGGAAACTGTTCCAGAATTCTTTTGGTACCTCATTAAGGAATCTCCATGGACCCAACCAAATCATAATAATGTTCCATTTAAAGTTGTATTTCTTTTCAGCATTATGTCTGTTACTCGAGTCTAAACAAATACTCATTCTGAACAAATATTTTATATATTTTTTTTATTTGCATTTATATCCCGCCCTTCTCCGAAGACTCTTACACTATGTCAAGCAATAGTCTTCATCCATTTGTATATTATATACAAAGTCATATTTTTCTCGAAAGTAATACATTCTTGTACAATTTTCTTAAAAAATAAACACAAAACCTAGGTTAAAATTTCTCTGAACCTTTTCAGAAGGCTGTCTTGCACTTGTTCCAGCTTGACTGTGAATTAATTATTATCATAAGGAACTCTGAGCTCACTAGCAAAATGAATCACTTAGCCGTTTTCTCTTGATAAAGGAAACCACAAATGCAAAACAATTTTTCTGTGGATGATGCTGTTTATAAATTTAACTCCAAGTCAGAAAAAAATCCGCTTGGAGGAAAGCTGGAAACAATATTTAATTGAAGTATATTTAGATACTTTTCATTCCTGTACAGCTGCTTGATATTCTGGAAAACCACAAGTGAGGAAATAGGTTAGTAGACAGCTGAAAATCTGTCTGTTGCAATTCTTGCCTTCAGGAATGATCCGCTTCCCCACCAAAATTTTTGTGGCTTCTACCATTATTTCAGTCAGGAAATTAGTGAAGATCTGTTGTTCTGTTGTTTCTTTGCTTAATTTTATATATTGTGTATATATGTATGTATGTATGTACATATATACACAATATATATGTGTGTGTATGTGTGTGTGTGTGTGTGTGTGTATGTATGTGTGTGCGTGTGTATGAATGAATGAATGAATGGTAGAGCCTGTTATGAGACACAATTTTTAATTATGCTTATTGCATTGTGTAGCAATGAAGGCTTCAAGAAGACTACTTTATAGTCTCCACTGCAGTCTCAATTTAGCAGGCCGTCTTATGTTCTAAATGTTTCCTTTCCTGGCACCTCCCCCTTCCCTGAGTACAAGCGTGTGGCCAAGGAACATCTATACTCATCTTCAAGAGTTACGTATACTATCCTTTTCCTTGGATAAGGATAACCTAATTGCTGTTGTCCATGTATTGGTAATCACTCATTTAGATTAGCATCATGCACCTGATGTGATCCAGAACCTGGACAGTGCATAATGTAAGTTCCCGAGACAAATTCCCAAGCATGGATACTGGCAATTCATTTTATACTTTGTTTATTACAGAGGCTGAACTGAATGACAAATCAAGTTCACATTTCAATTTTTGGCATACCAAGGCCTAAACAATTATCATCAGGCTATTCTGAAGACTGACTTTCTGCAGTGCTAAAATTTACATTAGGTCTCTTCTCTATGAGCACATTTTCTCTGAAATCATCTCCTCCCATTTCTGATATCCCTGAAACTTTTATCTTCTCATCCTTGGTTTTTTTATCATAAACAAAAATAAATTATTTCTCTCCCCCCTGCCCCGCTTTTTCCTTTCTTTTCAATTTTTTTTGGTAGTAATTTCAGCAATGCTGTTTTATTTTAATTTTATTTTAAGATCCTGCTTCAGGATAATTGCATGGAAGAAATATTAAAATACACAAATGGGAGGAGATAATTTCAGAGAAAATGTGGTCATAGAGAAGGGACAATCAATTTTTTAAAATATTAGAAATATGAATCTGAAAAGTTGTAACTTCCTACTTCCCCCTCCACACACACACAGATGCATACTTCATGTCCTCAGATTAAGTAGTTTTGGGAGAGGGGAGGAAGAAGATGGAACACAGGCATGGATGTTTTAAAATCTAGCTCTCTCTCACTGCACTGGAACACAGGAGTATATTTTCAGAGAAAAGCAACATATATAAGAAGTGTGCTTGATGTTTCTATGATTTATTAATAATCTTGGAGGGGGGGCTAGATTATTTCATATTATTTTTTCCAAAATTAACCTCATTGGGGAATGGGAAATGGATGAACTGGATAGACAGTGTGTGATCTGCAGTATGAAATCTACTCTGGTTCACTTATTTTTGGAAAGATCGGTGTTTAAAGCTTATAATGATCTTTTAAAATAAGTTACCATGTTAAAGGCATTGAAAATTATTTTCCAAAATTTGAGCAGTTATTTGAACCGCAGCTTAATTGCAACATGAGAATAGATAAGAAGACACCTGGTTACAAAAATCTCCTTTGTCTCTCTAGCATGAAAAACAGGTACTGACACTACTTCAGCAAAGCTACAGAGGACAACAGAACAAGCCTTTTTTCATTCAAGGGTCTGGCAGAAATCTTTGATCTGATTCAGTTTTGCTTCTGCTGTAGACTTAGCAGGTCAAACTTCTGTTTCTAGTCTCCTGATCCAGCCTACTAAGTTACCTATATAGATAGTCCTTGACTTAATGAGCACAATTGGGACTGGAATTCCCATTACCAAGTGATGTGGTTAAGTGAGTCATCCCATGACTGTGCCCAATTTTATGACTTTTGCCATGATTGTTAAGCAAATCATCTTCCCTCAACTAGCTTTGCTTGTCGGAAGCTGACTGGGAAGGTTACCATTGTAAATACATGCTAGGTATCAAACACCTGAATCGAATCACATGACTATGGGGATGCTGCAACCATTGTCAGTGGTTACAACTTTTTTTCAGTACAGGTAGTCCTCAACAGTTCATTTAATGACCGTTCAAAGTTACAAAGGTGCTGAAAAAAGTGGCATGACTATTTTTCACACTTACGACAGTTGCAGCATCCCCATGGTTACATGATCAAAATTCAGATGTTTGGCAACTGTTTCATATTTATACCAGTCTTATGGTCATGGGG
Source organism: Ahaetulla prasina (assembly GCF_028640845.1). NCBI lineage: Eukaryota > Metazoa > Chordata > Lepidosauria > Squamata > Colubridae > Ahaetulla > Ahaetulla prasina. The sequence goes on along the minus strand of NC_080546.1, from coordinate 51,200,016 downwards.
GATTTCAATCTGCTGTCGGTTGGGGTGGCATCCACGTCGGCTCGGGAGTTCATGGCTTCCATGACAGCCTTGGACCTGACCCCGTTGGTGAATGGTCCCACCCACATCGGGGGAAACACTCTGGACTTGATTTTCGTCTCTGGACAGTGGTTAAATGATCTGGAGTTAGGGGAGTTAGTTATTAGACCCCTGTCATGGTCAGACCATTCGCTCCTTCAGCTCGACTTTCAAACTGCTAGCCCCACCGCAGGGAGACGGAACTGACTTGCTGGTTCCGTCCCAGGCACCTGATGGACCCAGAGAGGTTCCAAATGGAGCTTGGGCCATTCCCTGGGGATTTAGCCCACGACTCGGCTGGAGATCTAGTCGCCGCCTGGGATAGGGCATCTGCTGGAGCTCTAGATTGCGTCGTGCCTTTGCGGCCTCTGACCCGGTGCCGATCTCGATTAGCCCCTTGGTATTCTGAGGAGCTGAGAGAGATGAAGCACCAAAGAAGACACCTAGAGAGTAACTGGAGGGCCAGCCGCTCCGAATCTGACCGGACACTAGTAAGGTCTCAAATTCAGACCTATCTAGTGGCGATGAGAGTGGCAAAACGGGAATATTTTTCCACTCTCATTGCATCGGCAGATAACTGCCCAGCCGCCCTGTTTAGGGTGACCCGCTCGCTCCTCCATCAGGGAGCAGTGGAGGATCCCTTACATGGGTGTGCTGAGGAGTTTGGACAATATCTGTTCGATAAAATAGCTCAAATTCAGGAAGGTTTGAACTCAGATTGGGTGGATCTGGGCGGGGTGGAAGAGGCAGGTCTTGGGGCTGCTACCTGGGATGAGTTTGATACTGTGGTTCCTGAGGACATGGACAGGATATTGGGAAGACTGAATGCGACCACATGTTTATTGGACCCATGTCCCTCCTGGCTGGTACTGGCCACCCGGAAGGTTACACAAGGCTGGCTCCAGGGAATTGTTAATGCCTCCTTGGTGGAGAATGTCTTCCCTACTGCCTTGAAAGAGGTGGTGGTGAGGCCCCTCCTCAAGAAGCCCTCCCTGGATCCAGCTGTTCTAGCAAATTACCGTCCTGTCTCCAACCTTCGCTTTGTGGCGAAGTGTGGTATCCTGCTGTGCCGGCTCGGGGGACTTATTATTTATTTATTTATTTATTTTTCACATTTATATACCGCCCTATCTCCCTAGGGACTCAGGGCGGTTCACAGGCACTTAAAAATACATATAAATACAAACTAAAATAACAAGTAAAAAACTTATTCCATAGCCGAATTGTTAAAACCATATAAATAATAAAACCCATTTAAAACCAGTAAATTTAAAATCTAATCCAGTCCCGCGCAGATGAATAAGTGTGTTTTAAGTTCGCGACGGAAGGTTCGGAGGTCCGGAAGTTGACGAAGTCCTGGAGGGAGTTCGTTCCAGAGGGTGGGAGCCCCCACAGAGAAGGCCCTCCCCCTGGGTATCGCCAGACGGCACTGCCTAGCTGACGGCACCCTGAGGAGTCCCTCTCTGTGAGAGCGCATGGGTCGGTGAGAGGTATTCGGTAGCAGTAGGCGGTCCTGTAAATAACCCGGCCCTATGCCATGGAGCGCTTTAAATATTGTCACCAAAACCTTGAAGCGCACCCGGAAGGCCACAGGTAGCCAGTGCAGTCTGCGCAGGATAGGTGTCACGTGGGAGCCACCAGGGCTCCTCTATCACCCGCAGCCGCATTCTGGACTAACTGAAGCCTCCGGATGCCCCTCAAGGGGAGCCCCATGTAGAGAGCATTGCAGTAATCCAGACGAGATGTCACGAGGGCGTGAGTGACCGTGCATAAGGCATCCCGGTCTAGAAAGGGGCGCAACTGGCGCACCTGGTGGAAAGCTCTCCTGCAGACGGCCATCAAATGATCTTCAAAAGACAGCCGTTCATCCAGGAGGACGCCCAGGTTGTGCACCCTCTCCATCAGGGCCAATGACTCGCCCCCAACAGTCAGCCGTGGACTCAGCTGACTGTACCGGGATGCCAGCATCCACAGCCACTCTGTCTTGGAGGGATTGAGCTTGAGCCTGTTTCTCCCCATCCAGACCCGTACGGCTTCCAAACACCGGGACAGCACTTCGATAGCTTCATTGGGGTGGCCCGGTGTGGAAAAGTACAGCTGGGTGTCATCAGCGTACAGCTGGTACCTCACACCGAAGCCACTGATGATCTCACCCAGCGGCTTCATATAGATGTTGAACAGAAGGGGCGAGAGAATCGACCCCTGCGGCACCCCACAAGTGAGGCGCCTCGGGGTCGACCTCTGCCCCCCTGTCAACACCGTCTGCGACCGGTCGGAGAGATAGGAGGAGAACCACCGATAAACGGTGCCTCCCACTCCCAATCCCTCCAACCGGCGCAGCAGGATACCATGGTCGATGGTATCAAAAGCCGCTGAGAGGTCTAATAGGACCAGGGCAGAGGAACAACCCCTATCCCTGGCCCTCCAGAGATCATCCACCAACGCGACCAAAGCCGTCTCAGTGCTGTAGCCGGGCCGGAAACCGGACTGGAACGGGTCTAGATAGACAGTTTCATCCAGGTGCAGGGGAAACTGATATGCCACCATACTCTCTACAACCTTCGCCGCGAAGCGAAGGTTGGAGACCGGACGATAATTACCTAAAACAGCCGGGTCCAGGGAAGGCTTCTTGAGGAGGGGCCTCACCACCGCCTCTTTCAAGGCGGCCGGAAAGACTCCCTCCAACAAGGAGGCACTCGTAATCGCCTGGAGCCAGCCTCGTGTCACCTCCTGAGTGGCCAGCACCAGCCAGGAGGGGCACGGGTCCAGTAAACACATGGTGGCATTCAACCTACCCAACAACCTGTCCATGTCCTCGGGAGCCACAGGGTCAAACTCATCCCAGACAATATCACCAAGACCACCCTCAGACGCCCCATCTGAATCGCCGCAATTTTGGTCCAAACCGTCCCGAAGCTGAACGATTTTATCGTATAGATAACCGTTAAACTCCTCAGCACGTCCCTGCAACGGGTCATCCCGCTCCCCCTGGTGAAGGAGGGAACGGGTCACCCAAAACAGGGCGGCTGGGCGGTTATCTGCCGACGCAATGAGGGAGGAGGCATAGCAGCATCTCGCTTCCCTCAGTGTCACTAGGTAGGTCCTACTATAGGACCTAACTAGTGTCCGATCAGCCTCTGAACGGCTAGACCTCCAGGAGCTCTCTAGGCATCTTCTCCGGCGTTTCATCCCCCTCAGCTCCTCGGAGAACCAAGGAGCCGGTTGGGATCTGCGCCGGGTCAGAGGCCGCAGAGGCACGACACGGTCTAAAGCCCCAGCCGCAGCCCGTTCCCAGGCTGCGGCTAGTTCCTCTGCCGTGCCGTGAGCCAGACCCTCAGGAAGTGGCCCAAGCTCCGTCCGGAACCTCTCCGGGTCCATCAGGCGCCTGGGACGGAACCAACGTAGTGGTTCCGTCTCCCTGCGGTGTTGAGTGGCGGTCAGAAAGTCCAGGCGAAGGAGAGAGTGATCTGACCATGACAAAGGTTCTGTGACTACATCTCTCAAATCCAGATCCTTCAACCACTGACCAGAGATAAAAATAAGATCCAGTGTGCCTCCCCCGATGTGAGTGGGGCCATCCACTACTTGAGTCAGGTCCAAGGCCGTCATGGAAGCCATGAACTCCCGAGCCACTGTCGATGACGAGCCGGCAGATGGCAAGTTAAAGTCCCCCATGACTAAAAGTCTGGGGGTCTCCACTGCCACCCCGGCAAGCACCTCCAGGAGCTCGGGCAGGGCAGCTGTCACGCAGCAAGGAGCCAGGTACGTGACCAGCAAGCCCATCTGACACCTATGACCCCATCTCACAAAGAGGGATTCACACCCGGCAATCTGAGGTACAGTGGTCTCCCTCGGCTCTAGACTCTCTTTAATAACAACCGCCACCCCCCACCCCTTCCCTGGGCCCTCGGCTGATGAAATGCATGGAAACCCGGTGGGCACATTTCGACCAGGGGCACGCCCCCTTCAGTGCCCAGCCAGGTCTCCGTAACACCTATGGAGTGGGGGGCACCGTTTATCGGTGGTTCTCCTATCTCTCAGACCGGTCACAGACAGTGTTGACAGGAGGGCAGAGATCGGCCCCGAGGCGCCTCTTGTGTGGGGTGCCGCAAGGGTCGGTTATCTCGCCTCTTCTGTTCAACATCTATATGAAGCCCCTGGGCGAGATCATCCGTGGTTTTGGGGTGAGTTGTCATCTATATGCTGATGATACTCAGCTGTACATCTCCACCCCTAACCACCCAACGAGGCTGTCGAAGTGATGTCCCAGTATCTGGATGGGGAGAAACAGGCTCCGGCTCAATCCCTCCAAGACTGAGTGGCTGTGGATGCCGGAAGCCCGGTACAGTCAGCTGATTCCATCGCTGACTGTTGGGGGCGAGTTGTTGGCCGCCACGGAGAGGGCTCGCAATCTGGGTGTCCTCCTGATGCACGGCTGTCTTTAGAAGAACATATGACGGCCGTTGCCAGGGGAGCTTTTTATCAAGTTCGCCTGATACACCAGTTGCGTCCCTTTCTAGACCGGGTTTCCCTTTGCACGGTCACTCATGCCCTTGTTACATCCCGCCTGGACTACTGCAATGCTCTCTACATGGGGCTCCCCCTGAAGGGTACCCGGAAGCTTCAACTGGTCCAGAATGCGGCTGCGCGGGTGATAGAGGGAGCACCTTGTGGCTCCCATGTGACACCCCTCCTGCGCAGTCTGCACTGGCTTCCGGTGGTCTTCCGGTCCAATTCAAGGTACTGGTTACCACCTTTAAAGTGCTCCATGGCTTAGGACTGGGTTACCTATGGGACCGTCTACTGCCACCAGTAGCCTCCCACCGACCTGTGCGCTCCCAGAGAGGGCCTCCTCCGGGTATCGTCGGCCAAACAATGTCGGCTGGCGACCCCCAGGGAGAGGGCCTTCTCTGTGGGGGTTCCTGCCCTCTGGAATGAGCTACCTCCGGGGCTTCGGTAACTCCCCGACCTCCGGACCTTTCACCGCGAGCTGAAGACACTCTTGTTCCAGCGTGCAGGGCTAGTTAAACGTAGTTTTTAATTGGGGTTTTTAAACGGGGTTTTTAATTGTATTCTAATTTTTAGGCCATACATTGAATTAGTTTTTTATACTGTTTTTAACTGGTGTTATATATATCTTTGTATTTTATTGGCTGTGAACCGCCCTGAGTCCTTCGGGAGAAGGGCGGTATACAAATTTAATAAATAAATAAATAAATAAATAAATAAATAAATAAATAAATAAGACCGATACAATGTCCTTGGGTCATGTGATCAGCTTTTGCAACCTTCTGACAAGCAGAGTCAATGGGGAAGCCAGAGTCATTGAGTAACAGTGTGACTAACTTAACAACTGCGGTAATTCACTTAACAACTGTTTCAAGGAAGGTCATAAAATGGGGCAAAATTCATTTAACGAATGTTTCACTTAGCAACATAAATTCAGGGCTCATTTATAATCGTAACTCAAGGACTACCTGTACCATTATAAGTTTGAACAGTTTAAATAAGTGGTAAAGTTTAAATAATTGGTTAAATAATCAGGGATTACTTTTATAGTATTCTGAGTCTGAAATGTCAGTCATGCATAATGCAGACCAAGCAACCCCATTTTCACCACAGGAGAAGACCAAGAAAGCAAAAAAGAAGTCATCGCCATCGAGCCAGATTGTTAGGGACAATATTCTGACATTGTAAACCACTTAGAGAAAGCTGCAAAGTCCCGGTAAAGCAATATATAAATCTAAGTGCTATTGCTATGCCTATTCATTGGCTTTATGACACTGCAATAAACCATTACATTGAGGGCAAAGCCATGCCCTGAAAAATAGTTTTAATTCCCCTATCAAAGGGGAACGCATGAAAAACTATTCATTTAGTTCTTAAATCAAATGCATAACCACAGTGATCTCTTCCTTTTCTTCCATTAATGGAGAACTATAAAGGACACTTCCTTATGACATGCCGACATTCGAAAAAAATGAAGGAAGGAACTGCTTTTGTTTTTTTTTAAGAAAACTTCTTTGTTTTCTTAAAAAAACTATTTAATGTTAGCATGCTTTCCTATGTCCTTAACTGTGCCAAATAGCTGAAGGAATTCTCCAACAAATGCACTGGATTATGTGCTTGTGCATTTCAGAATCCCTTTCTTTTCCTGCCAGAACAAGAAGACCAATTATGGTAATCCACTGGCTACCACAACCAATTAGGATCTGTTAACCCATCAAAAGGACCAAATTGAATCTGATCAGTAAAGAAATAGGGAAATAGAATAGATTGGAAAGAAGAGACAGTTTATTATATGTAGTTCATCAGAAGAATATGGAGGTATGAATATGGAATATGAAGTTTTTTTGTGATCTGGAGGGCCATGCTTGGTTTTTTTTCCAAATTAGGAACTATACATGTTACAACTACCAGATGATCACATTCCTGAGGAAGAAGGTAAAAGGGCTAGAGGTACAGTAAGACTCTCTAAACCTTAGTTATCAAGTAAGATAGGGAATGCCTGAATCAGACAAAGGAAGCACTCAGAATTTCACCAAGAAGCTTTTGAGAAGGAAACCCAGCATGCAGGTATGGCGAGATGCAGCAATGTGACACAAAGATTCAACCCTCTCAATACAAGTTCTTATGAGCCGGAGGTTAGGGTGCAATTCTGCAGGCTACTTCAGCTGACTGCTACCTGCAGTTCAGCAGTTCAAATCTCACTAGGCTCAAGGTTGACTCAGCCTTCCATCCTTCTGAGGTGGGTAAAATGAGGACCCAGATTGTTGGCGGCAATATGCTGACTCTGTAAACTGCTTAGAGAGGGCTGTAAAAGCACTACGAAGCGGTATATAAATCTACGTGCTATTGCTATTATAATATGGACTACATTATAAAAATAGATTTCAAGATTAATTGTTGATCTGCAACATGCTTGAGAGACTGAGGAAGATGACTCTACATGGTCTACAGTGAAGAATTCTTGCTTCTAATTCCAAAGGAGAACACTACAATAGTCCTCAACTTACAACAGTTCATTTAGTGACCTTTCAAAATTACATCTCTGAAAAGTGACTTAAGAGCATTATTCACACTTACGATCACTACAGGATCCCCACATGATCAAAATTCATGCTTGCCAGCTGACTCATATTTATGATGGTTGCAGTATCCAGGGTTATGTAATCACCTTTTGCAACCTTCTAACCAGCTGATGGAGAAACCAGTTTCACTTAACAACCATGTTACTAATTTACCACCTGCAGTGATTAACAACTGTGACAAGAAAAATTGTAAAATAGGACAAAACTGTTTCACTTAGCAACAGAAATTTTGGGCTCAATTGAGGTCATAAATTGAGGACTACCTGTACAACTATTGGTGCTAGTGAGCAAAGACTCCCTTTTGAAAGAGAATAATGCAACAATCAATTGGCCACTGATGGGGGTGGGGTGGGTGGAAATTGCCTTCCTGTACACACAGAATATGGGATATTGACCCCAAATCCCAATCCTGTCCCTCCCACCCCTCCCAGGAGTCCCCATGCAGCCCATTTTGGATGCAAGGTAAGCACAGGGCACTCGCAGAGGCTTGGGGAGGGCGAAAAATGGGCCTACCCGAAGTTCGGGAAGGCTGGAAACGGGCCTGTTTTCTAGCCTCCAAAGAGCCTCAGAGCCTAGGTAGGCCATTTTTGCCCTCCCAGAGGCTTGAGGAAAGCCTCCGGAGCCTGGGGAGGGCAAAAATGCCTTCCCCCCTCCACCGTGGTGCAGGAGACAGATTAGGCCACACCCACCATGGCCATGCCCACCCAGCAACCTGGCAGAGAACCCCTTGCTATAATTTTTGAAGCCCACCCCTGGAAACAACCAACACAATAATTTGTTATAATAAATAACTAATACAATAACTTCTTGGCAAAAATAAACATGATTATTGACAAATGTCTAATTAGGTTATTGAAAGGGAAAAGGGCTAGGTTACAGAAATCTCAACAACTGGATATTTTCACTTGTTTCCATTTTATCTCTACTTCCATCAGGATGGACATTTCTTAATGAACCTGATGGACAGCAGAGGTAGCTAGCCAATTTACTAATAATGGAGGATTTTTAAATATATTTTATATAACTTTAGTAAGGTTTTATAAACTTTTACTCATTTTCTTGTATTCTGAGAAGCACATAGTTATTAACCTGAGAAATACTGAGCAGGCTAAAGGTGCTGGGATACACATGGTGTTTTATTCACTACTTATTATCTAAAGATATACCTTAGGAAGAGAGAAAATATCTTTAGTGAGCAACGGGCTGTATCGATGGTACCAAAGGAAATGGTTTTGTTTTTGTTTTGATTTTTTTTAAACAATAAAATGAAATGAAATGTATTTTTCAAAATAGACTTCTGGTAAAAAGTGTGCTTCATTTACATCGAGATTATTATAAACTTCTGAATCCATGGGAGGTAAAGAGAAATAAGCCCAGAAAATAGTGTAAAAAAATAAGAACTACAAGGATGCGGTGAAGAGTAAGGCACAATAATAAAGAGCATATAGTGCAGGTAGGAACAAGTCAATTTACATGATTCCAATGTCTTCATACAAATATACTCAGCATGGAAAACAAAGAGAAAGAACTAAATGTCTTAATGCAAGCCAAGAATGATTTAATAAGCATTAATGAAATTTAGTGGGATAAAACTCATGAAAAGAATGCAAAGAATTGAAAAGCGTAGCAAAATAAACTGACTACTGAAATGGAGAGGAGAGGACGGGTTGTGTAATACATGAAGGAAGCGCACACTCACATTGACATTCAAAATTTTGAGCATAAGTTACCTGTCATCTGTATTTGGGAAATACATATACCCATGAAGGGTAAACAATATATTACAGTACTGGCTAGTGTGCTGTAGGCTGCTAAGTCAGGCAGCCTAGAAAAGAGATATAATTTGGGAAATTCTTAACTATGAACCAACTTGATCAAAACTTCAAAAATGTAGTTGGACAAAACTCTAAAATTTCTCAAGTTCGTTCATTTTAAAAAAGCTGACGAGGAAATTAAAGGATTAGCTTTCTTAAATCTGATCCTTAAAAAAATGGTAAGAAGTAAATCAGGATATTTTCCAGTTTTCCATTGCTTTTCCCTCTCTATTGATCTTAAGAGTTCAAGAGAATGACACTGAGAAACTGGACACTGAAAAACTGAAACCTAATCAGAAGAGAAAAAATATAGCTGATTAAAGCCTGACAGGAAACCACTTGAAGAACAATTGGAGGAGTATACTTAGCCTGCAGCAAGATGTTACAGCTGTTTTCAAGAATTTGAAATATCATCATGCAGAAGACAAGGCAGAATTACTCAAGAGTTGTTGCAGAGGATAAGGCAAGTAACAACTGGCTTAAATTACAAAGAAGTAAATCAGGATATTTTCCAGTTTTCCATTGCTTTTCCCTCTCTATTGATCTTAAGAGTTCAAGAGAATGACACTGAGAAACTGGACACTGAAAAACTGAAACCTAATCAGAAGAGAAAAAATATAGCTGATTAAAGCCTGACAGGAAACCACTTGAAGAACAATTGGAGGAGTATACTTAGCCTGCAGCAAGATGTTACAGCTGTTTTCAAGAATTTGAAATATCATCATGCAGAAGACAAGGCAGAATTACTCAAGAGTTGTTGCAGAGGATAAGGCAAGTAACAACTGGCTTAAATTACAAAGTAAATTTCAAGTGAAAATCAAGAAAACTTCCTAGCACAATAGCTGAACAATGATGGAGAAGACTGCTTCAGGAAGCTTTAGATTCTGTATTATTGAAGCTATATTAGCAGAAGGTTTGACTAACCTTGACAACTTTAAGACTTGTGGTCTTCAACTCCACAAGTCTTAAAGTTGCCAAGGTTGGAGACCCCTGGACTAGATGATCTCCAGATAGTCCTTGACTTACAACCATTTGTTTAGTGACTATTCAAAGTTCGACCCTGAAAAAGTGACATGACCAGTTTTCATACTTATCAGTATGAAAGTATGCTGTATCCTGGTTGTCACAGTAGCAAAATTTGGATGCTTGGCAACTGGCATGTATTAACAAGAGTTGCACTGGTCCCAAGATCATGTGATTATCATTTGCAACATTCCCAGCTGGCTTCTGATAAGCAAAGTCAATGGGCTAAGCCAGATTGGCATAATGACCACGATTCATTTAACAACTGCGGTAATTCACTTAACAACTGTTTTCAAGGAAGGTCATAAAATGGGGCAAAATTCATTTAACGAATGTTTCACTTAGCAACATAAATTCAGGGCTCATTTATAATCGTAACTCAAGGACTACCTGTACCATTATAAGTTTGAACAGTTTAAATAAGTGGTAAAGTTTAAATAATTGGTTAAATAATCAGGGATTACTTTTATAGTATTCTGAGTCTGAAATGTCAGTCATGCATAATGCAGACCAAGCAACCCCATTTTCACCACAGGAGAAGACCAAGAAAGCAAAAAAGAAGTCATCGCCATCGAGCCAGATTGTTAGGGACAATATTCTGACATTGTAAACCACTTAGAGAAAGCTGCAAAGTCCCGGTAAAGCAATATATAAATCTAAGTGCTATTGCTATGCCTATTCATTGGCTTTATGACACTGCAATAAACCATTACATTGAGGCAAAGCCATGCCCTGAAAATAGTTTTAATTCCCTATCAAAGGGAACGCATGAAAAACTATTCATTTAGTTCTTAAATCAAATGCATAACCACAGTGATCTCTTCCTTTTCTTCCATTAATGGAGAACTATAAAGGACACTTCCTTATGACATGCCGACATTCGAAAAAAATGAAGGAAGGAACTGCTTTTGTTTTTTTTTAAGAAAACTTCTTTGTTTTCTTAAAAAAACTATTTAATGTTAGCATGCTTTCCTATGTCCTTAACTGTGCCAAATAGCTGAAGGAATTCTCCAACAAATGCACTGGATTATGTGCTTGTGCATTTCAGAATCCATTGCTTTTCCCTCTCTATTGATCTTAAGAGTTCAAGAGAATGACACTGAGAAACTGGACACTGAAAAACTGAAACCTAATCAGAAGAGAAAAAATATAGCTGATTAAAGCCTGACAGGAAACCACTTGAAGAACAATTGGAGGAGTATACTTAGCCTGCAGCAAGATGTTACAGCTGTTTTCAAGAATTTGAAATATCATCATGCAGAAGACAAGGCAGAATTACTCAAGAGTTGTTGCAGAGGATAAGGCAAGTAACAACTGGCTTAAATTACAAAGAAGTAAATTTCAAGTGAAAATCAAGAAAACTTCCTAGCACAATAGCTGAACAATGATGGAGAAGACTGCTTCAGGAAGCTTTAGATTCTGTATTATTGAAGCTATATTAGCAGAAGGTTTGACTAACCTTGACAACTTTAAGACTTGTGGACTTCAATTCTCAGAGTTCTCAGAATTCTGGGAGTTGAAGTCCGCAAGTCTTAAAGTTCCCAAGGTTGGAGACCCCTGGACTAGATGATCTCCAGATAGTCCTTGACTTACAACCATTTGTTTAGTGACTATTCAAAGTTACGACCCTGAAAAAAGTGACATGACCAGTTTTCATACTTATCAGTATGAAAGTATGCTGTATCCTGGTTGTCACAGTAGCAAAATTTGGATGCTTGGCAACTGGCATGTATTAACAAGAGTTGCACTGGTCCCAAGATCATGTGATTATCATTTGCAACATTCCCAGCTGGCTTCTGATAAGCAAAGTCAATGGGCTAAGCCAGATTGGCATAATGACCACGATTCATTTAACAAGTGCAGTGATTCACTTAACAACTGTGGCAAAAAAGGTTGTAAAATGGGACAAACCTCACTTAACAAATGGTCTCGCTTAGCAACGGAAATTTTTGGCTCAATTGTGGTTGTATATCGAGGACTACCTATATATCACTTTAAAATTTTAAATCAATTTAAGTAAGATTAAAGCAGGTAACTTTTAGTTACCTGCTTTAATCTTACTTAAATTGATTGAAAATCAATTTGGACATTTTGGAAATTAATCTTACTTAAATTGATTGAAAAATCAATTTGGAAATTTTGGGAAAAAAATCCTCAACCTTTAAAATATAAAAACTTTGGGGTGATTTAAGACTTGTGTCTCCTACTGAGAAATGAAGGCCAGAACCTATAAAAGTAAGCCAGAGCCTGGGGAGAGTAACATACCATCTGCAGTCTGTCTCCACGTAGAGACAAGATTTTTTAAAAAGGGTTTTTTTTTAAAGCCGAGTTTGACTTCAGGTGATTGTTAGGTCATCTCCATTTCTGTACAATTTTATTGTCAATAATAGGATTTGCTATTGTTGTCTTCTAGAATGATTTTTTCTTATTTTCTAGTCTTGTCTAGTAGTCTCCCATCAAGTATTAGCCATATATGACCTTGCTAAGTTGTTTTATCATGATCACACAAGGTCAGTTGTCTCAGCAAAGCCTAGATCAGAGGTCTTCAAACTTGGCATCTTTAAGACTGGTGGACTTCAACTCCACAAGTCTTAAAACTGCCAAGTTTGCGGACTCCTAGCCTAGTTCAAAAGTGTCCCTGTAATGTTTGGATGCAGGACTGAATCAAGGAATATATTATTGTAGCCTTTTTTGCAGGTATCGTAAACAGTTTACTCTTCATAGAGCAAGCACATTTAAGGCTGATTGAAAAATAATTCCCCAAGACTTATAGAGACTGACTGTGCAATAATCTGCAAAATCATATAAACCACGGATAGAGTAAAACAATCTACCAGTGGTTAAAGATGATGAAAGTGCCTCTCTAAGTGACTAACATTATGGTTCGAATTTTCTTGTTATATACAATTGCAATTCAGAATCAGAATGTAGCTTGTGTGTTGTATAAATAGCATAAAAAGTAGGATTTAAAAAAATAACAGAATTACAGAAAGAAAAGGTTAAATCAAAGAACAACAAATTATGCCTGTGCCTGTAAAAATCATTACTCCCCCCAATAAACTTGATTGCTTGGGAAGGGCCAGGGATAGGGGCTATTCCTCTGGCCTGGTCCTATTAGACCTTTCAGTGGCTTTTGATACCATCCACCATGGTATCCTGCTGCACCGATTGGAGGGATTGGGAGTGGGAGGCACCGTTTATCGGTGGTTCTCCTCCTATTTCTCCGATCGGTCGCAGACGGTGTTGGCAGGGGGGCAGAGTTCGACCCCGAGGCACCTCACTTGTGGAGTGCCGCAAGGGTCGATACTCTCGCCCCTCCTGTTCAACATCTATATGAAGCCGCTGGGTGAGATCATCAGTGGCTTTGGGGTGAGGTACCATCTGTACGCTAATGACACTGAGCTGTACTTTTCCACCCCGGGCCACTCCAACGAAGCTATCGAAGTGCTGTCCCGGTGTCTGGAAGCCGTACGGGTCTGGATGGGAAGAAACAGGCTCAAGCTCAATCTCTCCAAGACGGAGTGGCTGTGGATGCCGGCACCCCGGTACAGTCAGTTGCAGCTGCGGCTGACTGTTGGGGGCGAGTTATTGGCCCCGATGGAAAGGGTGCGCAACTTGGGCGTTTTCCTGGATGGACGGCTGTCTTTTGAAGATCATTTGATGGCTGTCTCCAGGAGAGCTTTTTAAAAGGTTCGCCTGGTCCGCCAGTTGCGCCCCTTCCTAGACCGGGATGCCTTATGCACGGTCACTCATGCGCTCGTGACATCTCGCTTGGATGACTGCAATGCTCTCTACATGGGGCTCCCCTTGAAGAGCATCCGGAGGCTTCAGTTGGTTCAGAATGCAGCTGCGTGGGTGATAGAGGGAGCCCTCATGGCTCCCATGTGACACCACTCCTGCGCAGGCTGCACTGGCTACCTTTGGCCTTTCGGGTGCGCTTCAAGGTTTTGGTTACCATCTTTAAAGCACTTCATGGCATAGGGCTGGGTTATTTAAGGGACTGCCTACTGCCACCGATTGCCTCCCACCGACCCGTACGCTCTCACAGAATTTAGATCTAAATTTCAGAATCTAAATTTAGTTTTAAATTTAGTTTTTAAATGGGGTTTTGTACTATTTTAACGACAGTTTTAAATTTGGCCTAATTTAATAAGTTTTTTAAATGTTGTTTTTAACTTGTATTTATTCTTATGTTTTTATTAGGCTGTAAACCGCCCTGAGTCCTTTGGGAGATAGGGCGGTATAAAAATTTGAATAATAAAATAAATAAAATAAATAAGTACGTGTGTAAATCTTCATTTTTCCTGCCTGTACAAGTCAAAGTCATTTTGAAAAAAAATGTGTTAATATGCTTAAGCATGACACAGCTTTTAAATGCCAATTTTATTCCATTAACAAATTGTAAAGCTATCATTCCCTGGATAACCTTCTTTAAGTATGCTATTCATAAGAACTATTATTATTATTATTAATGATTCTGTAATGGAAATCAAAACCTGCAATCATTTTTCAGCAATGCATGAAAATGAAGTTTAATGGACTATATTTTAGGAGTGATGGCTGAAACAAAGAAAATAAATATTCCAGTCTTTGGAACATGAAGTTGAAATGTTGATTATAATTGTAATTAATCTGAATTCTAATAAGCTAAGCACATTTTTAAAAAGTCACATTTTGGTTGTTTTGCAGTTCTATGGAAATATGCACCTGTTATAAAAGAATGACACTAAGAATATTTAAAATTATATTTCAGAATTAATACTTTAATGAAGTATGTACTTCTCCAAATAGAGATCTTTTTTCTTTAATTTTTTTCAGAGTGTCTGCAAACAGGGTGGATTTGATTTACATCAAGTCGATTTAAATCATGATTTAAATCACTAGTAAAGAGGCTTGATTTAAATCAGCTCAATTTAAATCATAATTTTTAAACAGCAACTGTCATGTCCTGCAGTGGCTTTTCGTCTGACCTGCTGATGACTCACTGACTGTCCCAATATTGCAATATAGCCTCATGCTACATAACAAATCTTCATTTTATGCTGAATAAACTAAATTATTATTGTATCTTAAATAGAAAACTAACTTTTGATAGATTTTTACCCCAAAAGCATTTTATTAAAATAAATTAGATAAAAATAAAAAAATGGATTTAAATCAAAATCTGATTTAAATAAAAAAATCCATTTTTTATTTTTTAAAAAAGATCATCAATTTTTATCCTCTCTGGGCTTGATTTAAATTATAATTTTTAAAGAGCAACTGTCATATCTGTCCCGTAGCAGCTCCTCCTCTGATCTGCTGTTGAGTCACTGATTGTCCTATTCACTTCAATGGGTGATGCGGCAGTGACACAACAAGGTGAGGGATGTGGCAGGCAGCAGGTGAGTGGATGGCCACTAACAGGCACGGCCATGATGGATCTGAAAAGGACATTGGTCTTACCTGACACGTTTCTTCTCAGTGCACTACGGGAGAATGACAGGTGCTCTTTAAATGTAAGAACTCATTCTTGCTGGTAGTTAGAATCTTTAATATTATTATTTGCAAACAAAATAAAGGTTTCCTATTTAGCTTGCAGAGCTTGGATTCATTGAGTGAGTTTAACAAAAATCTAAGTACTACGCAATATACAGCCTCATGCTACATAACGAAGCTCTATTTCATGCTGAATAAATTAAATTATTAATGTATCTTAACAGAAAATTATCTTTAGATTTTTCTCCAAAAGCATTTTATTAAAATAAATTTGATTAAAAAAATCCGATTTAAATTTTTAAAAATCTGTTTTTAAATTATTATTTTTTTTAAAAAAATCATCAACCCTGTCTGCAAATAATTTCTTATCTATCTAAAACTGGTTCCAAAAATAGAGACCCATAATCAATAAAGGTGGGCAATTTATTTGATCTCTGAGTAAAACTGTATAGGCATATGTGACTAATACATGAATCATATAATAATGCCCATTTTCACTTCTTTAATTACTTAAATCTAGGCACCATTTAACTTCAAAACAACTCTGGATGGCTCACAATGTAATGCACAATAGAAACGTAATAGAATAAAAAATACGGAGGAATTTGTTTGCTCAATACAAAAACATAGATAAAAATGTATTCAACAAGGAGCTCCAATCATCTTAATACAAGGGTTGAGAAAACAACCAAATCTTCAAGGCCTTGTGGAACACCAACAGAATGGAGCCACACAGATTTCAGGGCTGTGTCATTCCAGTACACTGCAGCATTTATGGGTGAAACATTCCATACAAACTTCACTTTTCAGCTACACTTCCAATCGACATGCAGCTAGATAGTATGGAAGAGGACAATATTTAAATTACACATAGCACAAGCCACCTCATCTATCTCATAACCCTAACCCTCATTATAACTGTCTTGAGTTACCCGCAAATCGGTATCTTCAGGCAGACATACAGTATATCTATTGGGACTCTGTTTTACCACTGAATTGGGGAACCAATACTGTCAGCATTTGTGTTTTAATTTCAAAGATCCAAAATAATTGTAATAATTCAATATGATTATACTATGTATAAATTGAAATAATGTATCCAGTTTAGAGCAAATTGATTTAACTGCCTCAATAACTATGATCCATTAATTCAGCTATTAATTCAGACAATCCATCAAGATCGGTTTTGTGAGCTCTTCGTTTACCACATGATGCCAACTTGCTTTAAACAAATCAATAGTAATACTGGAATGAAGCAACTTTGTTTAGATCCAATTTCCATACTGTGATGTAAAACGCATTTCAAAACACAAAGACAAAATGTGATTTGGATCTGACATATTATCAAACCTAAAACCATGAAAAATCAGAACATGATGATTGAACCAGTCTATTGTATCCATTTATGGAGATGTAAACTTACATAAATTTCAGAAATGTTTGTTTTAAAATACCATCTTAATTTCATTAAGATAAAGTGAAATTTCCATGAGGCGATTCTTGTAAATTTTCCTCGCAAAAGCAAGTAATGTGACTTTGCTGACTATGAAATCTTCTAATTTCAGGATTAAAGAAGCAAATCTGTATTTTTCAAGTAGAGATGCCCAGCATCTGGAGCAAAAAAAATGTACTTCAAAGAAAAAATGATGCTTTGAAGCAGATATGGGTGTGCACTCTGCATCTGCTGGCACTTCCTTAAAGAATCTGAGTCTTTTCTAGGAACTCAAAGAGTAACTGCACAACCCCAGAACAATCTGCATTTCAATTAAGGAAGTATTGACACAAGATGGCCATGAAGCAACTTCTTTCAGCCTGTCTGTGCCTCCTTAACTCACACACAGTTATTCATGGGATCCCATGGCTACTGTGAGAGCTCAGAAAAAGATGTTCTATTCAAAGGTGTTGATGGGACCGGGATTCTCAACATTCCCTACTGTAAAGCATCTTTGTGGCTTTGGAACCAAAGTATTGAATAGTCTTATATATAAACAAACATAAGTTGAGCAATGTATGAGTCCCCTAAAGTTTCTATCTATATAATATAAACAGAACCAACCAATTTTTACTGAGCAATTTTTAAGACTCCTCAATATGGACATATGTGGGGTTTTTTAAGGCTGGGGAAAGAGCGACCAAGATTATGATCTAAAAACCTTAGTAGGTGTGTAAAATATTGCGAAATAGGTATTTTAGAACAGATAGTAACCAGGGTGGATAAAAATCGATGATTTTTAAAAAGTTTTTAAAAAATCAATTTTTAGAAAATTTAAATCCTTACAATTAAAAAACACCTGTCATTTCAGATCCATCATGGCAGTGCCTGTTAGCGGGAATCCATTCACCTGCTGCCCGCCATGTCCCTCACCATGTTGCATCAACGCTGTATCACCAGCCATCCCATTAAAATGAATGGGACTGTCGGTGAGTCAACAGCGGGTCAGAGGAGGAGCCACTGTGGGACAGAGATGACAACTGCTATTCAAAAATTATGATTTAAATCAACTTAAATCAAATCAAATCCACCTTGATAGAAACCCCTAATTTTTTTTCAAATCTGACTTTTTATTCTAGACTCATGAGGCTGTCCTAGAAGTCTCATCAATTGTTTTTATATGTGTGTTTGTTCATGCTGATATTTCTATTGAGCAAACAATCTTATATTAAACCTCTGCTTACTGAGCTGTATTACAGGGATAAAACTGATTTGGTGCACTTGGGAAAAGCCTATGCAAATTACAATTACTTTTCTGAGTTAATATGTCCTAAGCTTGGAAAATGAACACGAGCATTGAATTATTTTTAGCTGAAATGCAGTTTGGTAGTTCAGATTGTTAAGATTCTTTGAAAGTACAGTGCAAGGTATCTGTCAGCAGCTCTATGTCTTTTTCAGCCACTTTCTTATCATCAGATAATTGAAGATTAACCCTTATTGCTTTGAATAGAATTTAATCAAGAAACGTGTAATCTCTATGTGCAAAAATGACATAGTATGGCTATGAAGTTCAGCCTGGGATTTGTTTGTGGAAAGCTCCAGATAGCAATAGCAATAGCACTTATATTTATATACCACTTCATAGTGCTTTACAGCCCTCTCCAAGGGGTTTACAGAGTCAGCATAATTCCCCCAACAATTTGGGTCCTCATTTTACCCACCTTGGAAGGATGGAAGGCTGAGTCAACCTTGAGCCGGTGAAATTCTATCTGCTGAACTGCAGCTAGCAATCAGTTGAAGTAGCCTGCAGTACTGCACTCTGACCACTGTACCTACCACCTTGGCTCTTGATGCACCGCCCATGGCTGGAAAAAACATGCTGCCAATTTTTGATAATACTATCTCATTAATTATGTACCACCATCTATGTCTACTTAGACATACTCACTTCAGTGGTTCTTGTAACCCAGATAATATGTATAGAACTGGAGCCTCAGAATTTTTTGGCATTTATCACTCTATCCACTCTTACTTCTAAGGATAAATCCAATGCTCTATAAATTAGCTAATCCATTAATGGGTCACTTCAAAAGTAATTCAATTCTCCTTTCTTTGTCTAATATAGGAAAAAGGGATGCAATTTAAGATTAAAAAATGGTGCACATATCACCGTCTCTGTTCGTCCAACTACATGGAATCATCAGAAGCTACATATATTTCCTTGAGCTTTATAAACAGACTATTTCTTTTTTCGGTTTCCAAATTGCAGAATTAAAGTAGTTTTCCAATTTGAAATAATAAAAAGGCCCATTTCAAATCTTCAAAAACACTGATCCTAAAATCTCTGAGTGCAACAGACTGCTGGCTCAGCTTATGCATAGCTTCGTCAGCAATGAATTGCAGAAAGTGAACAACTCTAGGCAACAGCTAATTTCAAGCATGGCTCTTTAGCTCACAATAGACAGAGCTCTCAGAAGATTTCAACCTGCAAAAGTCCTCATTTCTCTTTTAAAGCAACTAGACCTCTCATATTTCTCAGTCTAAGCAACCCAAAACCCAAGCAGGTCCTTTGTATCACTGTTATCAACAAAGCAAGTGAAATAGAGGACTGTCTATATTAAAGAGCCAAGGAAACAACTCCACCCAGCCTTACTGGTGGCTTTAATTAGGTAAAACCAGCCGCCTGTAAGTGTTTTAAGTGGTAACATACATCCCATTACAGACAAACATTGAGCACTTAAAATGTCAGTTGAAAACACAAACAGTCATACATGCCTATGCCCTCTGAAGCAATCTTCTGGTAAAGTACTATGTAGTCCTATGTATAATACCAATTGAAAGTTATATGAACAGAACAGTAGTCCTTTTTTGCATTGCAGTTAAAGAAAACCCATAAATATGATTTTGTTCTCCAAGTATTATAAAGTACTGTAAGTACTGATTAGAATAGTTTTTTTAGCAAACTATTAGAAACACATTTTGCCTCTTCATTCCTACTTTGTAGTAATACACTCTGGATGGGAACATAAATGGGAAATCTACTTATTTTCTTAGAAGCAAACTGCTGTTGATTTACATGCATAGTATTAATTGGCTATTTTATGGCTTTGCAAGAGGAAATGGGTGAGGTAATTTAAGTTCAAATATATGACTTGAATGAGTTTATCAAGTGGAAAAATGATGGCCTATTTTAAATCTAATGGGAAAAGATATGATAATATAGACTATAAAAACCCATGTACTAATTACTAATGGATTGTAATTCATAACCTTCAAATAAAGTTTTTAAGCCAGTTAATAATTCAAAAAGATGTGCTTAGTTTCTCAGATTTTAAGATTTTTCTTTGAATATGTGCAACTTGGAGGCAGGGAAGAAATTACATGAATTATATGGTCAGAAAGACAAAAAATATTTTGTGTTAATATTATAAGTTAAGTGTGGATTCATTTACCACTAAATAGTGAAGAACAAGTGTGTTATGAACATAACACATTCTCATCTGAAAGATGCTACAATTACACGACCATTTTAACAGGATTCTTAAATACACCAAATAAAAATGTATGTTCTTATACTGACAGTCATGTCTAAAGTTACTTTTACTAGAATATAAACTATCCTATTTGAGTAGAAATAATACAATTTTATCCTTTAATTTGCATGGTCAAAAATCAATTAATTACTTTGGTTGGTTACTAAAACAAGCTGACAGAGAAGACACTAAAGAAATACTTGGGACAAATCAATTAATCAATTATAAATTGACATGCTCATGTTTATTTGCCATATATATTTAGTACTTGTTAAAATATTTAGTACTTGTTAAAATAAATAAGCTATTACAATCAACATGATTAATTTCATACACACACACACGTATGTTCCTACAAAGTAAGGTTGCACGTTTATTGGTAAAAATCAAGCAATATGATTTTGATTTTTGTGAAAAGTAAGTTTCCACTATGATCTAGAGAATGATTCAAGAGTTATGTTTTCTGCATAATGAGCCTTCTGAAAGTTTTTAGTTTTACGATCCCCAATTCCTGTTTAAAGTACACCAAAATTAGGCAATATATAACAGCCTAACATGCTACAATATTTTTACCTACTCAGTATGCAGTCATTCTGTGGGTTAATTTTTAGTTTCAATTTTGACAAATAACAAAAATAAAATGTCAAGTAGACATTTCAGTAGCCGAAAAGTGTGATTGTTTAGGATGTCTAGATTCTATCCATTTTTATTAATAAAGAGTCATATTTAATATTAATCATGGTGTCAGGTTTTGAGGTTCAGGGTAAAAATTATGGCTTGAGTTAAATCATCCTAAAATTCATGCATTTGGGTTGCCATCTCATAACCATTTTATATCAATTGGAAGGGACTAATTTCTGGGCATACATGAATAAGAGCGGTCTAAAAACAACCAAAAGATGTAAGATTCATATTTTACTTGATAAAAAGTGGCTTATTTGTACAAGTGAGAGATTCTTTGAACTTTTGCTGAAGTGTGGCCGTTATCTTTAAAAAAAAATAGCAAGATGGTTTTCATGCTAAATCTCACATAGGTAGCCCTTGATTTACAGCTATGATTAAGCCTGCCAATTATGGTCATAAGTTCAATCATACAATGGAACATCATGTGATCAATCTGATCTTTAACAACCCTTTTGCTGTGATTGTTAAGCAAATTCAGTGGTTGTTAAGCAAATCCATTGTTTACTATGGGATTGTTTTGCCCAAAACATTGTGACCAGAGGCAAACAGCCATAAAGGCAGGCCTGCTATGAAATGCCCAAAATGTAGTCATGTGATTATGGTGCGAGGGCAGAACTTGGAAACCAGATCACGAGTACCTTTTTTGTGGTGTATTGCAACTTTGAATGGTTGCTAAGTGACCAATTGCAAATTGAAGACTACCTGTAGTTAATTCCTGAATCAAGATGTTGCTAAAACCCAAATCTTTAGGGTGTTAAACTGCTTTACAAAAATAAAAAACCATATAAATATATTAATACACAATTCAACAAGGCCTATTTAATGAAAAGGCCATTTTCCTACCTAAATTCTGCTACACTGTTTTCTTAATATGGATACATAATATGAATGTCACCTTTCCAAATTGGTAAACAAGATTATTTCTGTAAAATATTAGTAAAATTTCCCTGAAGCTAAGGCTGTGGAACTTTGAGATCCAGTACTCTAAGCAAAAGAAGATTAGAAACAAGTCTAAGCATTCTTGAAAATAAGCTTTTAAAAATGATTTAATTAATAGCTCCCAATGGAGCCTTAAGATTCAATTTATTAATCCCATTTCAGGAAATATTTTGGGCCAAAACAGACAGCTCTTACTGTTATTGCAGTTTGTAGTTTAGAGTGATTATACTGCATTTAAATCAAATTTTAGGATAAGTGATATTTTCTGAGACAGAGAACTTGAGAATACATAGACTATTAAAAACTGTCCTGTATATTTAAATGAACTAGGTATCTTGTTTACAACAAATCAGGAAAACTTCCTGTGGAGTATGAATGAACATTGGACTTACCTGAATGTTCGTTCTATGTGTGCTGAGTGAGTGTCCAAGCAATGGGTGTTAACTTTGTCTGATTCCCAAGAGACCGAGTTGGAATTTGTTTGGCCACACCTCTTCCTCCTGGCTGGGCTCCAGTTTTTTAATGAGTACCTGGATCTGGAGAGGCGTAACCTGTAAAGGAAGTTAATCCGCTCCTGCACCCTGGACCCCTATGGAACCAGGGAGGGGTTGGACTCTCATGAAGTGCACATAGAACGAACGTTCAGGTAAGTCCAACGTTCATTCTCCTGTGCGCTGCTTAGAGAGTCCAAGCAAAGGGATATACCCAAGCTAATTATTCCTAGGGCAGGAAACGGATGGGTCCAGGGCAGGGGTGAAATGTAAAATTTGTTACTACTGGTTCTATGGGCATGGCTTGGGAGTAATGTGACTGGGTGGGCCAACTTTTTTTAATTTTTAAAAGCATTTTTTCTACAACCACTTTGGCTGAAGAAGTTGTAAAAATGCTTTTAAAAGTCTCTGATGATCAGGCAACTCAGCTGGGATTGCCAGAGGAAAAAATGTTTTTAAAGGGTTCTGATGATTCCAGCTAAGCCGCACAATCATCAGAAGCTTTTTTTTTACTTTTAAAAGCTCAGCTGGGGCAGGGATTTTTGCTACCGATTCTCCGAACCACCTGCCATCATCACTACTGGATGAGGCAATCCAGTCCGAACTGGGAACATTTCAACCCTGGTCCAGGGTCCCCTCAACTGGAAGAACCTGCTGTAGAACCCTTCTCCTGAATGCCACCTCAGATGAAGCAAACTTATCCAATTTGTAGTTCTTGATGAAGGGTGAGGGCAAGGCCCACGTAGCTGCCCTGCAAATTTCCAGGATAGAAGCTTGTGTAGCCCAAGCCGTGGCTGCGCTCCTTGTTGGGTGCACTGTAATACAGCTGGGCTGTGGTCTGGCCTGATGATTGTAGGCCAATGTTATGCACGCCTTGAGCCAATGACCAATTGTGGATGGAGTCACCTTTGAGCCCATGGACCTGGGCTGAAATAAGACGAATAATGATTCAGTCTTCCTGAATGAAGCCGTTCTGCTGATGTATTTGCACAGAGTCCTGCATACATCTAAGGAGTGCCATCCCTGGGAGGTCTGGGGTTCGGACAAAAATCAGGTAAAATGATCTCCTGAGCCCTATGAAACCAGATGTTGATTTTGGGCATGAATTTTGGATCTAATCGTAGTATAACTCTATCTGGATGAAAGATGCATTAGTCTTTTCACACAGAAAGGGCTGCCAGTTCTGAAATTCATCTAGCAGATGTTACTGCGACAAGAAAGGCAACCTTGAAGATCAATATCTTGAAACTGGCATACCCTAATGGCTCGAATGGAGAAGTGAGTGCCTGCAACACCAGCAATAGATCCCAAGAAGGGTATGGGCAGCGGTTGTAAATTGGATGCTCCTTTCAAGAAGCCACGCACCCTTGGCTGTTGTGAGGGGGTTATCGCACTGTCGCAGGTCAGGATAGTAGCCAATGCTGCTAACCTGTCTGTGGAGAGTGTTTGTGTCCTTTATCCAGCCCCTTTTGAAAGAAGTCTAATATATATGGGATGGATGCTGATGTAGGAAAGTCTTGTCTTGGTGCACCAACGGCAAAAGGAGGTCCATGTGGCTTCCTATATGCAGTTCGTCGACTGACGGTGAGAAGCTTGAATGGTAGAGATGACTTTCTTAGAAAAATGGTCCTTCTTTAGGATCTCCCTTTCAAGTGCCAGGCAGCCAATTGGAGCCACTGAGGCTCAGGGTGGAGAACGCCACCATGGCTGAGGGAGATCCTGTCTGGAGGTATCTTCCAGGGGCGAGATATAGATAGGTTATTTATTTATTTTATTTATTTATTTGTCGAGTATGCTTTAGATAATATATATAAGTATAAGCATGAATTGAATACATAAAATGAATACAATTAAAGGGAACATTAGGACAGGGATGGTAGGCACGCTGGTACTCTTATGCACGCCCCTTACAGACCTCTTAAGAATGGGGTGAGGTCAACAGTAGCCAATATAAGGTTAAAATTTTGGGGATTTTGGGATGAAACCACAGAGTCAGGTAGTACATTCCAGGCATTGACAACTCTGTTGCTGAAGTCATATTTTCTGCAATCGAGTTTGGTGCAGTTTACCTTAAGTTTGTATTTATTGTGTGCTTGTGAGTTGTTGTAGTTGAAGCTGAAGTAGTCATTGACAGGTAGGACATTGTAGCAGATTATTTTAGGAGCTATGCTTAGGTCATACCTAGGTTCACTAGGTCCGCGAACCAGACTCATATGGGCTAGTGAGGTGCTACAAGAAGGACTCTGCCCTTTCCTTCAGGATTTTTCTGACGACTCTTGGTATGAGAGGGGTTGGAGGGAAGACATATAACAAGCACTGAGGCCATGGGCAGCACTGGTTCCCTCGGCCTCAGGTGTCTGGAATCTGGAGTAGAACCTTGGTAGTTGTGAATTCGTAGGGCTGGCAAAGAGATCTATACATGGTTGGCCGGATTTGGTTGACAGTTGGAAAAAGGTCTGGATAGAGTTGCCATTTGGCCTGATTGATGGTTCTCTTGCTCAACCAGTCTGCTTGGGTATTTGAGACCCTGGAGATGTGTCCTACTTACAGGGAAAACAGGTGTTTCTCCGCCCACAGACCAATCTCCACTGCTTTGTGCATCAGTGCCCTGGAATGTGTGCCTGTCGGTTCACATGCACCTTCATTGTACTTACCATGTGCGTCAACAGTAGCACATGGTGACCCGACAGCAGCTTTTGAAAATGATGGAGCGCCAGGTGCACTGCTCTCAATTCCAGCCAAGTGATGTATTTCAAGAAGTTGTCTGGAGACCATCAGCCCTGGGTTACTCAGGATTGCAGGTGGGTGCCCAGCCCAAGAAGGTAGCGTCCATGGTCAGGACTAGATGGGAGGGATCCTTAAAGAAATAGTCCTTCTCCATGGCTACCACTCTAATGATCTAAGCACCTTCTGGGGAACTCTGATCCGAGTGTTGGTGGTGCTGAAGCCGGCTTTTTGACTTGGTAATAGGCGCCATTGTAGGGGCTGGGAATGCAATCTTGCCCAAGGTACTATTGCCAAGTAGGATATCATGTTTCCAAATAACTGGTAAAGGAGTGGCAATGGCACCTGCCTGAGGGCTGTGACCTGTCGCACTGTCATCCTGATGCTGGATTGACACTCTTGGGAGAGGAAGACATGACAGGTCTGAATGTTGATCCTTGCTCCCAAGTGAAGCAGATTGGTAGAGGGTGTCATGTGGCTCTTCTCCAGGTTCACAGAAAACCTGTGGTCCTGGAGGATTTGGATCATGATCTAGAGGTCCGGTCTTGCTTGCTGTGTGGATGATGACTGGATCAATATGTCATCCAGGTAACATTGTATTCTGATTGGTCTCACCCATAGGTGAGTTGCCACCACACCCAACAGTTTTGTGAAAGTCCTGGGGGCTGACGAGAGCCTGAAGGGAAGGGCCTTGTATTGGAAGTGGACCTCCACGTAGCAGAACCTGAGGAACCTTCTATGAGGTGGTCTGATGGGGATATGGAGGTAAGCCTACTTGAGATCTATTGATGTTAAAAGATCTCCCTGCCTGATGCAACCCAGGATGGAATGCAGAGATTGCATCTTGAAACATTTGTACTTTGTACTAAGTTTGTACTTAGCTTCTTCAGATCTAAGATGGCTCTGCTTCCACATGATTTCTTTTGAACCAAGAAGAGAATTGAATAGAAGCCAAAACCCCGATGATATGCTAGTACCGATTCTATGGACAACAGATATTGGATCTTGGTTTTCATCAAAGATCTTTTGGTGGCATCCCTGGACACTGAGCATTGGCTGAACCGTCTTGGAGGTTCAGAGCAGAACTCTAGATTGAATCCAAGTGCCACTGTTTGTAATGCCCAGGCATCGGTGGTTGTGTCCTGCCAGTGGCTGGAAGATCTCCCAAGATGGCTGCCTATGGGATTCTTGCCTGGACAGTCACTTGTTCTGATGGTAAGGTCAGTTGCCGGCTCCCCGAAAGGGCCATCTGGCTTGCGGCTGTCTGGCCCAATCCCGAAAGGATGGTCCGTCCTGCAATTGATCCATGCCCTGGAGGTATGTCCTCTGATAGGTCAGGACATTGAACCCAGTGTCAGGGGTCTGAAAGGGCTGCCAGCGATAGAAAGGGGTACCCCTTCTATCCGCCTTCCTGTAGATGTGAACAAGGGCTTTCCTCGTGTCTTTACCTTCCACTAAAATAGGGTCCAAGGCCTCCCTGAAAAGTTTACCCCCCTTAAAAGGAGCTGATGCCAGTCTCCATTTTGTTTTCATGTTGGCTTGCCAATGCCTAAACCATAAAAGTCGCCTATAGGTGACATTTGACTCTAAGGCCCATTAGACAAACTTTGCCAAATTGAGGGTCGCGTCTGTAGAATACTCAGCTGCAGTGATCAGCTTATTGATGTCTGGATGCAGCCTTGTGTCCTCAGGAGATGCACAGGCCTGTATTTGGCAAAGCCAAATTAAAGAAGTCCTGGTGAAGAAGGATGCCACCGTGGCAGATTGAATTGCCCAGAGAGCCGCCTGGTGGGTCTTATGAGCAGATAGCTCCACCCTTCTGTCCTCAGTCTTTAAACTCTCAGCCTAATCAGATGGAAGGATGTTGACAGTTGGTTGTGGCTAGATTGGCCAGTGGAGCATCTATGGAGTTTCAGGAGCTCATCTAGATCCTGTTCCACAGTGTACATCCTCCTATCCATCCCACTGAGGGCAGGCTGATTCCACTGCCTTTGTATAACATTGACAAAGAGTTTGGAAGAGGGAGTAACCTCTTGCTCTGTGACAGGTTCTGTGAAGAGAAGTGTGCTAGGGTTTGAGGGTCCGTGGAGCCCTCATAATGCCTGCTGATTGCCCTAATGTTGGCAGTTGTTTTTGCCTTGAATAATGAAGTCTTAAACAAGTTGTGACGAAAGAGCCCAGAGGCTACTGGCTTGTCTGGGACAACATCTTCATCCTCTGAAAGGTTGTATTTTGCCATATCTTCCTCACCCATAAGCGAAATGTTGTTGTGATGTGAGCGTAAAGGAGATTGAGGCTCCAGGATATAGTCCCAATCAAGGTGTCCTGTAGAATTTATAACCCTTCAACTGGGAGAATCCAATGGCAATGGGGCTGAAATACCCCTCTGAAGGAGGGCTGTATCAATGCCTTTTGAAATGGTTTGCACAACTGTGCTGCACAGTTCCTGTGACAATGCAGAAACCTGATTTTCCTCCGGGGGAGCCATGTCACAGTAGGCATAAAGGTGGAAGAGGGACTGGAAGACCTATAACGAGAGTTGGACCCTGGTTCTAAGTTAATTGAACCCTGTGGGGAAATAAGTTCCCCTGCGTAGGCAGTTGTTTGAAATTCTTGCATCCCAGTAAAGACATTGGGAGACCAGTTGGGCTGATTCTCCTGATAGGTCTGAGGTAATACCTCCCTCTCTAAAAAAGAACAGGTGTCCTTACTGCTGCCTGGAACTTCAGGATCCCTGCTTGCCTCTACCATTTTCTAGACCTTAGCAAAATACTTCTCTAATGCCTTTTGTCGTCTCATGGCATCCTTTTCCAATGCTGATGAAAAGGAATGTGGGGTAGAGGTTTTGGACCTGGTAGAGGGTCCTTTAGATGTTAATCTTTTCTTGGAAGCCGGGGTCTCTGAGCTCTGATGTCTCGAGGAGGCATCAGAATTGCTGGAGGAGACTTCCGGTGGTTCTGCATGAGTTGGAGATGGCGATGGCCCTTTCGGACCGCCGCCCCCGTGATTCTGTTAAAGCCACTCAGACAGCGTAAATCAGCTGTCTTGACGGCTTGAAAACCCTTTTCTCGGGAGAAGAGGGAAAAGTGAGCAGCCGGGTGGGGGTAGGGCTCCCCAAGAGCTCCAGGAATAACTCCTGGGGACTGAAAGGTGAGAGCTCCCTGTTTAAACCTGGCAAATGCTCCAGATCCGGGAAACTTCTGCATTTTTGCAGAACAAAGTGCTCGCGACCATCTCTGCTATCAAGATGAAGATATTCTAATTACTTTAAGCAGACGGAGCGGAGGCAAGAGGCAGGGTAGATGTTTTAGACCGCATCTCAATCTTTGAAAGGTATTTGAGAAGAAGGAAAATGGCAGATTTGGTTAATACGGCATGAAAACAAAACTTAAGGAAGTCTTTGTTAACATCGTTAGCGCCTTATTAACTTTTCTTAAATTTGATGGATTTTATATCAAAGTGAAGAAATCTTAAAGAGAAAAGCTGAAGGTCTATAGAACTGATTTATCATTTCAAATAAGTGGTTTGAAAAGATTTGACTTCGTTGCAATTTATAAAGTTAAAGTAAGATGGCTTTTAAACGAATACAGCCTGCTGATTCTAAGGGAGCTGCCTCCCTAGTTCAAGTACACAAACTACAAGAGGAGTTGAAAGAATTTCTGAAGGCTCAAATTTCTGCTCGAGACAAAAAACTTAAGGAAATTGAGGAGAAATTATTGAAAATTAAAAATTCTGCTACAGCTGAGAATGAAGATTTAAAAGAAGTGAAGTCAGCCTTTATGACTATGATTGAATTTATAAAAAAACTGGATGGAAAAGTGCATGAGATTGATCAAATTAATTTGAATTTAAAAAGTCAAATAGAGGAACTTCGGAACAAGGTGCCGAAATCAGATGAAGAACGTGTTTTATTACAATATAAAACAATGGAATCTGCGCTGAGGGTGAGAAGTTTAAAAGAAAATAAGCAAGAGAATCTAAAAAAGATATTTGCAGAACCCTTTTCACAGGTGATTGGCTTGATATCAGTGGATCTTGAAAACCAAATTGAGAAAATTTACCGTGTCAACTCATGGGTCGCAAGGCAGAGACAGCTGCCAAGGGATATAGTGATTTATTTTACATCTAGGAAGATTACGAGTGAAATCTGGCAAGCCTCCTATAAAAGTAAAATTCAAATATTGGGTCAAGAGGTTTTGGTGTTGAAAGAAATTCCTTCCAAAATATTGAGGGACAGAAAAGAATATGCTTTTTTGGTAAAGGAGCTTAGAAACCACCAGGTATGGTATAGATGGAATGTGCCAGACGGACTAACAGTAAAATATATGGGAGGGAAGTATTGTCTTAATGTAGTTACCAAAGCAAGAGCTTTTTATGTTGAGGTATTGAAGGCTGGAAGTTTACCAGGGAGAAGGGAGTAAAGCAAACACAATTTGAAACTGGGGCTGTAACTTTGGGAGAAGAAATACAGAAAATAGCAGGGGAGGAGCAAAGGATGGTAATCTTTAAAAAAGAACAAGGAGTAAAGAAGCAACATTGTCAAATGAAAAGTGTTTCCTTTTATGGGAAAGGGTAAGTAAAAGTTTCTGAATATAAAAGAAATAGAAAGGATAATGTGCATTTGTTTGAGTCTGTAAGTCAAATGTGGGTGTATTAAATTTATGTTATTATTATATATGGTGGATTTATCTATTTTGGATAAAAATTGAAAGTAAGGAAGGATAATTTAAATTCATTTTGTTATATAAAATGTTTTATAGATGGTATTTGGAAATTAAGTTGGGGTATATTTGTTTTAATTTGTAAGTAAAATGAAGGAGATATATTTTATTGAGGTTATTTTATTAATGGTGGATTTAGTTACTTCGGATAAAAATTGATGTTGGGTCTAAAGTGTTCGGGGGGGGGAAATTAAAATTAAAATTAAAACAGAAAGGGAGTTGTTTAAGGTTAAAATGTTAAAATGGTTATAAAATATTTGTAAGTTATTGTGATGATGCTAGTGTAACATTGGAAGATGGATTATATGCTTGTTATCAAAGACTAGAGGTTGAAAATATTGAATTTGTTGGAAACTTCAATGTATCAGACTGAAAACCCACAAGAAAATATACCGGAATGAGGAAGATGGACTGACTATATTTAGAATAATAACTGGATGAAGAAACATCAAATATTTTATGAACGAACATTTCCTTCTTTTTTGTTTTTCTTTGTAGAGAAGGGGAGTTGAGGTTCTAGGGGAGGGATGGGAATTTATGGATAATTAGGGTATTCTAGCTTATTGTCAGATTGTCAGATCGTATACCTTGTAGTCTGCTCTGGGAAGTCAGGGGGGGAGGGGGTTGATGGTGGGTGGGGGAGGGGGGAGGATGTAATGGGGGAAAAATTTTATTGTAAAAGTTTTTCAATAATAAAAAAAAGAATTGCTGGAATGAGATTGACTGCAATCCGCCATTTTGGAACACTGAAACAGCAGTTAGAATGCTTTTGAAATGAGGCCTGGTAACCCAATCACAATAAGGCCTCCCTCCTTGGCCCTTAAATGTGGCTCTCCCCAAGAAGGAGCTGAGTAGCCAACTGTTGTTTGTATCTGTGGGCTCAGCAGATCTTGAGACGCCAAGCCAGCGAAACGGCTTGTCAGCATCAGAAAACAACGGCGATGGGGCGCAGTAAAGTGGTGTGAAACCGACATCATGGTTTCAGGCACGCTGACTAATCTGCAGTAATAGGCAAGGGAGAATGGCGTGAAACCGGCACAACGGTCACGAAGCCTCGATCCCTGCCTAGTGCGAAACTGGCACCATGGTTCCTCTACGCTAAATCCAGCCGCAAACTCACATGGGACCAAAACCTCGGTCTCCGATTTAGTGCACTGATTGCATGTGCTGCAGTAGATGGGCAGACGGGAAACCTGTCGCTGAATTCACCAAGTGCTTCGGCTGAGTGGCGCCTGACTGGGTAAGGGTTGCGAACTGCTGTCGCAGCGGTTTGATTAGCCCTATTGCAGCCATAGGGCTCCTGTGTTGTCCTTATGATTGAAATATTCCAAGCAAAGTACAAGCAATGTGAGTACTAAATTTTATGTCTCTCTAGGCCGACCGAGTTAAAAAAACTGGGGCCCAGCCAGGAGGAAGAGGTGTGGCCAAACAAATTAAAACTCAGTCTCTGGCCAATCAGATGACGTTAAAACACATTGCTTGGACTCTCTAAGCAGCGTACAGGAGAATATCACAGTCACAGATATCTTGGGTTCTTCTATGCTAAGGAATTCCATCTGTAAGCAGCATGGTTGTTAAACACAACATCATATGACTGCGCACACTTACGTTTTCATTTTAGCTGTGGTCATTCAGTGAATCATTGCAGGATGTTAAATGCAATGTCACATGACTGCAACTGGCAACTTCCTGCCAGTTTCCATATTGACTTTGCTTGTTGAAGGCCAGTTGTGAAGGTTGAAAATGAACATGTGACAACAGGATACTGCAATTATCAGAAATGGTGCAAACTGCCAAGTGTCTGAAATATCACATGACCGCTATGATGGCTGCAACTTTGAAGACTGGCCATACGTTTTCTTATTCAAGTAACTGTAGTAATAACTAAATGGTCACTGAACAAGTAGACAGTAAGTGAAGACCACCTATATTAGCATGGAAAGTCTTAATCTGGCATTCCATCTAAATTTTAAATAGTTCTGTTTTTCTCCTCAAGATATATAAGCTAATACATGTATTGTATACATAGAATGAGATTATTTTAGCGTAAAGAACATCAAGTCTTTTTGAGAAGTCATAATTTTGGAAGTGATTAAATAAATAATGAAAAACATGTTTAGAAGAAGAGCTGTGGTAATTCAGCTCATTGCCAGGAGTTCAATCCTTACCAGCTCAAGGTTGGTTCAGCCTTCCATCTTTCTAAGGTCGGTAAAATGAGGACCCAGATTGTTGGAAGCAATATTTTGACTCTGTAATCATTTAGAGTGTGCTGTAAAGTACCCTGAAGTTGCATATAAGTGCCATAACTGTTTTTAAAAAACTAATGAAACTTCTTTGCCTTGCATAAAAATATGCAACCAAATTTATTGCTCTGTAAATAATTGTTAAAAGTAGAATTGAATATTAAGCTGTATGCATATAACTTTGTAGACATTTTTAAATTGGCCTGAAAGATAAATGCAAATGTCTGGTGGCAATCTTTTAGCAATATGAAATCTAATGTCACAGTGTTACTGTATTTTTTGTTTATAATTCTACCCAATTTCTTTCACAAAGCAATCAACATTCCGAAACTAACAGGCATAACATTTGTTGATCATTAACTGCACAGGTCATTACAAAAGCAGCACAACCCTCCCTTAAGTTATCTAAAGACAATAATTTGCCTTTTATTTTTCCCATACTTAATCAGCCAATGGATTTAATTTTCACAATAGATTGTCAGCTGTAATGCAGTAATAAAGAATTTTATACACGTCCTGCAGTCCACATAATATTATTCTTCAAACTAGGAGTCATCGTGAAAGTGTGCTTATAAGCAAGACAGGAGCACTTATCTTTTGTGTAAGAAAAAGAAACTGCAATGGCATTGTTGAATCAAGAATGTATAGTCAGTGAAGACATTCCATTGTTATCTACCATCATTTTGATACATTCTTCCTTTTTAGAAAAACATTCTAAGGGCATATATTTGGATAAAGCAGACATTCTAGACTTAATTTTTTCCCTATTATTAGCAAAGCATGTTCTCATCAGAAAAAGGAACAGAGTGAACTGTAACATTACATCTCTCAAACAAGCTTCTGAAGAGAGCTACATACATCTAGCCTGGTGGAAAAGATTACAAGGCTTTTAAAAATGTTTAATAGAAAGCAATTAGTAACAAAGTATAATACAATTCCCAAGAAAACAATGTCTAACCACTTCCATAATTTTCCATACTATTATCAGGAGCTGACTTTAGCTGGAAAAAAAAACTTACTATAACTCAAATGAATATAAATTTAGACCTCTAAAGTGTTACAAATGGCATTACATGAGCCATGAAAATAACAACTAATAGTGCAAAATATAATTAAAATGGCGTGAGTTTGAAATGTAACACATACCAGGTGTCCAAGTATCTTCATCAAAGTCATACAATTGCAAAAGAAAGTTTAATTGGATATGTCTTTTTTATCTCTTTTCAGAGATAAACAAATTTCTGTATTAAATCATTTCTCTTTTTTTACTGTAAGATTGGTCAGAGACCATGATTAATGTTTATTTGATATCTCTGCCCTGAAATTTGAAGCAGTCTTTGAATTTGAAACTGCTCAGACTTCAGTGCAAATGATCAGACCCTCTTTTAACAATTCTAGAACGTGTCCAGTTTCAGTCTTACTGAGCAGCCAACTTGAAACTTAATGTAAGCATTATGTATTTTGAACATTTCAATTCTGAAATATTTTATCTAATGAATATTAGATAATTAGATATTAGATAATAATTAAGGAAACTATTATGACTTTAGATCTTAGTAATAAATCATAACTTTTATCTAAAAAATTAGATAATTTACTGGGATGGAAACTAGATTGCAAGTCACACTTTGAGAATATTGTATTAGCATGCTATTTTTATTATTTTTCATTTATTAAATTTCCACCCATCTCGGGCCACGGCTCCGCATCTAGCACAAGTGCCATGTTACCTTCTCCAGCCCTGCCATGCAGTGGAAAGGGCGACCCGGAGTCAGGCTTGACACTTGGCTTGTGCCACCCCGCATTCCTGTCTCCCTGTCTGCTGCCTGATGGGCGGGCCGGATCGCCATTTCTGCCTTGCGTCCAGCGAGGCTCCTCTGGTGGATGAAGCTTTGGTGCTGATCTTGGTCTCACCTTCTTCTGCTGGAGACCTCTGGATCTCCCCCCCACCAGCCTTACCTGGCCCTCTACTGGCACCCCTCGACATGTAAGATGTCGAGCCGGCCACACCCACCTGGCCCTTTGAGGGAATAATGCTGATGTGGCCCTCAATGAAATTGCATTTGACATCCCTGCTCTACTTATATATTTGTCATTATTCCTCCACCTCACTGGTTGAATAATACTCAAAAGAGCAGGCATTGACAAACACTTTTTATTAGCAATTCTCCTGATTTTTTCTCTACCATACACAAGTCCTTCTCCTACAGTGTCAAGAGGAATGTCGGAATTCTGTTAATCAGTAAACTTCAATCAGTAGTTCAAATTTACTTCTTTCTCAACAGGGTCTTTTCTTTTCAGTCTTAGCTTGGAAGTCATTACTATGCAACTTCTTGCTTGCATAGGCAGGATGCCCTATGGCAGCTAAGTATGGTTCTTTCTGGGGAAAAGATAAGGGGATTGAGAGCTGCTATTTTTATTTTGAAAATCTGGGATAACACAATATTAATTCATTTTATCCCTAGAGATTTGTAAGCATGAGGAAAAATAAAAACTTCCTGCTCATTCATTCCTCTGAATAAATTAATGTGTAAAAAAAAGGCAATTCACTGAATTTAATTCTTAATTTATTCTGAAATATAAGCCTATTTTACCCTGCATGGAAAGCAAAAACGTAAGTACTATATGAAATTGTTATAATGGTTTTCCCTGTTATTGTGAGAAGTCTTCTCAACACATGCATTAAACAGAAACTCCCAATCAGACATGAAGACGGCAAGCAAAAATGCACATTATATAATGCAAACAAGAAGAATAGTTAACTACTGCTGCCTTCTTTAAGAAGCTGCAGTATTTACTTTTTAAAAAATGAAACAATCCTATTAAAGGGTCTCCCCTAAGCTTGCTACTCTTTCTAGGGTCAATGATCTTAGGCTGCTTACAGGGGTAAAATGCTCCCAGTTCGGTCTGATTCGTCCGAACTGGTAGTAAAAAAGGCTACAGGTTCACGGAACTGGTAGTAAAAAATGTAAAAAACAAAAAAGTTCCGCCGATAAGATGAGTGACATGCGAAATGCTCTGACGAACACAACTGAGCTGCGCGATCATCAGCCTTTTTTTTTTTTACTTTTAAAAGCATTTTTTACAACCTATTCGGCCAAATAGTTTGTAAAAAAATGCTTTTAAGAGGTAAAAAAAGGCTCTGGCGATCACAGCTGAGCTGCGCGATCATCAGAGCCTTTTTTTACTTTTAAAAGCATTTTTTACAACCTATTCAGCTGAATAGGTTGTAAATAAATGCTTTTAAAAGTAAAATAAAACATTGTGCGCCACAGCTGATCACCCCCCACATGCTGTTCTACTTACCCCATGCCTCCTTTTGTTGTGCACTGTGCACACATGTGCCCGCACCTCACATTTGGTGCGTGGTGCGCACTGCACAACCAGTGAACCGGGTAGTAAACCGGTTCAGATTTCACCACTGACTGCTTATTAATATAACATATACAATCCTGAACTGCCAAGATATTCCCAAAAGCTAGCATAAAGACAGGAACAGGAGAAAAATATAAAATATATGGCAGACCCCAGACAAAAAGAATGTCATGTAATTATACTAAAGAGGAATACATGATGAAAATTTATTACAATATCTTGAGTAACCAGAAATGGCTGCATCTTACTTTGCTGCATATTAAATCTATCCAAATGAAATCAGAAATATCTATTTCTAGTTTGGATAGTTCGATTACAATCCTGGAATTCTAGGTTAATTTTTAAAATAACTAATAACTTTTCAGTAAATTAAAATAAAATAACTAATATCTGTTATTTGTGAATCTACAACTGTAATATAGATCTAATTATTTTTCCTCAACTGCTTGTCAGAATTTGCCCAATGTCTCATCTCAGCCCAGCAGAAAGTGTCCAATGTTTTAGTTTCATGAAATATGCTGGATATCTGTAGTATTTTCTGAGCCTTGGTATTAAGCACACTGGTATTGTTAATTAACATTTTAAAAATATATATTCTGCACATAGCAAATGTTTAAAGTACATTTTATCTTGCAAAATTGGAAAAAGAAACATAAAGCTCACCTTATTTGATTTAATATCAAACAATCTTATTTACTTTTTTAGAGAATGCTTCCATATTGGCTTCATGTTAGAGATAGTTCAGTAATAATTAAGAGATAGGAAAAAAATCCTAAGAAAATACATATGTTAATAATAAACAGACTTCAAGGTCACAATCCACCAGAAACTTGAGCTATTGCTACTGTAATCGACAGAATACACTGCAGTACACTGAGCTATCTTTTTTAGCTAGAATTTCTTCATGATTTAAAGCAACCCTGCTTAGTCAACTCTCAATGAACTTTGACCAACACATACAAAGCTATATATTCCCATTAAATGGATATTTGACAATACAAATATATATATCTTTATATAACACCACAGCAGTCTTTACTGCCATCCTTTAATCAGTGATTCATAATGAAAGGTAAGTTAATCAATACAATGACTAGGCTGTAACAGACAAAAAAACCTCTTATGAAATAATTGAAAGTCATAAAGAATTAGGTGAAGGACCTAACAATTAACTTATTATAATATTAAAATAAATGTATTTGCCATTTGATTCCCTATCTGTGTTATTTCTTTCACAATTTTAAAAAATAACATAAAACAGGAAATATATTAAATCTGATTTGTAACTACGTTTTCCCAAAAATAGGACATATCCCAAAAATAAAGCCAAGCTAAATATACACCCTCCCCCCAAAATAAGCCCTAGTGAAGGGGTGGGCATGGCCAGCACAGGAGGCAGCCCTTTACTTCCCTGGTTACCTCATGGAGGTTTAGCCCCTTAATTGCTGCCTGCTGATCAGCTGAGTCAGCGAGGGCTGTGTAACTTGGCCCAGATCTCCAGCTGCAGCCTCCTCCTGCTAATCATTCTTTACTTGAGATTGTAGCATAGACACACATCCCCAAAATGCTCCATCCAAAGACTTCAGCCTTCTAATCCATGCTGATCCCAAAGAAAGAATGGTGTGTGGGTGTGTGGGTGCGTGCGTGTGTATGAGAGAGAGATCTGATCCAACCTCGGAGAAGGCTGGTAGCAATGTTCTCTCCATCCCTCCCTCTCTCTCACACACATATGCACACACAGGTCCCTCACCCCCTCAAGGCAGCCACACCCCTGCGAAATCCTGTGCCCCCCCCGCTGCCACCTGCGGCACCAACCGTAAACCTCAAATGCCTGCTCCTGCTCCATGGTGGCATCCCGCCTGTTCTCGCCCCTATGCCCAGGTGCCATGTGTGCATAGCCCATGCTACCGAGAGCCCTCCACAGCAGTCCAAGCGCAAGTATTGCTGCCCCGGGGCTTCCTTGGCAGGGCAGCCATGGCGGCAGGGAGACCTCAATGCGCAGCAGACGGAAGTTGGCAGGTTCACTTCTGTTGGGGGCAGGGCAGCGGCTGCGTAGTGGGGCAGTCACAGAGAACTGGTGCATCCTGGTGTTGCTGTTGCTGCCATCTCCACCTGTGGAAGTCCGGGCCAGCCCCCTGTGGCCAAGCTCAGCTGTGGGTAAGGAGCATTGCCCATGGCTGGGCCAGCCGAGCTGTGTCTGTTATGGCTGTCCTCAGCGTGGCTGTCCAGTATCTCGCTGCCTGGAAAGAGTAAGCGGGCCTGCGGGAGGAAGGGAAGGTGGAGAAGGGTTCCGTGAGACTCCCTTCCCCAGGAAGAGTCTGGCCTGGTCGCAGTCCAGTCCAGTGACTCCTGAGGCAGAGGGGCTTCCTAGGCTTGCTAGCGGGTGGTCCGGTCAGTCAGCGCTTGGATGAAGAACCGCAGGGTGATCAGAGTGGTGAGGAGTGGGGATCCCTCCAGCAACCATCACCACAGAGCAGGAAGCGCACTCCCAGAGTGGCTGCTGCTCTGGCTGGGGTTTGGAAGCCGCAGAGCAAGTTTCGGGGAGAGAAAAAAAAAGCTGCTTCTGCTTTCAGCTGCATGCAAGGAAAGCAGCAGAAGTCTTTTTTTCTCTCCCCCAAACTCTGCTTCTGCGGCTTCCAAACCCCAGCCAAGGCAGCAGCTGCTCTGAGAGTGTGCTTCCCACTCTATGGTGATGGCTGGAGCTGGACCCTGCAGGGAGAGCTGGCCCAGGCTGTGGCTTCCACATGGGTGCCGGCGGCATTGGCTATGAGCTAAAGGACCTGGTGCTCACCGGATTCACCCACATCAATGTGGTGAGGCCTGGAGGCACGCGAGCAGGGGGACAGGCAATTGTGCAGCTTGGTGCCTTCGGGCCACTCCGTTCTACACACACACAATCTGCAGGAGGAGAGGGGCTTGATGGCAGTGCACGCAGGAAGCATCTCTCTGCTGGATTCCTGGCTGTGAGTGCTCAGGCTGCCCAGGCCCTCCTGCACCTCCGAAATAATAAGAACCTCAATAATAAGGCCAAGCCCTTATTTCAGGGTTGAAAAGAAAATAAGACCCTGTCTTATTTTCAGAGAAACGTGGTATTAAAAGATTAAATGACCAATGGATGTTCCTCTCCAGGAATGGACCATGCTCCCTTCTTGTTCATTCAAAAGATATTCTAATCTGACATGCCCCTACAATGTGATGGGGCTTCCCAGCTGCTTTGGAAAGTGTTTAACTTTCAACTTACTTGTTGCTCTAGAAAGCAATTCCAGTGACATTTTAGCAGTTTTCTGGGACTTCCAGAAGACTTTTTGATGGCAAGAACATCTGTCATCTCCGTCTAGAATTCCCCTCCATATATTTTTCCACTAAATGGAAGAATAGCTTTGCTACTGTCCCAAGAGTACCCACCTTGCTTTTTTTCCTCCCCACGTAAAGAGCAAAAACTACCAAAAGTTGCCTGCTTTTCATGTTCTCTCAGTGGAAGTCTATACAATAGTTGGCTAATGCAAGGAAAGCATGGAGTCTACTGCTAAGTACAATGGAGAAGTGCCTCCTTTCTCAAATAAGTAAGGTTAGAGCAGAGGTTCCCAATCTTTTTTGGTTTGCGGCTCCCATAACACTTCGGATTTTTTCCGCGGCTCCCTTAATAGGTACATCCGATTTTTTTTTTATTTTTGTCTTTTTAAGGTTTTGGAAATCTACTTTTTAGATCGTTAAGGTTAGGTTAATTGAAAAATAAATTAAATACGAGCTTTAAATTCACAATTTAAAGAAGGTCTGCCCGTCTGGATTTGCTGATGGACGCGCCGTCTCCTTTGATAAGAGCAACCTCTGCAAAACTTTCCCAGAAATGAAAGTCCCTGCTTCGGTCTCGGAGTTTGACCTCTCACGATCCCCTTGTTCCCTCAAATCTCCGCCTTGTAAAAGAGGTGACTGTTCTCGCCTCCAGCCTGACTCACCTGGGAGGAACCAACAAAATAGTTTTACTATTTTCTGCGCAACCCCTCTTTCCCGATGCCATCGAGTGTGATGGCCGCAGCCATGTTGAACAGCGTGTCAGGGCAGGCGCTGGATTCAAACGGGCAGGCGAAGCCGGCGCTCGCGCTTCTCCTTTAGTCCGTCGTCTGGGCAGGCGCTGTGATTCAAACGGGCAGGCGAAACCGGCGCTCGCGCTTCTCCTTTAGTCCGTCGGCGGCGGCTGCCGTCTTCCTACCTGCTGTGGCCTGTCCCGCGGAGGGTGTGAGTGCGGCTGCGCAAAGGTCCCTTGGCTTTTAGAGTTATCCCAAGTTGCAGTGTACGAGGCCCGGTCGCTGCGGCCGTGTCCGGCTTTGTGCATCTGGGATCTCGCAACACCGCGTATGGAGCAGACGCTGCTTCTTCGCAGCGCCCTTATGACGATAGCGCGGCTCCCTGGGGAGCCGCGGCTCACACTTTGGGAATCACTGGGTTAGAGGATAGTATCAGTGGATGTACACCTGCACAATCCAGAACCCGTTCTATTGATGAACAAATAGAATATTTAAAAGTTCACATTTGGTGCAGAAAACATCTGTGT
Source organism: Ahaetulla prasina (assembly GCF_028640845.1). Taxonomy (NCBI): domain Eukaryota; kingdom Metazoa; phylum Chordata; class Lepidosauria; order Squamata; family Colubridae; genus Ahaetulla; species Ahaetulla prasina. The sequence continues at coordinate 51,159,859 of NC_080546.1, read as the reverse complement.
ATACTCAGAAAAAATTTACATCTGAAGTGAAAAATGCCAAATAGTACATTTTTAAAAAAAAATTTACATTTATATCCCGCCCTTCTCCGAAGAGTCAGGGCGGCTTACATTGTGTAAGGCAATAGTCTCATTCTATCTGTATATTTACAAAGTCAACTTATTGCCCCCCCAACAATCTGGGTCCTCATTTTACCTACCTTATAAAGGATGGAAGGCTGAGTCAACCTTGGGCCTGGTGGGACTAGAACCTGCAGTAATTGCAGGCAGCTGTGTTTTAATAACAGGCTATCTTACAGCCTGAGCCACCAAATTCTAATTTGGTAAGGTAAAATGCATCTTGTGCTGATTCTTTGTATGCTGGTGTAGAATGCCATAGAGCTGGGCTTGAAGGGAGTATTCAGAAGTTGTTACAGAAATGACAAAGACAAAACCATTTCTTATATCCTAAGAAAAGAGACAGTATTAAGAAGAGATTCAAGGTGGCTTCTTTCTGATTCTACAGGATTTGGAAAAGATGAAAGTTAAAAACACAAGCAGACTTGCAGGATTCTGATATTTTAGACTATTGCCGAAAAAAACTAATTCCATCCTCGTCTCTCTAGGGGGACAGTTTCTTAATCTCATCTACTTTGTAGGCCTGACAACTGATTATTTACACCTGAAACGCTAATATTTACACAAATAATTCAGCCACTTTTCAATTAGGGCTCTTGGACAATCACTGGGTTTATAAAATAACAAACTGGATAACAAACTGTTCTGTTTCTTTCTACATTTACAGTAATTGTTGTGAGATACCCTTAATACCCAAAGCAAAAATTCCAAAATCTCAGTCTGCAGATGTGTTTCTATATCTTGAAATCATCAGCTGCTCATCATTCACAAAAGGTTATGCAGCACCAGCAGAGACTTCTGTGTTTTGGCACCCAGTCTAGGAACTCAAACATTATTATTCTATCTATTTATTCTTAAAAGAAGTTGAAGATTATATTTAAAATGGTATTAAAAATAATCCATTAACTTTAGCTTAATTTTGAAAGATTTTCATAAATATAAGAAACTTTGAATTATGAGAATGATTAATGAGAATAAATAAGCATTCCAGTATATTAGTGCATGAGCACAGGACTTTGTCCTTCAGATCATAAACATACCAAGAAATTTAAAATGTACATCTAGGCTAGTCTTAAATTAAAAAAAAAAAAAAAACTTCCCTTGAACAAGATTCTTAATTTGATTTCACAAGTATCTTGTCAGCCTTAACAGGTAGACCGGGGTAAGAAAAAACAACCAGATAAGCTAATTCAACTTTATAGTAAAGTTACATTAATAGAATCTTGCAAATCTGAAGTAAAACTCTCCTGCCATCTCCTTTACTGTCAGAGAAACTAGGAGGGTCTCTCCAGAGCCTCTTGCTTCACTTATTCTCCAGTGCAGGCTACACCATCTCTTATTTGACTGTTCCCTAGGCAACATGTCTCTGCTCCGTCTCCCAAGGTCTTTCCCACATACCATTACATATCATCTGACAAAAAAAGATATTAGAACATCTTCAGAAATATGTGATTGCTGAAATGAGTTCCTTCTTTAATTTTCAGCAACAAAATATTAAATTACAGAATATGAACATATTCTGAATATATACATATCATACAGTATAAAGCAGAACGGTACCACTCACTATGTAGGATTAATCTTTTCCTGAATACAAAATAATTTATGATTAAATAAATGAAAGAAAAACATGTATACATATTGCCAGTTCTATCCCTTCTTTCTTATCTTAATTTTAAGTAGAATTTCCAGTGTAACTGTGGTATCAGCAACCATATAACTAGACTGTGTTTTTTTTAGTTTTTGACAAATGATTTTCCTGCACTGTTCCTTTACTTGTAGAGTTGAATGAACTTCTCTAGGGCAATCTTAAACTCCAGAGAAAGTGTTTCACACCTAATCTTAGTCCTCCTAAAACTAGTCTGTTTTCATCAAACCAAGGTATGAACTGGTCAATAGGGGTCACTGCTAAACAATGCTAATTTTCAACAGAAACCCACCCCCCCCGAAAAATCCATGTTTTTATGGCCAGTGCCCTTATTAACCAGGCTCCAGGACAGTTTATCTAACTAGATATTTAAAGTCCATCTTCACCTTTCTCAGCACATTCTCTAATACAGCAAAAACTTGTAAAGTTACATGGAAAAAGCCGCACAGTAATAAAACTGTTTTACTAACATGGGCCATTTTCCTCCATGAAAGTCAACTATTTCTGTTTATGCTTTTAAATAAAATTTCACACGATATACTAAAAAACTGCTAAATATTACACCTATCCACAATAACATTCTAAGCTAGTAATTACAATTGTTGAGTCTTGTCAGCATAAATAGCTTCATTAAAAGCTTGAACAGTGCCTGCTATTTTTTACAAACAGAAGCTTTTAACTTGCACACAAATAAAGAACTTGCATTTCCACAGATAATACACATTTTGCAGTCATATCAGAATGCTAATATTTTGAATTTATCTTATCTGACCAACCTGTAGTTCCAGGTTCCATGTAAAAATATAGCACCCATGGTTAATTACAACATATCCTACACATAATTTATATAGAGAAATGTGCACAGGATTTGTTATACTTTCCTAAAAAAATAAAAAGATAAGACATTTTAACTCCTAGTAATTTTTTCTTTCTCAAAGATTTTTTTAAAAAGCAGCTAAACCCTTTAAAATTATAAACCTTTTTACACTTTATAAGGTGCATCTCAGTAATTTATGTTTCTTTGTTCTGAAGTGCCCTGCACACGAAGATATTACAAGCTTTTAGATTCTCTAGTCCTGACCCCCCTCCCCTCCCCTTCACCCACCTCCACAAATGAGAAAATTATGTTGAAAAAATTTCACAATCTTTGAAAAAGGAACAAGATTGTCATTCAAGAAATCTGTTTATAGCACAGAAATGTTTAAAATCACAATTTTCCAGATCAGGAATGAACAACGTGACACACACACACCCTTGTGACCACTGAAAACCATTTCCATTATACCGTGGAGAACAATCCACATTATTTCTGGTATTTTTATACTGAAAAAATAAAACAAGTGTGGCGTAAGGCCTAAACCATATAAAGCAGTCGTTTGTGTAATATTGCCCTCTCTACTTTGCATCATTGCTCTCTTCCATTAAGTTAAATTTCCAGCCACCAAAATTATACCAACTTGCTTCTGGTCATCACCATGAACTACAAGAGTACATAGCATACAGAAGATTTTATAGACATTATAATTCACTCCTAATGTTACTTTTCCAGCACAGATTGTCTCTACTGCTTACTTCACAGACCCACAACTTCATGAATAATGCTAACTATCATTCAGAAAGGTTGTGTATCTATCAGGAAATTGTTTATTATTTATTTATATCTCACAATTATTATTTTTATAAATAACTCAAGGCAGCAAACTCATGTAATAGACATGAACACCCATTTTCTTCACAAACAGCAACCATAAGGTGAGTTAGGCTGGAAGAGAAGGATTGGCCCAAAGTCATCCAGCTGAGTTTCATGCCTAAAGTGAGACTAGAATTCAAGCTTTCTAATCTGGTGTCCTAAGCTCTAGAAAAAACTGGTTTACTTCTGTGCTATATGATGGTATGACCGCTCGTGTTCTGGATGACGGAGAAGCTTCAGAAGCCTTTCGGTGTTACAACAGCATCAAGCAAGGGTGCGTGTTGGCACTGACCACACGTTTTCAGCCATGCTGTCAGACACCTTCCAGAAAAATTCCTTGGTAGTTAGCCTGAGATATAGGACTGATGGGAAACTGTTCAACCTGCAAAGACTCCATGCTGTCACAAAGATAAAGGAGACTGTGGTACATGACTTGCTGATGACTATGCCCTGAATGCTGGATCAGAGCAGGAAATGCAAGCCAGTGTGGACAAATTTGCAGCAGCATGTGACAACTTCGGCCTTCTCATCAACATAAAAGAAGACTGAAGTGATGCATCAGCCAGCTCCAAAAGCCCAACACCAAGAGCCCACCATCACAGTGAAGGAACAAAAACTGCAAGCAATGGACCAGTTTGCATACCTTTGGCAGCACCATCTCCAGTGCAGTGACAATTGACATTGAGGTCAACTGCAGAATCGCCAAGGCAAGCTCTGCTAAATGCAGAGGAATAAGCCTTGTTATAAAGCCCAAAGTCTACTGAGCAGTACTGCTAACTATCCTGATGTATGCCAGTGAGACTTGGACTGTATACAGGAGGCACGCTAGGCAACTGAACCATTGCACATGACCTGCCTCCACAGACTTCTGAGGATCCAGTGGCAGGACAAAGTGCCAGATACAGAAATCCTCTCCAGAGCAGGCCTGCCATCAGTTCACACCCTGCTGGTGAAAGCCCAGACACACTGGACAGGCCATTTGACAAGGATGCCAGACCATCGCATCCCTAAACAGCTCCTCTATGGTGAGCTGTCTTAAGGAAAGCGATTGCATGGGGGACAAAGGAAACAATGCAAAGACACCTTGAAAGCTTCCTTCAAGTCCCTGGATATTGACACTACTTCCTGGGAAACCCTGGCACAAGATTGATCGACATGGCGCACACTGATCCACCAAGGCTGCCAGACATCTGAGGATAGTAGAACAACTACAGTATAGCACAAGAGAAGCAAGCACTCAGCAAAGCCAGAACTGCAAATGTTGCAACAATGGTGTCCACGTCTCCCCGACATATGGCAGAACATTTTGTGCCCATATAGGCATTACCAGCCACCTGCGGACACATCATGGGCAGCCCACAACCTGTTAGATGTCAAGGTCCTCTTCGAAAATAATGGACGAACTTCATCATCTAATCCATATTGAAAATATACTGGAGCTTAGTATAAAAGATATATATTTTTTCTATATCCACCTACCAAGCATTCTGAATGAAACAATAATAATTACCAGGTTATGCCCAGGTTTTTAAGGGCGCTTTTAAGTTTTAAGAAAATGTATTTCAAAAATTCAATTTTTCTTGTTAAACAAAAAACAGTTCTGTGGTGCATGCGCTGAAGCGACATGTCATGCTGCTTTCCTTGAGCATCTTTCAGTACCCAAACCTAATACTCTTTGAGAACCTCCTATAGGTATTTCCTCCTTAACCAATTTGTTGACGATTCGAGTGCAAAGACATGCAAGAATTCCACAGATTTCTAATGTGCAACAAGCAGAATATTAGCGTATTACTGAGTAAGATTTGTTTCTCATTTCAGATTAGAAACTAGTGGAACAGGACAAGTGAAGGCAAGCCAAACGAAAGCAACATGATAACGTTGCATGCATACGGCTTCACAAGAGGGCAGGACTGTCAGCCAGCACAAGCCAGCAAGGACATTTGTTCAATAGTTACAAAGGTCAAGCAGAAAAGTTCTCCACTGTTCTCATTCAGAAGAGGAAAAGAAAGGGGAAAAAAAATCCTTGCATCAGGAACAAATGAGAGATTAGAAACAACAGTAACAACAAAAGTAGATTATATCATATTTGCAGGGTAAGCAAACAGTATCCCTATGTCTTTAACAGTAGGAGAAAACAGAAGCTGCAAGGAAAGGGTTGAATAGTAAAATATGCCTAAGTAACAAATACAGCAGAAAAATGTTGGCTCCCCAGATATTCTCAATCTTACTGCTCATTATGCAGTAATGATTTTTTGTGCCTCTTGTTCTTTTTAAGAAAAGCAAGTGATACAAATATGGATATATTTCTATCCTGCTATTCTGCCTAAACAATGTTTGTTTAATGCTCTAATAATAGTTTTTCAACAAATGTCTTAGGAAAAACCTGAATGAGATGCAAATTAATTTATGACAACTGGTTTTTTTACGTTACGTTCTAAAAAAGCTATATTTAAGATCACTCGCATGCAAAGGTATTATGCAATCAGTTCAGAGTTATAATACTGGCCTGACAATGAATAAAGAGTAGATCATTATTCTATCTATCTATCTATATTTGAAACCTCCTAATACTTTATGCTTTAGTTTTTGCAAAGTACTCAAATTCTTAACAAAACAATAAATACAAACTTAAAAATGACCGGAGTCTTTACAAAACATTTAGAACGGAAAGTAATTTCTTACCTTTTTCTTCATCTATTCTGAAGATTCCAATACCAGATCCATCCCTTATTGAATATCTGATTTCACCATCTCTTCCTGTATCCTCATCATAAGCAGACAAAGTCATTACTGAAGTACCAATGGGAACATCTTCACTTACAAAGCTTTTATCCACAAAATTAGGAAAACGTGGCGGCTGAAGATTTTCATTTACATCAACTATTTCAATTTCAACATAACAGGTAGAAGACAATGAAATGGGTTTTCCCTTATCCTTAGCCCGCACTGTTAAATTATAAACTTGTTTCTTCTCAAAATCCAGTCCTTGCACAATACGGATCGCTCCACTGAGTTTATCTACATCGAAACTTCCATTTCCACCATCCAAAAGGCTGTACCTTACTTGGCTTGCTTGGCCTATGTCAGGATCATACGTTTCTAGCCACATGACAATAGTTCCTTCAGGAAGATCTTCTCGGATTTTCACTCGATAATTTGCAGGAACAAATTTCGGAGGATTGTCATTAACATCTTCCAATGATACCTTTAATTGAACTGTTGAAGATAATTGTGGTGACTCTTTAGCTTGGTCCCTAGCTTCTATTTTTAAGAAATACACTGCTTGAACTTCACGATCTAAAAGTCCTGAAACTTTTACAATTCCAGTGACACTGTCAATAGAAAACTTATTTGTATCTGTAAGAAGTGAGTATCTTACTTCACCGTTGGTCCCCAAGTCTTTATCTATGGCTTCTATCTGTATTACTTCAGTATTCAGTTCTTTGTTTTCACTTACATCAACAAAATAACTATCCTGTAGAAATTCTGGAGGATTGTCATTGGCATCAAGAACTCTGATATTTAAAAGATGCCAGTTAGACTTTTGTGGTATCCCAAGATCATAAACAGTAACATTCAAAGTATATTTATCTCTTATTTCTCTGTCAAGAGGAGACAAGATTTTTAGCATTCCCGTTTCCATTCCAACGATAAAACTGCTGTCATTATTACCTCCAGAAATAGAATAGATTAACTTTCCATTAAAACCAGTGTCACGATCAGTTGCATTCAACAATATGATGGTAGAATTTACAGGCTTATCTTCTTTTACTTCAATGCTCCTGGGAAGACTGCTTTCAAACTGAGGTGCATGCAGATTCATTGTATGTGTATCAAAAAAAGCATCCTCTACTTCAACACGACCGTTTAGCTTATTTGCTTGCAAGAGTTTTTCTGCCAACATTTTGGCCACACCAGTCTCTTCACATTGTAAACTCACTGGTTTGCGGCTGGTGACTACAGTGATGTTAATAAATATGGGTGCTGCAAAATTCTCTCCATCTGTAGCAGTTATTTTCAAACTATGAAAAGATGTTTTTGAACTTAATCCATCTCCTAGTGATTGTTTCAGGAAAAGAACCCCCGAGTTTGGATTCAAACTAAATAAATCTAATTCATTTCCAGATTCAATTTGATATTGTACTAACTGGAGCTCATCAGCATCAATAGCAGACACTGTAGTTATTTGCTCTCCCACACCAAGTTCCCTGGGAATTGTTCCCTCACAGTTTATTTTCTCAAAGAGAGGAGTATTATCATTCAAATTATTTAAAGCTATTGTAACAGGGACTTCAACTTCTCTGCGATAAGGGGTGCCCCAATCAGATGCTCGAATTCTTAGTTTATAAATTCTTGGCATCAATTCATAATCCATAGTTTCAGAGGTGGTAAGCACACCAGTGAAATGGTTTATCTCAAAAGGAACAGGGTTTATATTTGCAATGCTATATGTGACATAGCCATTTTCGCCTTCATCAAGATCCTTCGCACTCACACTCATAACACTTGTCCCTATAGGGACATTCTCATTAAAAGAAGCTTTATAAGATGTCTGAGTAAATTCTGGAGGATGAGTATTTACATCTATGACTTTAATGAATACTTTTGTGGATGCTTTTCTATCACTTGTCATTATGTCAAATTCAAAATGAGGCGCATGTTGAGCTTTTATGGCATTTAGAGTAGTAATAAGGCCAGTGTCAGGATTCAAACTGAACTGAGTTTTGCTTGGTTCATTTACAAACAAGTATTTTATATAGGGATAAGTAGGCAATGCTTTTACCATAACCACAGGTGTGTTCGGTGGAGCAAATTCACTTATTTCAGCTCTATAAACTACTCTTTCAAATTGGACTATTCCAGACCTAAACTGGGGAGGGGGCAGATAAATTGCTTTCACAGACGAAAACTTTGGAGGGTTTCCTTTATCTTTAGCCTGCAGTGTAAGATTAAAGCCAAAAGGTTGGTTCTCCCATTCAACAATGCCAACTGCTTTGATTTTATACTCTTTTCCTCCTGGAAAGGTTCTCACAGCCTTGAACTGCTGAAGTGGGTCACCTGCTACAATACTTAGAGATGCTACCTCTCCATTTAAACCATGATCTTTGTCTTCCACAGTTATAATTGCATAGGCTGGATCCTTGTCCAACTCTGAAGGAGTGAAAGCAAGGGCTGTGATGACTGGAGCATGTTCGTTAGCTTGTTCTATATGAATTGTCAATCTTGCCATGCTACTAATCCCACTGCTGCCATATAATTTCATACCACGATCCACAGCAAGGACTTCCAACTCATCAACTTTTGTTTCTGAATAGTCAAGTCTGCCAGTCAGAATGACCACCCCACTTGTAGGATGAATAGCAAACATGTCTGTCCTTTCCTTAAAACTGTAATAAAACTCTCCATTGGTTCCAATATCTGCATCAGTTGCACTAACTTTGGCAATACTGGTCCTTATTGCTGTATTTTCTGACAATGAAACACTGTAAGAAGTTGGAGAAAACAAAGGCCTTAAGTCATTTGTATCCAATACTTGCACTCTGACGTTTGTGAGAGCTTCTGCATTTGTATTTTTCTCTATTGCTTTTACAGTTAATGTATAGTGGTCTTTTACTTCTCTGTTAAGTATAGCGGTGTTCCCTCCCTTGGTCCGAATTCGTAAGAAGCAAAAATCCCCCAAAATGTATTCTTCGGCTTTAAACAAGTTCTCACTATCCCCAGAAATGATTTTGTATTTTATATCCCACAGGGAGCTTGTAATGTAAATGCCCATTTTTACTGGATGCCCAACGTAAGTCTTAGCTGCAGAGTTCTCATATACTGTGGCATTGTAATGAACTTGTGTGAATTGCATTGGCAGTGCATGATATTGTCTCAGGGTTCCTTCACATTGTTCAAAATCCTGCATAAGCAGCAGCAGGGACAGCAACAGCATCATGGTCAAATGGCTCTTCATACAAGCAATCACTAAAAATCTGGGGGGGGAAAAGACAAGAAGAGAAATCAATGTCTTTGAACATGGTCCTTTAAAATAACTATTCTGTGAATAAAATGACTTGAGTTCTCCTATAAAGTCTACATGGAAATATAATAATATATATAATAATATAATATAATAATAATATAATAGCTCCATTATCCCACACACATATTTTTTCAGTTAAGTGGTCATACCATACCAAAGGATTAAAATAATGAAATGGAAAAGATTTTCCATATTAGTAATATCCAAGAGTCCCTTGGTTTTGGGTAGCTTGAAGATCCAAGAAAGCCTCTACAAGTCTTAAGGGCCAGGTTCTTGTCCTTAGCTTGCATTTAAACATGGATATAAATCAGAATACTGGATAACATTCATAAGTATCAATCTTACACCACTGAATTTCAAGATTCTTCATATAAATTCAAGGGTCTATCTGAAGTTGAACAATAACTTGAAGTTATTGAACAATAATTATATATTTTTTCTTCTGCATTGTTTCATAGCCATTTTCCATCGACTTTATTTCTTCCCCAAAAGAAAAAGACAAAATTCCCATGAGTAGGATGTCAGATTCTTGCACTTTAAGGGGCACTCATATATGCACCCAGATTCCTTTCTTTCACCATCCAGTTTGCCCTCAGAGTCCCTCATTTTCCAAACTGACATTAAATCTCTAGGGAATATATAGAAGAAATGTTCCCAGGGATTTTTTTCATAGTTAAGAAATGAAAAGGCAGTTTGACAAATATATAACTGGGAGAGAAGAGCAACACTAGCATTCTGTAACAGTGCCCAGTAATAAATTCTAAAACATTCTGAGATTAAGACAGAAAAAACAAATGCCTCTTTTATTAATAAAACTTTCAGGGATTTGGAAATGGGTTTTCAAAGTGGCATTCATAGATATAATTCACAGTGTCTTCAGCTTCTTCACTATAATAAATTTCTAAAGAGATCATGTTGTTTGTGTCATTAATACCAACATAAATGCCTAATATATACTTTTTCATATTTTATTGACAAGAATGAATTAAGATGAACGATTCTACACTTAAGCAATGCAGTCTGTAAGCAGCAAAGCGGTATCTGACTTAAGAGACAGAACACAAATATCAAAATAAATGTCTTGTTCTTGACCCTAATCTTGGTATTAACTAATATATAAAGGGTTGAACTTTACCTCAAACTGCAGTTAACAAAACCAAACATTTTGTATTTGCTGAAGCTCAGATAGAGAACTTACTTTTCATTCTTTCAGGCATGAATAAAATACACATTAATAGAAGGACAAAAAAATAACAATCTCTCCTGCATGCCTAGCCATAACAACTTTAAGTGAAGATTAGTTTTTAATTAAGACTATCATCCCAAGAAGAAATTCTATCCTTTAAGAACACTGTAAAAACAATTATAGTTTTACTCAGTAAGGTAGTTTACCCAGTGACTATTCTATTAACAAATGCAACTTCTGCTCCATTCAACTTAGTTCAAATATTTTTAATCATGCTTTTAGAGTGCAGGTGGTTTGCCTTAAACACTACTTTTTTCCAATGTACTACTTTTTATTGCATACTCTCAGCTAATACATGATACAACAAGATCCTGGTGTTTCTGAAATGACATGTACTCTCAAGTACTGTCAGATCTTAAGATTTGCTTTGCCTCACCTGGAAAAAAGATAACAGATAATGAGCTTTCACCTTTGCTCTATAGAATATATGATAACCAATATTTGATTTCAAGCACCATTGTTTTGCAACCAAAGCCCTGTGGAGCAATCTCAAAAATTGTGAAGAGTGTTCTAAACCATAAACAATTCCTTCAATTATCTCTAACTGCACAATACGACATTCTGTCCCACAAGAGGCAATTGTGATTTTTCACAAGTATAGATATTATTTTATGACCTAGAATCTCCTAGCATCTCCTAGCATATCTCCAAGAACTTTAAAAACCGAGCTAATTCACTTTGTAAATTTCTATGTATTAACAAATGGTGAGCAACCCAACATGCTGCAAAACAAAGTATCAGCCTTAAGCTTAGGTTTAAGGGCCATAATAAAAGACCAACATTTGGCACTTTCTTTTGTTAACAAATGATTAGCTACTAAATCCATTTGGTGAGCTGAATAACATTACAGTGATGACTTGAAATGATACTTGGTCTGGAACCAGAAAAAAGGCTGTACAATCTCATGTCTCCTATGATTATGTATAAATTTGTTTTCTTTCTCCGAGTTCTTCATACAAAAATGTTATGTTTAACAATAGGTAAACAGTTGCATGCAAAATTCAATTGTAGATAATCTAACATACTAATTATTTAAAGAAGTTATGGCTAAAAGATAACAAAGCTAAAAACAACTGCAACCCCCACTGATCAGTAAAAGAATCAGGAGCTAATCAACTGTAAGGGAACAAAGCTTATCAACCACAACTGGGATCAGCAACTCAATTGCTTCCACTACTAAGCGAGACATCAGGTAACTGTCACTTGCAATTTTGATTTCACGTTTTTCATTAAGTCTGCTTGTCAGAAGCAAGTTTATGAAGTTCACAAATGGTGATCACATGCCCAAGGAATGCTGCTCTGGTGATAAATGCATGCCTATTGCAAAGCACCCAAATGGTGATGTAGCCCAAGATGAGAGGACTTGTCACAAAGCTGTTTTTCCCCCCAACTGTTATAACTTCAAATGGTTACTAAATATACTAAACAAGTGAGGACTACCTGTATACTGAGAAGTGTTTTTCCAGTAGTTTTTCACTTCTGCCCAGTTACCAAACTACCAAATGTGTCACTACATTGTGAAGGCTGAATTTGTTTACTCTAAGGATGTGTTCTCCATTTGTGAATAAGTAATAGTGGATGTCAATATGATTTGTTCATTGAGGAACATATCTAAAGGCCTATGTTAAGTTTTTACTTATTTTAGCAGCTAAATATCTACATAAATTTCTATACTAAAATTATTAGCTACAACACAATACCATATAACAGTAAGATGTACAATGAATAAAGAGCATTTTCTGCAAAAAAAAATCTGTAAAAGAGCAGGCAGAGCTGAGGGCAGGAGTTAAGCCTGTCATCAGCTTAGAATACTTACGTTGCCACAAATGATCCAATTCCAAACCCTCCTGAACTGACTATATTAATGACAGGTGCAAAGAATCAGGACCGTATGTTAAATTGCATTTCAAAAGATTTATTGTTCAAGCTATACACAAGAATCTAGCCAAATTAAGTTCAATATTAAACTGGCACCACATGAAGGTTAACAGAATTCAGGAGGAATTGGACTTGGACTACTTGTGGCAATGTAACAATTCTAAGCTAATGGATGCTTAACTCCATCGCCCAGCTCTGCCCGCTCTTCTCCGATAATATCATGTACAGAGTGATAATAATATGCAACAAGTCAAAAAACCTGGTTTGCGCAAACTGGATGATCTTGAGCAATGCACACTTTTTTTTTATGCATAGCCCAGGATTTACATTCATTTTACATGAAATTTTATTAGATGGCAACACTCGGAGACTGCAGCTTTAAACAAATTATAGTTATTGAAATAACTCAGAAAAACAAAAATCCATTCATACACTTTTCCTGGGTTTTTGCTGAATGAATAAATTCTGTCAATACTTAACTAAACCTGTTAAAATGTTTATTTCAAAAATATTACAAGATTAAATATTTTAATGAAGTTTTAGACATAGTATGAAAAGTTGCTTGCAGTTAACTGGCAACCGATACTGGGTTGTTGTTTTTTAACCTGCGTACTGTCTTTAAAAGCAAAGTATCATTGCAATAAGGGTTATCCCTTAAAATTGGGGAAATATTTATTAAGTTTATATGTTGCTCATCTCGCTCTGCAAAGTGACTTTGGGCAGCTCACAATTAAAATCATAAAAATATAAAAAGATTAAATATAGGGACAAGCAGCAAAAGGCAAGATTGGTAAAGTGGCTGCATCTCTTCTGTAAGTCCACCTATTACCTCCAACATAGAACTCCCTCAAGCCAACTGCAAAGCCAGGTTTTAATGTACTATTCTGGAAAACCAAAAGGGTTGGCCAGACCTCACTTCAGGTAGCAAGATATTCCAAAGAATATGGGCACCACAGCAGAAAAGGCTCTCCTTTTATACCCTGCTAGCCAAAACTCTTTACCAATGGGGCCCACAGCGCACCTGTTCTGTCCCCCTCCGCAGTCCGGGAGACACGAGCGATGATTTAATTAGCCGGCAAATATCAGCTCTGGCAGCAAACTAGCGAGCGTTGCCAAGTGTCTCTGTTATCTCTCTTGATGCCGATGAGTCAGCCAGGAAACCAGGAACAAACAGGACTTCAGCTCTAATTCTCCCTCGAGGCAGTTGATTTGCGTGCCACGAAGTGGTATAGCAGCCCTTGCTGCTTTTATATCCTGTGGGTGTGGCTCCACGACTCAGCACTTCCTAGGCCTGCCCCACCCTGCTTCTGTTGTTCCCGCCTCTCCTGCCTACGAAACCTAGGGTCCAGCCAGGCCTGATTGCCATCAGCTGGGTCTGGAGGCGTGGCCTGGGGGGGGAAGAGTCAGGGGATGGAGGCCTCGTTATCTCCTCCACCTGGCCTACCTCTGGCTCCTGGAGCTGAACCAGGGAAGCCGGTGCTCCAGAGGTAAGTCCTGATGGCCCTTCCCCCTCACTTTCCAAGTCACTTTCTGGCGGGGGCCCAGCTCGGGGGGGGTGCAGACACAACAGCCCCCCCCCCTTTGACCAGGTCAAGTGAGACAAGCTAAGATCTTTCCTCAGATAGTATAGATACAGATTGAATTTTTTAAAAGAAATTCTTAATCCAAAATCCATTCTTAAATGAACTTTTTGCCATATACAGTAATTCTTGCCCTTTAATCACTACAATAATCTTTCCTTGGTTTCATTGTGGAAAGAATAGTTAGACAATATTACTCTGTATATATCTTACTGGCAGAACAGCATATTTAGCCCTGTTACCAACAGCCAAATCATTATAACTGTTGAATAGTATCTAGTATTGAATAACATCACAATTCTAGAGTTTCTCTCAGTTCCTTTATCTTTTAATTTACCAGATTATTTATTCATGACTATATGAAATTAAGCCATTTACTTACCAAATCTACACATCATACTAAACTATAATATGGTTTTTTTAGTATATTATGCAAGTCCAACTAATGCGTACTGAAACACTGTCTTTTGTCTCAGAGCCAGACAATGTATCAGACAATTCACTTGTGTTTTATTCAATAAGCTACAAATAAACTACAATTTGGATCCAGTTGCCATGTTCAATGGACCTTTCTCTGGTTTTTGCTTTCTTCAACCTGCTGCAAAGTAGTAGATTACAACCACTATCACTGTCATTCATAACAGCCAATAACAGGATTACTAATTTAACAAATTAGAAGGAATAAGATTGGTACTTAACGGAAACACATTTATGATCGCATCCTGTTAACAACCAGTATAAGTTATTTTAACATACAATACTTTGTTACTGTTTTCTGAGGCAGGCTAATCTTAGTGTCTTACTAACTGAGAATTTTCCTGTCTAACGTATGAAAAGATCATTCTAAAAATACAATATAGATCAGGGCTGTCAAACAGCCGGCCCACGGGCCAGATGCGTCACATGCTCACGTCCACGTCTGGTTTAGCAAAGGGGAAAAAGGTCCTTATAAATCATGTGATGCCATGACCTTTGACACCCGATATAGATGATACACGTCACTTAAAATATAAAACAGAATTGAAAAATAAATAAGTGGTCCCACATTTAGGATAAACAACTAATAAATTAAAATGGGACTGACTTTGAAAATGGGAAGATGACTTCTTTTTTGTTGCAAGCTTCTCAGATTGTTGAGGTTATCATATAAAACAAACATATTGAAAAGAAACCTAGTTTTTAAGACCTTCCTCTCTGAATATTCTAAGTTCTATCCTTCCAAAGAATGTGAAGGTCAAACTGTGGTGGAGTCTGTCAACAAGCCAGAAAAGAAACAGAAAGATCAAGGATGAAGTCTGCCCAAAGTTAAGCTCTCTCAAGTGAAATCTGAAATCCTAGAGGAATTTGCCAAGGCAATGTTATTCCATTAAAAACTTTTTAAAATTAATATAAGTTTGTGATATGTGAACAAACATTAGGCTGTGCAGTGAACTGGATACAAAGGGAGAAAAGAATTTTGGAGTTAGTGGGGTGCACACATTGCATCTATTTTGCAACTTCCTTAAAGAATTGCATTCCTTCCTAGACTCATACAATAAGACATATTGGATTAAGGGAGATCAAATTAATATGCATGTCCAATCAGTCTCCTAATCACTTTCTCATTTTAAAATTCAGACTGCTGCATGTCCTAGTATAGCTATATAGGCATGTTTGCATATATGACAGATGTAATATAGAACCTGTTGCTATTTAACTAAACAGAAATTGCTTTTGAATAGATATGGATAGGATTCAAGCAAGCTTAAGTGATGCTTGAAATAAGTGGGACTTTGCTATGAATGGATTATATTCAATTATAGACTATGTCCTAAATATTGCATTCCTATAAGATAGACAGGGAGATGGCAAGGACAAGCTGCTTCTGGATTCCAGTCAAGAAAGCTATATGGATATCTTCATGAAGTCATCAAGAGTCAAATTTGATTTAAAGAAGACTATATTTAATGAAGGGCTTACACTTAGACCAGGGAGAGCCAAGTTTAACCAACTCTACATCAGTCTACCACCATCTCTCAAGCCAATTTATCTCATAGATTTATGTGGTGGGACAAAATAAGAAATCCTCCTGTATGCCATCTCGAGCCTTAAAGAGAAAAATTGGAACATAATTGCAATAAAGAAATCTTGGCATTTTAAATGCTTACTACTTCAGATTATAAAGTTTATAATCTTCGACTACATGATGCCAAGAATTCTGCATGCCTTCCTTTTTAAGAAATATTAATCACCCTTTGCTCTTCAAAACAAACTCTGGCAAGCATAACAAGAGAAATCACAGCCTCAGTCCATAGTTAACAGCTCCTTCCTTTCCAAGCCCACTAATAAGAAAAGATAATTACTGCCTACTTCCTTCAATTTTTCTCCAGCACTTTAGTTAGGTCACAACAACTGGATTCTGATCCAATTAGGAAAGGCAGGCGGACCTTGATAAAAAATTAAGAACCTAGACCAAGGGAAAAATAAGGAAAGACTAGCAGGGATTTTAGCAGCAGATAAAACTTTAAGCACTCTGAAATCAAGAACAGGAATTGTGTTGGGGAGGAGAGAGTGTAGGAAAAAAAAGTCTTTAGAGGCTTTATCTCACTTTTAAAAGCTACCTCTCATAAAAGATTTGATTTAGCAATTACTCTTGAAAGAAAAGGAGGTTCTCCTCCTCCTCACTTTTTTCCCCAAGTCTCTTTCATTCCCAACGTGGCTCGCCGTGCCCTACTACTCAGCTAATGGCAGCAGCAGGACAAAAGCTCCCGGGCAAGCTGCAGCCCCTCGTGTCTCACTTGCTATTCTCCTCACGTCCCGACACCCAGAAAGGGGGGTGGGGGAGAGAGAGAGACTCTCTGCCACCCTTCCAAATGCAAATTTATTAATAGGGCGGCCAGGCAGAAAAGCTCCTAACTTTGCAGAAAGCACTAACTTTCCCACCTCCTCCCCCTTGCGCGGTAGCCACGGCGCCTCTTTCTCAGTTAGCAGCTTTCGCACTCCCGCTTTGCTGGCTGCTTCTGCTCCTCCACACAAGCCCCCTCCCTCATGCGGGAAAGACCGCCCGTGGGAAGACACCGAGGGCATGCCGATCCCGAACTTTCTTCTCCTCCCGTTTTCCTCGGGTCCAGCTCGCCGCGAGTCCCATCCCACCCCGTTTCTTACCTCTAAGGTTTCCCCGGGAAAGGCGAGGCATCGGGGGACACGGCTTCCACGGAGGCGAAGCGCCAGCTCCGTTCTCTCGCATGGTGCCCGGTCCGAGTCCCCCAAGTCTGCCTTTCTTCTCCTCCCGTTTTCCTCGGGTCCAGCTCGCCGCGAGTCCCATCCCACCCCGTTTCTTACCTCTAAGGTTTCCCCGGGAAAGGCGAGGCATCGGGGGACACGGCTTCCACGGAGGCGAAGCGCCAGCTCCGTTCTCTCGCATGGTGCCCGGTCCGAGTCCCCCAAGTCTGCCTTTCTTCCTCCCCTCGCTGCCTGCAGCGGCGCCTCCTTTGCTCCCGCGGCCGCTCGTCGCGACACGCTCCGGTCCCCGGATTCCTCCGCCAAACCAAGGGCAGCCGCCACAAACCGCGTCCGGAACTAATTTCTCTGGCATGAAAAGTTAAACCACTCTTCAGCGACTGCACGGCTCGCAACCATCTGGCTCCGGAGTGATTATAACCCTGCAGATCAAACGCGCCACTATCGTTCTCCTCCTTCACCCTCCCCCCCTTTCCCTTTAAGGACAGAGCGCATTTAACGGAGCAACAGTTGTGATCACACGAACAAGGGGGTGGCGGGGGAAGAGAGAAGAAAGGGCTTAAGGCTAAGGAGGTAAGTGTGTTGGGTCAGAGAGCCCTGTTTACTTAGGGGGAAATCTCAGCGGGTTCATTAGCCGCCTGCAGCAGTCTTAGCTTGAACAAATCTGTTTACTCGGAAGTAAAGCTAGGTGGAGCTTCCTTTAAAAATTGCTAACATTTTTTTTTTTTAAAAAAAACCTGGCCGGGAGTAAGCCTTCCTGAATGCACATGCACACACAGTTGATCTTTAGGATAAATCCAGCTAAATCTTTTTAAGAACCTTTAAATATATTTAAGGCTCCTTTGCAGCTACTTTTTAAAGTAATGCTTGCCTCTAGCAGTGTGTTAATCTTTTCTTTGAACCCTGGAAGATATGACTTTAATCCATCATTGGGTTAATGTCCTAAGGCAAGGAAATGTGAACAAGACATATTTTCCTTTCCTTCCCCCCCTTTTTTTTTTTTGGTAAAGAACTAAAGCCTCAAATCTTAAGTGTGTCTAGTTTCCACCCGCCCGGATTTCGGCCGAGCATGATAGTGCTGTGCTCCGAGTCCGTCTCCTAGCCTGTAATTGCTTTATACTATGCACATTCTGTTACAAGCCCTTAAAAGGAAGACTCCGCGAACCAAAAACTTGCCTCCTTTGGCACTTTTAAGGCTCTACCGCCCCAAACCTTCGACACGGACCGTCATATTAACCTGCAGTTGCGCTCACAGCTGGGGATTCGCTAACCTTTCAATCTTGCAGAACCCCAAAGCACCACGACGCCCTTGGTGCGGATCCCGCAAAGTACCATATTCCCAACCAGAAATTAAAGGCAGGCAGGAAAGGGCAGCTACGCCAACTTGGGAGGCCCAAGCAGTTCTAAAAACAGTCGCGTCTTTGGATTAAAGACAAACTTACCCGATTTAAACTAAAGAATGCACACGCGAAAGTCTCGGCCCCCCCCCGTAACAGTTTGGACCTCAACAACTGTCAGAGCACTCCACAAGCCATCTTGCCTTCCTACTAAAGGCCATCCCCTAGGAGTAGCTATGTTTACCCATGAGTAAAGCACTGAGGGAAAGCAGGCGTATTCCCAGATACATGTAAAACGGATGCTGCCTGAATCAGATCAGCTACTTGATCTCCTTGGATTCAGGCGCCTCCACGCGATTTGACGGTTGATTCTAAACACGAATACATTGCCTGAGGCTTCAATATCGCTCTGATCGACAGTGGGATGCTCTCTCGGTTAAGCAATACCGCTTAAATACTTGAATTATTAATTACAGCGCGTCGCCCAGCAACATTAAAGGTTACTGGAGCTCAACTCGGCAAAGGACCGCCCTGTCGATAACTTTTCAGAAGTGTCCGCAGCCTTTATTGCCCAACAAAAGATTACCGTACCGTAACCACCTCCGTCCGCTTCTAAGAGGAAATAAAAAGGGTGTCTTACTAAGGGAATTTCAAAGCTGAGCTACTTACTTTTAGGAGTAGGAATTTCCACACAGACCAGATGCATTGCTCGATTTATTTTTGAGAGACTGGGTGCTGGAAGGGATTCTCCAATAGGAACTGGGAGGGGGGAGTTTCTCCTGGAGGAGGGGGAAACTCCGGGAAAATGGGAGGGTTTTCAGATTCCATTTCAGAGCTTTGATTTAAAATGTAACCCGACACCAGCAATCCACCTCTT
This sequence comes from Ahaetulla prasina, assembly GCF_028640845.1. Lineage (NCBI taxonomy): Eukaryota > Metazoa > Chordata > Lepidosauria > Squamata > Colubridae > Ahaetulla > Ahaetulla prasina. The sequence continues at coordinate 51,140,245 of NC_080546.1, read as the reverse complement.
AAATTTCAGGTCCCCTCCGAACAATTTATAGAAAGGCAGGCGGCTTTTCTCCCCTGGCCCATTGATAAAAAGAGGCGAGGCTTGCTCTGATGAATGAATTTTTAAAAAACTGCCATGTCATGAACGGGTAGTTTGAAATCCTTTGAAGAGCTCAATAAAAACTGGAGTTCACCTGCCTATCAGCAGTTTACAGAGTACAGAAGGCGGAGACCGTGCCTGCCTTCTGCAAACAGGCGTCGGCGAATGGATGGAAGAGAAGGAAAGCCAGCCCTCGGTAGTTCCAGAACGTCCACCACGGCAACTTCAGGCTTTTACTCAGGTGTAAATCCTTTCGTGGTTCATGAGGCTTACTCCTAGGGTAAGGATGCTTAGGTTTGCAGCGACAGATCTACATGTACTTACCTAGAAGTACCTTCCGGTTGGCTTTGCTACGTGATCCTCCCGGTCCTACTCATAAGAAAATTGATGCTTGGCTCTGGTTTCCATTAGATAAATCACTTTTGTCAGACTGAATTTCATCTCGATGCGCAGAAATTGTTAGGGCGCGTTCATTTGGGCTACATCCTTGTAAACGAGGCCGGGCACTGTCTCCGGCAGAAGGGTGGCAGTCGAGTCACGATCCTGCTGGTGTCTGCAGGGAGTAATGCCTCGTAGACCTGGATGGACCTACTTCCGGGTGGGACGCCGAGTTGGACGGAGTTATCGCTGTGCTTTTAAATCGCTTGGACAACCCAGCGGGTACCGGCTGAAATGGCCGGAGGATCACATGGGTAGCTTGGGTCCCTTCGTGTTGGGACCAGCAGGTGATACACACGTCGATTTTTGCGCCACGTTGGGTCTTTGTTGGGGATAAGAAGCGCTTTTTAAAACACCCGGAGTGTGAATTACCAACATTGCGACACGTTTAACTGAGCATCTCGCCTCCCGCGGGCTGTTTCAGAAACGGGTTACAACTAGGAGCGTGCAAAACAAATTGCTGTGCGACGAGACTTAAAAGAGACATCCCGGACGAAGGGATCGCAGCGTGTTTAGTCAGTTCCGGTTTCCAACCTTGCGACCCACCCTCCGAAATTTAATTGCCTGGAAGGAAAGAACGAAGGATTCGTTTTTTTCCTTCTTAAAACCTCCCTCGAAAAGAAGGGGCTAAAAAATAAAGCAGATTCTTCAAGATGCGCTACGTTCTTTGCTCACTACACCTGCTTTTTTTTTAAGGATCCCGCGACTGTCTTGAATCGCTGTGATCAATCCCTCCCCACACCTCGTTTTAGGGAAGCCCGTTTCTTCTCATTCACGCGCCCCGTGACTGACAAAGGGCCGTGAAACGAGACGCCAAAGCTTGCCCTCGAGGCTCACCCTTGGAGAAAACCGGAAGGGGCCCCAAAGAAGGTGGGACAACAATGGACGCGGGAGGGATGGGGGGAAGGGGGGGGGATAGGCGCTCAATTCTCTCTCCTCGTGGCTCCGGACAATGCTGAACTTGACTGGCTGGTTTACCGGCCCAGGAAGCGGCGATTCGGGCCACAGAAAAAGTGGACGGGAACTCAACGATGTCCCTTTTTCGGTAGCTAGAGGGCGCTGCGCCATAATGCTTTTCCTCGTGGATCGCCTACTTGTTTCTCCTTCCCAAAGGCACTATTCCTAAAACAAGTTGCACTCGACCGTATACGTAAAAAGCTAGGAGCGCCCCTTTACAACCAGGTTTCTTAAACAACTATCTGAGAGACGCAGACTGCAACTGGGATCACTGGTTCTTGCAGTAATAAAAGAGCGGGGGAGTTGTTTTTTTTTTGCTAGGGGTCACACAGATAGAAAGTAAAGGAGGTGAAGAGAGCGAGCACGCAAAAGGGCCGGCGCCCCCTCCCCCGAAGTGTCTCTCCGTTTGTCTACCGAGCACTCCCTCTTTCAGGTAAAGCAACGCAGGGCTTCCGAAACGCAACTGGAAGGGTTGGGAAGGAGGGGATGAAGGGAAGGACTCACCAACCAGGCCAGCTGGGTGCAACCTCGCTTTGCTTGCTTTTACATCTGGATTCCTTTTGCTTCAGTCCATTCCAAGAGCCCCGGGTTCAAAGGAGCCGCATAAACCAAATCAAAGACCAACTTGGCTCTGTCTCTTCCAGCGTCCGAGAGATCGCCCGCTTCTCTCCATCTCCAGGTGGCTGCCTGCCGGATTGAACCCATCCGGTTCAAAAGGAGAGAAGGGAAAGGCAAAAAAAAAAAAAAAAACCTAGCAAGTTGAGAGGGGCGGGACAAGATCCAAGTTTTTCAAGACATGTCCAGGCAAAGCGCGCGGCTGTGGAGTTTCAGCGCCGGGAAGAGCAAAAGCTGCAACCGGTCTCTTCCCTGCCTGCTTGGAACTCGCCGGCTGGAGCGCCACCTACTCCTGCTTCCGAAGGCTGCTCTTGGAGGGGCTTCTCCAGTCAGGCGCCGGCGGCGGCTGTTTAGTGCTTTCTCGCCTGGCCTCCGTCGCCCTCCGCGGGAAGGGCGGCGGCCCGGGTGGGCGAACTCTGCCTTGGCTCCGCTGCTCCGCGAGAGGTGGGAGCGAAGGACGCCACTCCGCTTTCCTTCCCCGCTCCTCTCTGCCCGCGTGGGTAGCCTTCCCTTCACCGCTGGGGGAAGAGGACGCGTGGCTTGAGCGGCTGCCAGCCAGGTGAAGAGAGAGGGGAAGCCTTAAGTGCTTCTCATCCCTGGCGAAAAAGACCGTTTTGCCAAATCTGAAGCAACGACTATTCTCTCCGACTTTCTCCAAACATCGCTGGATCTGTTTGTCACATCAGTGTCATAATAACATCCCGCGGCTCTTGCGTTTAGATCCAGTCCCTTACGTATAGACATACTTCGATTTGCCACAAATCCTGGATCCGTGGTAGAGATGTTAATCTGCCCACGTTAATCATGTTAGGGCATGATTTCGACATAGGACAGATCCGTTTAGTGGAATTGTAATAAGCATTCAACCGCAGGAAAGTTGATGGGGGGGGGGAGGAAAAAACCAAAATATCTTTTGTTCTGAGTTTTTTTTAATCAACCCTTTCAAAAGATAAACATTAGAATTACATAATCTTAGATAATGGGTTTCAGTTTTCAAAAGAATCACCAGAAATAGTCAGCAGAAATCCATAGTCTTTGTAGCACATTTTCTCCCCTCCTTTGCCAAGCCATTGCCAAGCATGATTCTTGAGATGTTTGTGGTATATAGCAGATGACACCAAACATCCTGTTTCTGTTTAGACAGTTCATACAAAAGAAATGAGTGAAAAAATTATCTCCAGCATACTTCAACAAACCCCCTTTCCTGGGCACTCTTCCTACTAGAGAGTTTTGACACTGACATTCACAAATGGTATGCAGGGACATTTCTGCTCTGCAGAAAGTAAAATCAGTATCATCAAATACACACAATCTGATGGACGCATTGGAATTTGGGAGACACACCAGGGACGCTGCAGTAGAAAGAATAGAAAATCTAAATAGAAATCTAATAAATAATACATTAATCAATATTATTATTATTGATAATTGCAGTAGTGATAGTTTTAGTCACAGAATATTCATTTACCAACCATAGACTCATTTGTTTTCATTGATGTATAGGAAACATGACTTGCTGGTTCATCTAAAACTGTATAGTAAAAGAAAAAACTACTTCTGAACTTCATGACTGGGAAGATTGAAGGACATACAAAATATTGTGGCAACAAAGGAAACTAGCAACCAATCCACTTGGCTCAGCTACTTCCGAACTTTCATGAGTACCTTAAAATGGTTATTTCCCCCTCTAGAATTCTCAAACAGCTCTCAACTATCTTGCTCTTAAGCCCCATTAATCACTATCACATGACTGTCAAATGCAATTGTGTCCCTGGCCAGACTGTGTCATATTGTGAGTTTTTTGCCTTTGCAAAGCTGGGATAGGTGTGGCCTGCACATGATGTATCTGACCCACAGGCCACCAGTTTGAAGGCCTGCTGTATCAGAAAACCTTCTTACCACAAGGTTTTATGTTTATATATTTACAAATATTTTCTTATTACATTTATATTTACAGTAAGACTAAAAGATTTACTAACTTGTTCCATGTCTCATCTAGATTATTTCCAGATAGAGCTGTGCGTGCTTTGAAAATTATTCATAAGAACTTTGGATTTCAAATGAATAGCTCTGCTATTTGTTAAAGCAACCCACCTTTTCTCAGGCTTGTGCCCAAACTTTAATGGCTTGGCTGCTTTAATGAGTTGATTCCTTAAAGCAGATGTATCTTTTGATTGTTTTAAGGCCTGCATAGAAGTCTGAAAAAAGAAATGGCATCTTTAATTAGCAGAGAAATGATGTGCTCAGATAACATCCAAAAGTCTCTTTATGAATCATTGTTCAAATATGTACAGACCTAGTTATGTTGTTGATTGAAAATCACTCTCCTTGGATAAACCTTATTGTCACACTTCATGTTTTTCTGTTTCCTGGGCAGATGGACACCCTTCTCTTCCAAACAAGAATATTGGGATTATAATGGTCTAAAAGACATATTTCTTTTTCTATACTTGAACAAGCATTTCATTGCCAGGAGCCTTGAATGGAGAGCATTTGGAAATGTACATATCATTGTTTCTGTTTACTTTCTCATTTTTTAAAATTGTAATGTAAAATGACTTAAATAAGAATAACCTAACTGTATTGTATGGCAAGAATTGAGATGTAAAATTAGTTTTGATTACTGAATGAGAGGATAATATTCTGGAGGTGGATTCTTCTCTTCCCTTTTTGCTTTTTATTTATAACAACTTTAAAACACATGCACAAAACACTGCAATCATCCCATTTTCATTTTCTAATAATGCATGTTGAAGGCATGTGAGTCTGGAACTATTCCTGAAATCAAGTTGATTTTTTAGGCCAAAAAAACAAAATCAAGTTGATTTTTTTAGGCCAAAAAAACAAAATGCACCAGTACCGTATATGTGGTACCTTGCTCAATAGTAGTACCTGTGAGAGGGATCTTGGAGTCCTAGTGGATAACCATCTAGATATGAGCCAGCAGTGTGCAGCAGCTGTTAAAAAAGCCAACACAATTCTGGGCTGCATAAACAGAGGGATAGAATCAAGATCACGTGAAGTGCTAGTACCACTTTATAATGCCTTGGTAAGGCCACACTTGGAATATTGCATCCAGTTTTGGTCGCCACGATGTAAAAAAGATGTTGAGACTCTAGAAAGAGTGCAGAGAAGAGCAACAAAGATGATTAGGGGACTGGAGGATAAAACATATGAAGAACGGTTGCAGGAACTGGGTATGTCTAGTTTAACAAAAAGAAGGACCAGGGGAGACATGATAGCAGTGTTCCAATATCTCAGGGGCTGCCACAGAGAAGTGGGAGTCGGGCTGTTCTCCAGAGCACCTGAGGGTAGAACAAGAAGCAATGGGTGGAAACTGATCAAGGAAAGAAGCAACTTAGAACTAAGGAGAAATTTCCTGACAGTTAGAACAATTAATAAGTGGAACAACTTGCCTTCAGAAGTTGTGAATGCTCCAACACTGGAAATTTTTAAGAAAATGTTGGATAACCATCTGACTGAGATGGTGTAGGGTTTCCTGCCTGGGCAGGGGGTTGGACTAGAAGGCCTCCAAGGTCCCTTCCAACTCTGATGTTATGTTATGTTATGTAAGTAATATACAAATTTCCATTCAAGATATGGTCAGAAAAGTCAGGATTATGGTCTTTTCTTTATTCATGTCAGAAGCACTACTAATTATGGTCATATAACATTCAACACTGAGCAAATAAAATAGGTATAAAATAGGTCGCAGGTATATAGCATGTGTAAAAATAAGCGTATAAATAGGATTAAAACTAAATGACATTCGTCCAGTATTAGGTCACATTGATTATGGTTGCAATGGTACAATTGAACTGCCTATTTTTTTCTGTGCAACAACAATGTTGGGAGAAAAATTTGGTCCAGTTCAAAGTCAGGAGAAAGACACTGGAAATAAAATGGAGCCAGGCTGCTGGAAAGAAAGTCTCTGTTCAGTAGCCAGAAACCAGTGACAATAGCATGTTTCTGGGGTGGCTGACAAATGGGGTTGAGAGTAGGTGGGCTTTTATACATTCTTTGGACTTTGTGATTGAGATGCATGTTCCTGTGCAAAAATATGTCCTTCAATATTTTAATATCTGTTGCCAGATTCCTATGAGGTCATGTAGGGGTCATGGCTGGCTCCACAGGCAAAAGGGGAAATGCAAATGCTAGATGTTTGTCTGAGCTAATCTTGTCAGCTTTGGCTTGCCTACTATATTGCTTATTTGGAGTTGCTATGAATAAATTGGCCCAGTCTTTCTGAATGGGTACAAAATCTCCATTACTAGAAACACATTGTGATTGTTTTCAAAATGCTGGGGGGAAAAGCAAAAATTATTGCCATCTCTTGAGCTGCAGTAATTGAAATAGCAAAAGACCCTTTGAGAAAAGAAAGTAACATGAATGTCTTGCAGATTCTCCTCAAATTCATCACTTCTGGGATCTGACAAAAGCATCAAGCCACTTTGCTCATTGAAAGAATTGAGGCCCAGAAACTTAGAGGTGGATGAATCAAGAGGGAATCTGGAATTAATGGGGAATCTGGAAACTCTAGAGAGTATACTTTTTTTTTTAAAAAAAGTACTTTTACTGCAGTTTTAAATCAATAGCAGGTGAACCAGAAGTAAAGCAGATCCATTCTTGATTCAGCTAATCTTGTGAGATCCCAGGGGTGTGGAACTGCTTTAGAATAGTAGAACTGTTTTTCTTATTTTTCTAAAACTGTAGAGCAGAATTGGATGTTTTGTCATAAGCACATTATGAAAGCATGTTCTAATCAAAATTCAGCACTGGTTTTAATGGGGCGCTAAATATCTATATATGAGCTTGAAAGTATATAACTAGACAGTGCCCTGAGAATTCTGAAGCACAGGAATTTGGTGGTTTGTTGACATTCTTTGAACAGAGTCCTCCCTCAAGATGGCTGCTGAATGGTAGGAACCTTTTTCTCTTCTGCTGATTTGCTGATTTTGCTACCAAAACTGGTTCTTTGGCAGCACTGCTCCCTGGATTTGAATGGGAGCACTTAGGACTGATCCAAGATGAGTTTCGAATGACCATGAATCCACCTGGGACAAGGAATCTTGAAAATTACACTTCCTACTGGGAGCAGCAGAAAGTCAAGGCATCTTATTTTTTCCCTTTGGCAGATCATTCTCTTAAGCATGCCTCAGTTTTAATCATACTTTTTGAAGTTATAGTTTTACTTTGCTTTTTGTCTCTAAAAGTTAACTGACTGTTGATTTATTTTATCCCCCTGCTGGATCTTACCTGGGTTTTTATGGTCTCTTTGGTTTCATCTATTTAGTTATTTTGAATCACTCTTGCTTTTCCTTAAGGAATGTTCTAGTTTTGCTCCCCAAGATGGCTGAAGGATAAGAAGATTTTTCTCTCAGCCAACAATCTGCTGATTTTGCTTCCTGGCTGGTTCTCTGGCAGTGCTGCTCCTGGATTTGAATGGGGATGCTTAGGACTGACACAAAATGATTTTTGGATGCCGTGGACTCATTTGGGAAGGGGAGTCTTGAAGATTCCAGTTGCTTTTGAGAGCGGTCAGAAAGACATGGCCATATATCTTTCTGTAAAGTCAATATCTCTGTGAATCACAACTTCTGAGTACGATTCTTCCAAAACGACATGCCTCTGCTTATTTTCCACAAGCATTATTCATCTCATCAAACTTTTTAAAAATGTATTTGATTAAAAGTTGCATGTTGTCAAGAGATCTTTTCTCAGATTTTAACCACTGTTTGTCTGTAATGTAATAAACTGTTGCTCTCTGGAGCTTAACCAGAGAACAAAGAAACTGGAGCAAAAAAAAAAGGGGGGGGATGTTGTTTTCTGGATATTTTGATACAAGATTAAAAGAAAAATTAAAAAAAAACTCCAAATATTTTGTAAATTAAAAAGATCAAAACCCTCTTGTGAGAGTCCAATATTGATATAAATCAATTATTTCAGAATAATTCAGAATAATTGAATAATTCAGAAAACAAATCAATATTACTATCAACAAGCACGCTGTACTTCCATATAGAAAAAAAAATTATTTAGAACACCAATAAAAATTAAGAGGAACAAAAGAGAACAGCTAAAGTCCAGCAAGAGGGTTGAAATAAATCAGTTTTCAGGCAACCTGTCTACTTTTAAAGATAAAAAGCAAAGGAAAAGTTAAAAGTGAAATTAAGACCCAAGCATGCATAAAGACCAAAATGCTTACAGGAAGATATGCCCCTTTTATGTTCCTTCTGAAGAATACAGTTTTTTAACTTTTCATATTTCATTAAAAATGGGAACAGCAGAGCAAGCTATGATTATTCCTCTATTGTATGATAGAAAGCATCAGTAAATCATTAAGATTGTAGACAACACTTATTTTACTACTCATTATTGTTAATGTAGTTAGGCAACCATAATCTCTACTTTTAGCCAGGGGTAAAACGCTCCCGGTTCAGACCGGATCACCCGATCTGGTAGCGATGGCAGCAGGTGGTTCGGAGAACTGGTAGCAAAAATCCCTGCCCCCCACATGCCCAGCTGAGCCAAGTGATTATCAGAGGGTTTTTTTTTTACTTTTAAAAGCATTTTTTACTTCAGCAGAAAAAATGCTTTTAAGAGTAAAAAAAAAGCCTCTGATGATCGCACGGCTCACTGCAATCACCAGAGCCTTTTAAAAGCATTTTTTCTACAACTTCGGCTGAAGAGGTTGTAGAAAAAATGCTTTTAAAAGACTCTGGCAGTCCCAGCTAAATTGCCTGATTGGTAAAGGCTTTTTTTTTCTTTTTAAGGCAAAAAAAATGCTTTTAAAAGAAAAGAAAAGCCTCTGATGATCAGGCAACTGAGCTGGGATTGTCAGAGCCTTTTAAAAGCATTTTTTTACAATCTCTTCAACCAAAGAGGTGGTAGAAAAAATGCTTTTAAAAGTAAAAAAAAAGTTAGCCATGCCCACCCAGCCACATCCACAGAACTGGTAGTAACAAATTTTACATTTCACCACTGCTTTTAGCCCATTTTTCAGTAGGCTGCAAAGTAGGCAATGAAATTAGCAGTGTCTTCCGTTACATTCTTTCTCCAAAATATGGTCTTGCCTTAATCCCTAGGAACTAAATCAGTCACTTAATATATGTTGCTGAAAATGTATAGGTTCTTGATATTAAATATGTAAGACTAAGGAATCTCAATGTTACACGGTATTGCAAAGGCATATTTTACTGTAATAGCCCAGAATATTTCATTTTATGCACAGCTTTTAGCTCTCTCTCTCGTCCGGAACAAGGCAAAACTCATTTAAATGCAACTAGCCCACAAATGATGGTGGTTATTAGATCTGAGGACTTGATATACTCTATTTGGGAATGCAAAATCTTATTCGACTCTGTTTCTTTTCTTCAATCTTCCACAGCACTGCACACAGCCCCTCAAGTCCCTATTATGTTATCAATGTATGACTGAACAATTTAACATCACAGTGTCTCATTCAGTAGCAAGATCTGTAATGACTGGAAGCTGTTGCTCTGACCTTCTGACTTCTGTAAGTTCAGGACAACACAACATCAAGTAAAACATTTAGGAGCCCTAGTACACTGGAATGGATGTAACATGGGGATGAACTTAATTATATGCGCCAATTTTACCAGCTACTAGATCAGGATTACGTGATAGCAATAGCAAAAACACTTAGCCTTATATACCGCTTCACTGTGTTTTACAGACCTCTCTAAGTGGTTTACAGAGTCAACATATTGCCAGCAACAATCTGGGTCCTCATTTTACCGACTGCAGAAGGATGGAAGGCTGAGTCAACCTTGAGCCAGTGAGAACTGAACTGCCAAACTGCTGGCAGACGGTAATCAGCAGAAGTAGCCTGCAATATTGCATTCTAACCACTGTGCCACAGTGGCTCAGTGGCACTCAGATTCCCAACTGTAAATCAAAAATGGAGAGACAAGGTTCCTCCAGAAAGCTATCATGATTAGGGAAAAAAGTTTATTTTCTTCCAAATGTTTCTGAGCACTTGGATTTGGGGAGCTTCTTCCAGCTTTTCTTCTGTTATTCTCAGACTACAGAATTCTCATTATCTGAATATTCCATCATTTGTGTTCATTCCATAGAGCAGGTACACTTTGTAGTCTATCCATCAAGCTGTGTCTTCCAAAGAGCCCTAGATTTTCCTCTGTTGCAGTCCCTATATTTTGGAAAAGCATTGCTCTGGAGACCTTGAAAATCTTTTTTCTTCTTCCAAAGAAGAAAAAAAAGAGTAGATTAGGATGTATTCATCTGGAGTGTATTATTTCTTTTAATTGGGGAAATTTATTTGTTGACTTATTTATCTATATAGTAGGCATTTAACTTGTTTTTAATTTATATGCTGCCCAGAAACAGTATAATGCTGGGCGGTCTTCTAAATATAAATAAATAAATAAATAAATAAATAAATAAATAAATAAATAAATAAATAAAGGTTTTGTTTTGGGAGTTGCATTTGGCCTCTACACTTTTTGCATTTTAGAAAATCTATAAGGACACACTTCTGCCAAGCTTTTAATTGTTAATTGGTTTGAATGCCCATGTTGATGTTAATTCTAAATTTAGCTTTTAATGTTTTTGTGTTTTTTAATTTGTTTTTAATTTTCTCAACTCCCCAAGTACTCACCAGCAGAGAAAGATGAAGGATCAATCATACAAACAAATAAATAGATGTCACTCCATATATTTTTGCCTCTTTTAGAGAGATAGTCACATTTTGAAAGAAAGAAAAAATCCCTATTCTGCATTGTCTATTTGATTTCCCATTTTTAGACAGATAATCACATTTTGCAAGCAAAAATATTTCCTTATTCCTGCCTATAATTTTTATTTTTTAAAGAATAATTCAGTGGTATATAGGGTGGGAAGCAAAAAAAAATTTTTTTTTTGAAAAAAAATAGGATTATGACTGGATTTTGTTTGCTTGATAAATAAGAACACTTTAAAACTCAGGATTCAATATAGTCTGGCAGTTACCAAGAAAATGAAATTAATCTCTAGGAATACCTGGCTGAAGACTAAGTGATCAGAGTCTAGTTAATCAGATGTCCAGAACTTCTGAACTATATATGAATCTTTTAACGGGGATAGAATTAAGATCACTAAAGTGTTGATACCACTTTATAATGCCTTGGTAAGGCCACACTTGGAATACTGCATTTAGTTTTGGTTGCCACGATGTAAAAAAGATGTTGAGACTCTAGAAAGAGTGCAGAGAAGAGCAACAAAGATAATTAGGGGACTGAAGGCTAAAGCATATAAAGAAAGGTTGCAGGAACTGGATATCTCTAGTTTAATGAAAAGAAGGACTAGGGGTGACAAGATAGCATGTTCCAACATTTCAGGTGCTTCCACAAGTCAAGCTATTCTCCAAAGCACCTGAAGGTAGGACAAGCAGCAATGGATGGAAACTAATCAAGGAGAGAAGCAACTTAGAATTAAGCAGAAATTTCCTGACAGTTACAACAATTAATCAGTGGAACAATTTGCCTCCAGAAGTTGTGAATGCTCCAACACTGGAAGTTTTTAAGAAGATGTTGGATAACCATTTGTTTGAAGTAGTGTAGGGTTTCCTGCCTAAGCAGAGGGTTGGACTAGAAGACCTACAAGTTCCCTTCCAGCTCTGTTATTATTCTATTCTATTCTATTCTATTCTATTCTATTCTATTCTATTCTATTCTATTCTATTCTATTCTATTCTAACATTACATGCCACATAGTTTTCATTCTTCAAAGTGTGTTTGAATGTTTGTTACTTGAAGCTATGATAAAAGGACAAAGTTCAGAGTCTGTAAACTTTCTTATTTCATTCTTTCCATGCTTGGGCCTTAGAGCATATTCTAGAGCCATCCATTCATCAATGTAGTAATATATAGGCTGCCCTCATCACTGCTATATTGATACAGGAATGGTTGAGTTACTCTAGAAGATATTCTAAGGAGTGGAGCCTAAATCAGTGTCACAGTGTGTTTTGACACATGCCAGTCTTTATGCATTAATTTATTAAGTTTAGATTAGGAGAGAGTAACCCAAAGCCAGTGAGCTTCCATAGCAGAAGGTGGACTTGAACCTGATTCTTTCCAATGGTAGTCAGAGTCTTTATTGCTACACTGCATTTGCATTTATATATTCACCGCAATATGACAATGCATTTCAGCTGCATTTCTTTCAGATACGTATCACGGTACAAAAGAATAAATTATGAATGGAAGTCTTGACTTAGAATTACCAAGCAGCTGGTTTTCTAACTTAGCACTTGAGGCTTGGTAGGAGGGTGGCATCCAGCAGTCTCAATACATCTGGAGGGTGTCAACTCAGAGATGCGCTGCAGCACATCAAAACTATTCAGTTCTGAATAACATTATTTGAAACATTATTGGGTATTTGTTGACTTTAAGAGCCTAGTGGAAGAAGGAGAATAACGTATTAGAAAGCATACAGAAAGCAAAGAATAAGCATATCCAGTAGCGGCTGATGTGTACATTTTTTAAAATTAAAAACACTCTTTCAATACAGATTAATATGGGGAAAGAGAAAAATGTTATTGAGATTATCACCTTATAAGAGAATTCAGGGAGAGATGATTCAATATAAAATTAACCAGCCGCTTCCCCAGAGCCTGTGTACGAAGATGTTGAGTTTTATCCTACTTAGCTTTCTGCATTCATACACATATAAACATACATTCCAGGAACATGATGTCTGTGGATGTTAATGGATAAAAATCCTACTGTCAACCTAATGCAAAAAAAATGCTTATGTACTGCTGGATCATTCCTTTTTTCCTAAGTAGCTCTGCTTCTGCCCCAATCAATCATCAAAGGTCACAACACTGTTGCATCTGTCATTTTTCATTGCAACATTCTAATAAGGAATCCGATGCAGCAGTGAAAAAGCAGGCACAAAGGAACAGGTTATCTTGCCAGATCCTTTTTCTCTTGGGAAAAGAGAAAGATCTCCAAATCTATCACCTCTAATCCACTCTACCTGTACCTGCTTGCCTTTATTGATCTCACAGAGTCATAAATCAAGCAACTCTTATCGTCGGCGTAAAAGTATCCTTCTCAAAACTATTCTATATCTATTTTCTGTCTCTAGATGAGAAACATTACTTTGGAATGTCAAAACAGGATAAAAAATGAAAGCCTTTGTCAGGTTCAGGTTTGACTTAGAAGTCAAACTGAACCTGGATTAATAACTGGATCAAACAATTATATGTGTATGATTACCTCAATTAAAGAGGTCAAAACATTTGGTTCACCGATAAGTAACTAATCACTGAAGTTAACTATTAATGGTTAGATAAGTTTTTTTTAATCCTTTCAACTGGAACCTTTGTACTTGACTCAGCTATAAAGCTTGAAAACATGTAACTGCTTTTTAAAGCAGCTGTTTTAGACTAGGGCTTTGAATTTTTTAAATAAAGACTCTGTACCCCACACCTGAAGAGTTGAGTGCTTTTATTTCCGCACATGAAGAGGCAACTTCAGAGTTCATTAAAGTTATGCTTTATGAGACCCAAGGGTTAGTAGGGGAGATGAGCTTTTGATCAGAGGGCTGTTTTATACTTTTTAATAGAAAAATGTACAATTCTCCCATTGTGACACTTTTTACAATTCTTTTACTCCTTTAAAATTAACAACTCGGTATCTAGTCTCTGGTGGGGTCTGGTCCAGTCCTCCATTTACATGAAATTGTTGTTGTTAATTAAGAAGTTAATGAAAAATCTTCATGCAAGGTAAATTTGGCAATTATAATAATCTCTTTTAAAACTGAAATATAGAAATGAATGATGAACTGGGAACAAACCTAACCAACCATATATGTTTATTGATATTCATTTTTAAATTTTGCTGTATATTTCCTGTTTGCTCTCTTTATTTTTTAAATTTAAATTTTCTTTTTAATTGGATCATTGATCAAAATGAAGAAACTTACTGACTGGCTAATGGGTGAAACAAAACGCTTCTGAATTGTTTTTAAGTGTTCCTACATTTTAGGGTTATTAAAAACTTCAGTTTCAATTCCAGAAAGATACTATGTTCTATGAGAAATATAGCTATTTTAAAAAAGTTGAAGAAAGGTGCTATATTCATGTCTTGGCATGCTCCCCAAAACTATTTAAGAATCAAATTCGAAGCACTATAGATAGCTGCTACTGGAACAATTCTAAATTATGTTCAGATTTGTTGTAATCATTGCCTATTCTTTCAATTTGTAATTGCAAAACAACTAATTTAAATAAGAAGGACATACATAAATTCAGTGTCCCAGGAGATATGTAAATATGATGCAACTATCATATCATATCCAATTGTCTGAAAGGCTGTCCTAGAGAAGAAGGAGGGTCTTTATTGCCTTAGACAACAAGAACAAAACCAGTGAATTAAAATGACAAAAAAGAAAGTTCAGGCTAGATATCAGAAAAAAGTTTCTGACTATATAAATTGTCGACTACACAGGGCTGTGAAGCGGTGAATTCTCCTTCATTAAAGCTTTCAAATGGAGGTTAGATAGGAGGGATCCTTGGTAGTCTCTGAGTTTGGTTGTTTTCGTATAGACATTTCATTACCCAAACTAGGTAACATCATCGGTGCTAGTAAGGAATGGGGTTTGTTCTCAGTTTAAACTTACTAGCACCGATGATGTTAACTACCGTATATACTCGAGTATAAGCCGAGTTTTTCAGCACGTTTTTTGTGCTGAAAAACGTCCCCTCGGCTTATACTCGAGTATATACGGCTTATACTCGAGGGTTTTTTTTTTCTTCTTTTTTTCACATTATACCGGATGGTGCAAACTTGGCGGGCTTTTGCATTAGCGCGGGGAAGCCCTGCCGGTGCAGTGAGAGGGCGGGGCGGGGGAGCCGCCAGCCTTCTCGGCTGAGGGAGGGAGGCTTTCCCTGACCGGTAGCTGCCTCATTTCCCTCCCTCGGCTTATACTCGAGTCCCCAGTTTACCCCAGTTTTTTGGGGTAAAATTGGGGACCTCGGCTTATACTCGGATCGGCTTATATTCGAGTATATACGGTAGTTTTGGTAATGAAGCATCTGCAAGAAAACAACCATGCTCAGAGAGCACCAAGGACCCCTAATTTTAACTCTGAGCTGTGAATATTATCCTACATTGGAGGCTGGACAACCACCTCCCAAAGATGCTGTTGTGGAACCTGCAGTTAGCAGGATATTGGATTAGGTGACATCTAAGATGTATGATGCCATAAGGAAGGCTAAGCGTCAAAGAATTAAGGCCTTTGAACTATGGTGCTGCAAGGCGATCACACCAGTCTTAGAGGAGATCAACCCTGACTGCTGTTTAGAAGGCCAAATCCTGAAGATGAAACTCAAATATTTGGCCACTTAATGAGAAGGAAGGACTCACTGGAGAAGAGCCTAATGCTTGGAACGATTGAGGGCAAAAGAAGAAGGGGACAACAGAGAATGAGGTGGCTGGATGGAGTTGCTGAAGCAGTTGGTGTGAGCTTAAATGGTCTCAGGGATGGTAGAAAACAGGAAGGCCTGGAGGAAAGTTGTCCATGGGGTCGTGATGGGTTGGACACGACTTCACAACTTACAACAACAACAACAAGGTGTATGATTCAGTGAAATATAAAATAGATACAAATACTCCAAACATTGTACCTAATGATTTATCATTTCTTGTTTCCAAACTATTGCTGATAATTTGGCTTATCAGCAAGATGACACATTATATTGGGGAAATATAAACTGTAGGGGCAAAGCTGAAAAGATTGTGCTCCAGAAGTGTCTGATACTAACGATAGTGCTGAAAAAATGACAAAATACTCATTGCAACATCATGCAATATATCATACAATCGCCTTCTATACTTACAACAAGATCTCAGATGCAAATACATAAGTCTCATGTTTGCACTTCAATGAACATTTCATCATTTTCACTGCCCCAGCAGGTGCCAATTATGTGTTCCTTTCTTTAATATTAACACATAAGTTAAGAAAACAGTCATGGGGGTACAGTTAAATAACACAGAGAAGTCCCCAGATTCTTCATCCATATTATAGTGCAAATCAGTATCTTCACAATGATGGGATAAAAGTGGAATGGCAAACTAAATCTGATACTTTATTTTTATTAGCACCATTAAACTAGTAGCCAAAACAACAAGCACAGCAACACCCTTCAGCTATGTAAAATTCACAAAATTATAGTTCTGCTGATTCAGCTCAGAGATCTGGTAGCAGAGGAGGCAGTAGAAGTTCCCTTATTTATTTCAACCACTTATTATAATTTTCTCTCATATCTCATTGCAACATCATGCAATATATCATACAATAGTCTTTTATACTTACAACAGGTCGAACAGGTCAAACCAAATCAAGATGGCCTTGCACCCTTTTGTACATGGGTCAATGTCACATGTATGATCAAAGAGCACGGCTTTGAATCCCAAATAACTTTGCTTTTTGAAACCGACCCTTGCAAAATACTGCAGTCTTAAATCATGATCCAACTCCTCAAGTCCAGCCTATTACAAGATACTGCATGATACAGATACCATAAAGCAGGGGTCTCCAACTTTAAGGCTTGTGGACTTCAACTCCCAGAATTCTTCAGCCAGCTTTACTTTGCTGGCTGAGGAATTCTGGGAGTTGAAGTCCACAAGCTTTAAAGTTGCCAAAGTTGGAGACCCCTGCCATAAAGGATAAAGTCAGATCCTCATAGCAGTACACATTAGAGATGTTTCTTCCCGTCACCTCTCCAGATATTTGCAAATCTGATTATGTATTATACACAGCATTGGGAAAATGATAAATCCTGCACAGTGTTGGAAGACATTTTTGTTTCTCAGTAAAACAGCAGGTGCATCTTATTTTTTGGGGAAGCAATTTTTATTTTCATGTATATCTGTGGGTGTAAGAAGGAAATACCTCAAAAGGAATCCATCTTGTAAGTTTCTGCATGAACCATTGATCTATCTGCACTTCTTGACTGCAATGCAGCAAATCTACAATAGTGACTCATTCAATGGTACAGCTGCAATAAATAATTTTATATTGTGAACTTAATGGCTTTATTGAAGGTCTCTTTTAGTGAACCATGTTTATGATGTTGATTGGAAGGTTCCTCCTCCAATTGGAAGTTTTGGAACTGTTTTTCTGATTTTAGACAGAAAGAAGTAGGTTTTGGGAGATGGGGGGAGGGGTTAATGCAGAGAGGCATGTTCAACTTACTTAAATGATAATGCTTTATTAAGTAGGGAAATAATTTCATCTAGTTTGAATTTCAGAAAAAAATAGCATTGTGAAATTCAGCAGTTTAGCAATAATGTATCCTGGAAAAGTCTGGGCAAAAATAAAGCCGAAGGAGTCCACAGTGAAAGAAATTGTAAAAAACAACAACAATTAAGATGGCAGGTGCATGATTGATGTTTTGCCCCGAAGGTACCAATATTTTTTGAGAAACTAGGAACATTGGATGTATTAATAACAATTACAAATAAACATTTAGGAGATAGTTACACCAAAGTGCATATAAATGTTAGTATAAATTTATTGAGAAAAAAGTTCTACTGCAATAAACCAGACAGGTCTGTAAAATTAAGACTCTAAAGAACCCTGAACTTGATAAATTTGAAAAATGGAAATGGAAAAAACTAAAGTTGACTTATTTGTCTTTGCCATCATGCCTGTGCAAATAAAAGGAGTTTGTTTCTGCATTCCTGACAAAAAAAAATTACTTTGGAATAAGTGCCATTTTATTGGAGAAAAGGGAATATATATATATATATATATTTTCTGAAGTTTTCGCGGGTATTTGTATGTAGGTCTTTGGTTATTCGGGTTTTCTCCCGCGTAAAATTGGAAGTGTCTTGGCGACGTTTCGACGAAGTCTCATTCGTCATCTTCAGGCTTCAGCTTCGTGCTTCTGGGAGCAATGTGTGATTGCAGCTGTTTCTTCCTTTTTAACTGCTAGTGGGTGTTTGAACTGATTGGGTGGGAGCTTGGCTGTGCTCTGATTGGCTGGGGTTTTCTTGTGCTCTGATTGGCTGGGGGTGTGTCCTGTTTGGGTGGGGGCTTGGTTGTGCTCAGATTAATCTGAGTTGCAGGGGGATTTGAGCTGGTGAGCTGCACTGCTGCTGTTTGGCTTCGTGTTCGTGGTCGTGCTACATCTTCGTAGTGGGTGTCAGTCTGCTGCATGTATGGATTGGAGGGGTTTGAAATGGCTAATGTTGCAGCTGCAGTCTGGCTTCTGGTCCTTGGTCGTGCTTCCTGATCAGTGTGGGTTTGGGTCTGCTTTCTGGGTGGATGTGTGGTGGTGACATCCTGTGTGGACCTCGTGAGTGTGGGTCTGGTGTCATTCCTCGTGTTAAGGACTCGTTTGTCAATAAGGGCGGGTTTCCAAATGGCTGATAGGCGGGAGGTATCATCTCGTTTGTTCATGCTGTGTGGGCATTTTTCTATCTTGATGGCTTCTCTGATTATTCTGTTGTTAAAGTGTTCAGTTTTGGCGATAGTACAGAACTATCCAATTTTACACGGGAGAAAACCCTAACAACCAAAGACCTATATATATATATATATATATATATATATATATATATATATATATATATATATATATATATATATATATATATATATATATATATATATATATGTTTTCTGAGGTTTTCACGGGTGTTTGTATATAGGTCTTTGGCTGTTCGGGTTTTCTCCCGTGTAAAATTGGAAGTGTCTTGGCGACGTTGGAAGGAG